>NC_139154.1:9894774-10212972 GCF_964270905.1 Leucopleurus acutus
TCTTAGTTCCAACAAAATCACAGTTGCCTATTCTTTTTTTGTCTTTGAGCAAAGGATTGAGAAGCCCTCCTGTAGGATTTTTTAAATGTTAACTTAAATATACTTTCAAGGGTCTTCGATTTATACACAACATGGTAGAATAATAGGTATCAGAAAATAAATCTTTTACTTTCTGTGAGCTCCTTACTTCAGCTAGTAGCGAAAGAGATGGCAAGTATGAATTGACCAAAGGTGGAAACTGGTAAGCATGATGTTAAAATGTTGATGTACTAGAAGTGTATGCTCCCTCAGTTGTTGGCTAGGTGATATAGTTCCTGCCATGTCAAGGCTCAAGAAACAGAAGTAGTATGTGCATGGGCTTCATATATACAGACTTATGACTTGGAATGGTTCCCTTATAATCCAGAAATCTCCATATGGATTTTTTTAAAAAAAGAAAGGGCATAGTGGAGTAAAGGGCTCTATGAGTTCATCTTGAGGATAGTTTCTGAGCATTTTCCCAAACTGGTGTTACAAATATCAGTGTTCTATTTCAGCTCGGATGGTAAGGATCCTGTATTTCATAGAAAGGCATGTCACTGAACCTAGCTGTAGCAGATTCTGCAGACCTATTGTGGATTCCTCATGGCAGTTAGGGGTTTAGAGTGGTTTTTGAGGTCCAGACAATTTTTAAACAGTGGGCCATAAGGCCACAGAAAATGTGTTGCTTTATTCTTTATGTCTACTATCAAATTAACATTTTTAAACATTATGGCTCTTTTTAAAAGTTGATACTTTGTGTGTCTTAATACAAGCTTGTCTACAAAAAGAATGAGTTATCTCTGGCATAGGACATTCCTTTGCAGTCAGGAATAAGGTCTGATATCTCAAAACTCCCTTAGCAGAGCTGGCACACCTGCAAAGGGAGGGTGCTTTTAGGCTTTTGGAAGCTTTGATGGCATGGTGCCTTGTAATTCTAGTAATTCCTTATTGACCACTCAAAATTGTAGGAGAAAATGATTCAGTGGCATTATGCAGCTAGGAGACTAATATAAAAGATCTAGGGGCTCAGTGGTGCAAATCCTGAAGGAAAGAAAATAATATATTTATAATATTACACATATAAATATGGTCTTGATTGGGCCAAGAGAAAAATAAAATGAATCCAATGTGAATGACTTTGAGTTCTATAAAAGACATGCATAGCAATCTTGGATAAGCTTACTTTAAAAAAATATTACTTATTTTTATTGAAGTATAGTTGATTTACAAGTTGTGTTAGTTTTAGGTGTAGAACAAAGTGATTCAGTTATACGTATACATATGTATCTATTTTTTTCAGTTTCTTTTCCCTTATACATTACTATAAAATATTGAGTATAGCTTCCTGTGTTATACAGTAGGTATTTGTTGGTTATCTATTTTATATATAGTAGTATGTATGTTAATCCCCTAATTTATCCCTCTCCCCTCACCCCATTCCCCTTTGGTAACCATAAGTTTGTTTTCTATGTCTGTGGGTCTGTTTCTGTTTTGTACATAAGTTCATTTGTATCAATTTTTCTTTAGATTCTACATAGAATAAGCTTACTTATAAGTACAGATTTCCTGGTAGGGGTTCTTTACCATTTTTTTTTATAGACCCTTCTAGCAGTCTGGTAAAGTCTGTGGAAACTTACCCAGAATAACGTTTTAACTTAAATACCTAAGGGCTACCCTGGTGGCGCAGTGGTTGAGAGTCCACCTGCCAATACAGTTGACACGGGTTCATGTCCCAGTACTGGAAGATCCCATATGCCATGGAGCAGTTAGGTCCATGAGCCAGGGCCGCTGAACCTTCGCGTCCAGAGCCTGTGCTCCACAACGGTAGAGGCCACGACAGTGAGAGGCCTGCATACCTCAAAATAAATAAATAAATAAATAAATAAATAAA
Organism: Leucopleurus acutus; assembly: GCF_964270905.1. NCBI lineage: Eukaryota > Metazoa > Chordata > Mammalia > Artiodactyla > Delphinidae > Leucopleurus > Leucopleurus acutus. The sequence continues at coordinate 9,896,687 of NC_139154.1, forward strand.
TAAATAAATACCTAGGATTGTAAAAGAAAACAATCATATTCTAATGTCCAAGTTAAGAGACATAAATTTGCTAACTCAGCTTGGAGATGGGTACAGAAGTGAGGATACTATTAAGAGTTCAAAAATAGTGCATATATTGGAAGCCTGAACCAAAATGGTGGAGTAGAAGGAAGTATTCTCACTAGCTCTTGTGAGAACATCAGACTCACAGCTAGCTGCTGGACAATCATCAACAGGAAGACACTGGAACTCAACAAAAAAGGTACCCCACATCCAAAGACAAAGGAGAAGTCACAATGAGATGGTAGGAGGGACGCAATCACAGCAAAATCAAATCCGATAACTGCTGGGTGGGTGACTCACAGACAGGAGAACGCTTACACCCATAGAAGCCCACTGGAGTGAAGGTTCTGAGTCCAACAACAGGCTTTCCAACCTGGGGGTCCAGCAACAGGAGGAGGAATTCCTAGAGAATCAGACTTTGAAGGCTAGTGGGATTTGATTGCAGGACTTTGACAGGACTGAGGTAAACACAGACTCCACTCTTGGAGGGCACACAAAAAGTAGTGTGTGCATCGGGACCCAGGGAAGGAGCACTGAACCCAGGGAAGACTGAACCAGACCTACCTGCTAGTGCTGGACGGTCTCCTGCATAGGCGGGGGATGGCTGTGTCTCACCATGGGGGCAAGAATACTGGCAGCAGAAGTTCTGGGAAGTATTCCTTGGTGTGAGCCCTCCCAGAGTCTGCCATTGGCCCCACCAAAGAGCCCAGGTAGGCTGCAGTGTTGGGTTGCCTCAGGCCAAACAATCAACAGGGAGGGAACTCAGCCCCACCCATCAGCAGTCAAGTAGATTAAAGTTTTACTGAGCTGTGCCCACCAGAACAACACCCAGCTCTACCCACCACCAGTCCCTCCCATCAGGAAACCTGCACAAGCCCCTTAGATAGCTTCATCCACCAGAGGTCAGACAGTAGAAGCAAGAAGAACTACAATCTTGCAGCTTGTGGGACAAAAACCACATTCACAGAAAGATAGACAAGATGAAAAAGCAGAGGGCTATGTACCAGATGAAGGAACAAGATAAAACCCCAGAGAAACAACTAAATGAAGTGGAGATAGGCAACCTTCCAGAAAAAGAATTCAGAATAATGATAGTGAAGATGATACAGGACCTCAGAAAAACAATGGAGGCAAAGATCGAGAAGATGTAAGAAGTGTTTAGCAAAGACCTAGAAGAATTAAAGAACAAACAAACAGAGATTAACAATAAAATAACTGAAACAAAAGCTACACTAGAAGGAATTAATAGCAGAATAACTGAGGTAGAAGAACAGATAAGTGACCTGGAAGACAGAATGGTGGCATTCACTGCTGCAGAACAGAATTAAAAAAAAAAAAGAATGAAAAGAAATGAATACAGCCTGAGACCTCTGGGACAATATTAAATGCAACAACATTCGCATTATAGGGGTCCCAGAAGGAGAAGAGAGACAAAAAAGACCCAATAAAGTATTTGCAGAGATTATGGTCGAAAACTTCCTTAACATGGGAAAGGAAATAGGCAACCAAGTCCAGGAAGCTCAGCAAATCCCATACAGGATAAACCCAAGGAGAAACACACCGAGAAACATAGTAATCAAATTGGTAAAAATTAAAGACAAAGAAAAATTATTGAAAGCATCAAGGGAAAAAGGACAAACAACACAGAAGGGAACTCCCATAAGATTAACAGCTGATTTCTCAGCAGAAACTCTACAAGCAAGAAGGGAGTGGTATGATATACTTAAAGTGATGCAAGAGAAGAACCTACGGCCAAGATTACTCTACCTGGTAAAGATCTCATTCAGATTCAATGGAGACATCAAAAGCTTTACAGACAAGCAAAATCTAAGAGAATTCATCACCACCAAACCAGCTCTACAACAAATGCTAAAGGAACTTCTCTAAATGGAAAACGCAAGAGAAGAAAAGAACCTACAAAAGCAAACCCAAAATAATTAAGAAAATTGTCATGGGAACTTACATATTGATAATTACCTTAAACGTGAATGGATTAAATGCTCAAACCAAAAGACACAGGTTTGCTGAATGGATGCAAAGATAAGACCCATATATTAGCTGTCTACAAGAGACCCACTTCAGACCTAAGGACACATACAAACTGAAAGTGAAAGGATGAAAAAAGATATTCTATGCAAATGGAAATAAAGAAAGCTGGAGTAGCAATACTCATATCAGATAAAATAGACTTTAAAATAAAGAATGTTACAAGAGACACGGAAGGACACTACGTAATGATCAAGGGATCAATCCAAGAAGAAGATATAACAATTATAAATATATATGCACCCAACATAGAAGCACCTCAATACATAAGGCAACTGCTAACCATTATAAAGAGAAAATCAACAATAACACAATAATAGTGTGGGAATTTAACACCTCACTTACACCAATCAACAAATCACACAAATTGAAAGTAAATAATGAAACAGAGGATTTAAATGACATAAGAGATCAGATAGACTTAATTGAGATTTATAGGACATCCCATCCAAAAACAGCAGATTACACTTTCATCTCCAGTGCACATGGAACATTCTCCAGGATAGATCACATCTTGTGTCACATATCAAGCCTCGGTAAAATTAAGAAAATTGAAATCATATCAAGCATCTTTTCTGACAACAATGCTATGAGATTAGAAATGAATTACAGGTGAAAAAACATAAAAAACTCAAACACATGGAGCCTAAACACTACGTTACTAAATAACCAAGGGATCACTGAAGAAATCAAAGAGGAAATCAAAAAATACCTAGAGACAAATGACAATGAAACATGACAATCCAAAACCTATGAGATGCAGCAAAAGCCATTCTAAGAGGGAAGTATATAGCAATACAAGCCTACCTCATGGAACAAGAAAAATCTCAGATAAACAATCTAATCTTACACCTAAAGGAACTAGAGAAAGAAGAACAAACAAAACCCAAAGTTAGCAGAAGGAAAGAAATCATAAATATCAGAGCAGAAATAAATGAAAGAGAAACAAAGAAAACAATAGCAAAGATCAATAAAACTAAAAGCTGATTCTTCGAGAAGATAAACAAAATTGATAAACCATTAGCCAGACTCATCAAGAAAAAGAGGGAGAGGACACAAATCAATAAAATTAGAAATGAAAAAGGAGAAGTTACAACAGACACTGCAGAGATACAAAGCACCCTAAGAGACTACTATAAGCAACTCTATGCCAATAAAATGGAAAACCTGGAAGAAATGGACTAATTCTTAGAAAGGTATACCTTCCAAGACTGAACTACGAAGAAATAGAAAATATGAACAGACCAATCATAAGTAATGAAATTGAAACTGTGATTAAAAAACTTCCAACAAACAAAAGTGCAGGACCAGATGACTTCACAGGTGAATTCTAACAAACACTTAGAGAAGAGCTAACATGATCCTTCTCAAACTCTTCCAAAAAATTGCAGAGGAAAGAACACTCCCAAGCTCATTCTATGAGGCCACCATCACCCTGACACCAAAACCAGACAAAGATCCTACAAAAAAAGAAAATTACAGACCAATATCACTGATGAATATAGATGCAAAAATCCTCAACAAAATACTAGCAAACAGAATCCAACAACACATTAAAAGGATCATACACCATGGTCAAGTGGGATTTATCCCAGGGATGCAAGGATTCTTCTCAACATACTCAAATCAATCAATGTGATACACCATATTAACAAATTAAAGAATAAAAACCATATGATTATATCAATAGATAGAGAAAAAAGCTTTTGAAAAAATTTAACACAATTTTATGATAAAAACTCTCCAGAAAGTGGGCATACGGGCAACCTACCTAAACATAATAAAGGCCATATACAACAAACCCACAGCAAACATCACTTTCAATGGTGAAAATCTGTAACCATTTCTTCTAAGATCAGGAACAAGACAAGGATGTCCACTCTCACCGCTATTATTCAACGTAGTTTTGGAAGTCCTTGCCTCAGCAATCAGAGAAGAAAAAGAAATAAATGGAATCCAAATTGGAAAAGAAGAAGTAAAACTATCACTGTTTGCAGATGACATGATACTATACATAGAGAATCCTAAAGATGCCACCAGAAAACTACTAGAGCTAATCAATGAATTTGGTAAAGTTGCAGGAAACAAAATTAATGCACAGAAATCTCTTGCATTCCTATACACTAATGATGAAAAATATGAAAGAGAAATTAAGGAAACACTCCTATTTACCACTGCAACAAAAAGAATAAAATACCTAGGAATAAACCTACCTAGGGAGACAAAAGACCTGTATGCAGAAAACTATAAGACACTGATGAAAGAAATTAAAGAAGATACCAACAGAGGGAGAGATATACCATGTTCTTGGATTGGAAGAATCAATATTGTGAAAATGACTATACTACCCAAAGCAATCTATAGATTCAATTCAATCCCTATCAAACTACCAATGGCATTTTTTACGGAACTAGAACAAAAAATCTTAACATTTGTTTGGAGACACAAACGACCCCAAAGAGCCAAAGCAGTCTTGAGGGAAAAAAAAGGAGCTGGAGTAATCAGACTCCCTGACTTCAGACTACACTACAAAGCTACAGTAATCAAGACAATATGGTACTGGCACAAAATCAGAAACATAGATCCATGGAACAAGATAGAAAGCCCAGAAGTAAATCCACGCACCTATGGTCGACTAATCTATGAAAAAGGAGGTAAGGATATACAATGAGAAAAGACATTCTCTTCAATAAGTGATGCTGGGAAAACTGGACAGCTACATGTAAAAGAATGAAATTAGAACACTCCCTAACACCACAAACAAAAATAAACTCAAAATGGATTAGAGAACTAAATGTAAGACCAGACACTATAAAACTCTTAGAGGAAAACATAGGAAGAACACTCTTTGACATAAATCACAGCAAGATCATTTTTGATCCACTACCTATAGTAATGGAAATAAAACCAAAAATAAACAAATGGGACCTGATGAAACTTCAAAGCTTTTGGACAGCAAAGGAAACCATAAACAAGATGAAAAGATAACCCTCAAAATGGGAGAAAATATTTGCAAATGAATCAATGGACAAAGGATTAATCTCCAAAATATATAAACAGCTCATGCAGCTCAATATTAAAGAAACAAACAACCCAATCCAAAAATGGGCAGAAGACCTAAATAGATATTTCTCCAAAGAAGACATACAGATGGCCAAGAAGCACATGAAAAACTGCTCAACATCACTAATTATTAGAGAAATGCAAATCAAAACTACAGTGAGGTATCACATCACAGCAGTTAGAATGGGCTTCATCAGAAAATCTAAAAACAACAAATGCTGGAGAGAATGTGGCTAAAAGGTAACCCTCTTGCACTGTTGGTGGGAATGCAAACTGATACAGCCACTATGGAGAACAGTATGGAGGTTCCTTAAAAAAACTAAATATAGAATTACCATATGATCCAGCAATCCCACTACTTGGCATATACCCAGAGAAAACCACAATTCAAAAAACACATGCACCCCAATGTTCATTGCAGCACTCTTTACAATAGCCAGGTCATGGAAGCAACTTAAATGCCCATCGACAGATGAATGGATAAAGAAGTTGTGGTACATATATACAATGGAATATTACTCAGTCATTAAAAGGAATGAAATTCGGTCATTTGTTGAGACGTGGATATATCTAGAGACTGTCATACAGAGTGAAGTAAGTCAGAAAGAGAAAAACAAATATCGTATATTAATGCATATATGTGGAACCTTGAAAAATGGTACAGATGAACTGGTTTGCAGGGGGAGAAATTGAGACACAGATGTAGAGAACAAACGTATGGACACCTATGGGGGGAAAGCCAAGGTGGGGTGGGAAGGTGGTGTGATGAACTGGGTGATTGGGATTGACATGTATACACTTATGCATATAAAATTGATGACTAATAAGAGCCTGCTGTATAAAAAAAATAGGGAAAACCTATTTATTAAGTTTATAGACATGTGTGCAATTAAAAAAAAAAACACTACTGTTACCTTGAAAAAAAAAAGACTATACATTTTCCTGTAAGTACACCTTTAGTCACATCCAAGTTTTGGTATGTAATATTTTTATTATCATTCAGTTCAAATTATTTTCTAACTCCAATTGTGATATGTTTCTTGGGGGGTTACTTAGAAGTAGTGTTTTTCATAACTTCTAGTTAATTTTTTTTTACTGATTTGTAGTTTAACTACATGTCAAGAAACATACTTTGTATAATTTTAATACTTTGAAATTTCTTAAAATTTTCCTTATAGCACAATATGGCCAGTTTTAAAAATGTTCCAAGTGTGCTTGAAAATAATTTGTAATTTAAAGTTTTGGAGTATAGTGACTATATATCTGCTTGTTGAATCAAATTTGCTGCTCACGTTACTTAAGTTTTTTATATCCTTACTAATTTTTTTTGTGGGGTGTCTACTGGTTTTGTAAGAGGTATGCTCTATCAGTGAATGACAGCAGTATGTTAAATCACCTATTATGACAGTGAAATTGTCTATTTTTTCCTTGTAGCTCTGTTGCTCTATATAATTTGAAGATAAGTGCATAGAAATTTAAAACTTCCTGGTAAATTGGACTTGTTTATATGAAGTGCCCTTGTTTATTTCTAGTAACGTTTTTGCTTTCAAGTCTACTGTATCTGTTATTATATAGTTTCCTTTTGGTTTATATTTGCACAGTATATCTTTTCCAATTATTTTACTTTCAACCTTTTTGTACCATTATGTTTTATTTATTTTTTAAATAAATTTTTAAAAAATTATAAAAGAAAGTAGGTAAACTTAAAAAAAAAAAACAAAGAAAACAAAATAGTTAAAACATTGTACCTGATTTAGAAACCAGACCAAGACATTTGGAATTTATTCTGTGGATAAAAGCACTGTGACTTAGATAATAAAAGTGACTTGAACAAAGAACTTAACTTTAGTTTTTTTAAAGGGAATTAGAAAACTTAGTTATAGCATACAATCTTTAATGACCATTATATCATTAAAGATATTGTGGTTGTTTTGAGATCTGCAGACTTAAAACTTCATGAGGAATAAATTAAAGTACTTACATATTTTAGAGAAAAATACATATTTACATCATACTAACCATCCATTTTTAATATACAAAATCTCAATTCCTACATAGTGATCAATTACTTTTTATGCGACATAGGATTGCCATAAAATCATCATAAAATGGCAATCTTTTTTTACAAAAGTGCATGGAAATTATAAAACTCAATTTTTAAGCAATAAACTAAAGAGAATTTTGTCACCAAGATAGGTTAAACGTTTTGACTAAATGAATTTTCTTGCCAAAGGGGTTTACAGTACTTCATAGAACCTATTTTCCTGACAGAATTAAGCATTGCATGTGACAAAATGCAGCTCCTCAGAAAGGATTTAGCTTTCTCTCCAAATCCATTCCCTTTGTAGAAATATATTTTGCAAGATATATTTTGCAAGTTCCAAAACTCAGATTTCTTGGGGAGAAATGTATTTATACTCAGCACTGCAAGTGTTTACAAGAGGTGAAAAGTTAACAAATAGGTTGGAGAAGGTGTGAAGGGTATAGATTTTAGGTGCATGCCAGTTTTTACTTTGAATTACAGTTTAGAATTTCAGAACTCAAAACACCATTCTGTAACTAGAATTGTTCCTCTTTCAATAAGTTCTGTATTAGGCACAAATTTTACTAGTTCTGTTTAGTTTAATGCATTACTAGAGTGAAAAAGGCATAAGACAGAGCAGAACTCATGATCAGAAGAAACAATGGATGTTTCTGATTATAAATTTTGTAAATTCATGTTTTGAGATTCAACAAATACTGTACTCAGCTGTTTGTATTAGTCATATACATGCATGCATGTATTTAGGAGAGAATCTAATGATTTAAGCTCTCTTCTCAAAAGGGCTCATGACGTAAAACATTAAAATTAAAGTCCAAAGAGACAGATTCAAACATTTGAGATGGGAGGTGGGGGAGAATTGTGGGAAGAAGAAAGTGAGAAATCTTCAAGCATTGGGCAAGTATATCTATGGTTTTTGGTCAAGTGAAGGATATTAACCTTTAATTATATAACATCATTATAATGGAGAAATGTATTTGATAATAATGTGCTTATTATACACTTGTAGCAGATTCAAATGTTATGAAATATTAAAGTACACAAAGAAATATTCTTGATTAAACTATTTAATGTAAATAGTATTGATTTAAAAACCACCATTGTTGATTTACACAACAAAGAAAGAATCTTCTAATGGCAGGAAACTTTTCTCCTTGATCCCTTAATGATGAATGGCTACATAATTTGTGGGGTCTACTGCCAAATGAAAATTTGGGACCCTTGTTCAATTTTTTTTAAGAATTTCAAGTCTGTAACAGCAGAGCATTAAATCCATTTCTGGCCTTCCAGATCACACAGGGTCCTGAACAACCACAGAGATCAGATGTCTGTGATGCTAGCCCTGTCTCTACTTTTCAGAACATTTGAAGATAGAAAAATAAAATAAAACGATGAAAAATCAGAGCCTCAAATTTGGTAACACATTTATTAAAATTTGCATAGCCAGATTTAGTTTTTTTCTCTTTTACTTTAGGGGTGTTTCGTCTTTGTATATATTCATCTAAAACCTGTATATTGAGCACTGTATGGAAGACTTGATGTAGCATACTAGAGATACAACAGGACATAGAATGGCCACAGAGTCTGCCCCCATGGGGCCTTCAGATTCTGTCTCCTATCTCAGCACTCACTCCCAGAAAACAGCTCCAAATCAAATGTCCTAGAAAAGTGATAGAGGATATCACCCTGATTCTTTACAACTTGCCATTCCATCTACAACCTTATTTACATCATGTCTCTGTTCCTTTTATTTTGTCAAGTGAGCAGAGTATCTCCCACCCTTTCTCTCAAAATTCTTAGTAGATAATTTCTGAATAATTTAATAATGAATTTATATGACTATAACTATGTCATTCAGTTGAATCTAAATAAGCCTATGTTTTCTTATGCAACATTTTGTTTTTATTAATGTCAGTATCTTGTTTAATTTCTTTGTTCTATGTGCTTCTACTTTCTCATTGCAGGTACTTAGAAAAAAGAAATTATGCTAACATATTATCTCTAAAACTTCTCTTATTATTTACTATAACTGTAACTTTAATATATGGTCTTCCAATATATACCTTTGCTTCTTATATTTCATTCTTCTATTTCTAGCAACCTATTATATATCTTCCCTGATTTATTTTCTTTCAGTGAGTTATTTGTAATAAGAAGATACCTTGTAGAAATTTAAAATTAAATCATTAGTAGAGTGTTTGCATAAATACAAAAGTATAGACATCTTTTTAATCTGGATATGTACAATTGTATATGGAGCTTTCTGTACATATTGAACATTTACTTTATGATTTGATATATTATCTTCATCTTCATAATCATCAACATCATTAACTGTCTAGTGTGCCCAGGTCTGCGGCAGTATTTACACAAAGATCATTACACCTTAACCAGTTTTGTTACCTAGAAGAAGCTAACAGATTTGTTCTTATTTTAATATCAAATTAAATATATTTTTACTGAGGATTAATTACCACTACAAAATCAATTGTAGAATGTTTGTTAGATCTTTGAGATCATTTGATTGTGTCAATATTCCCATATGTATATGTCTCTCTGATTTTCCAGAAACCATGACAGCATGGGTATGAAATATCAATCATTTTAAGCCAGAAAACACGTTCACATGTTTTAATGGCAAAGTTGTTTATTTCAGATTTACGTCTGTTTCAGTAGAATGTAATACAAATGGGCCACTATTATATGTATTGTGTAAAGAAGTAATTTTAATAATCAAAACCAGCATCTTTCTTCTCTAGAAAATAGAGTATGTTTTTATGGTTTGTTTCTGTTTCATGAGTATGTGTGTGTATGTATAAATTATTCTTGATTAATGTTTAGCCCTTCTTTTGTACTATATGGACAGCCATAGATAGGAAAGATATATTCAGAGTATCCAGAAGTTGCAAGCATTTTACATTCTCTCTGCAGTAGCTATAATCTTTCTTCAGTAGCTTCTGGGTGATAAAATTCAGTAATTCCATTCCAAAACCAATTCATTTGGGAATCTCTGAAAGTACAACATTTTACTATTTGCCCAGATTTACAAATGCACAATTTTAAATTACTGACTTCTACATAATATGGACACATTACCAAAACATGTTTGAAATAAACATAAATATATATTGTTGGGCATATTTGCTATTCATGATGATGTGTTGTAAACTAAATATGTGGGAAACAAACTTGATTATCACAAACTATGTGTGCCTTTATGTCATTTAATTCAATACAAAGAGATGACATATATGATAATACTTCCTCAAGCCATCTACTGTTCTCAAGAGGCTTTTAGTCTCTGTTCAGCATTCCCTGTTGTGATTTTATTCTACTATTAGCTACTTACTTTATTTTACCCTCTAAGTACAAAAGATAAAAGTGAGGATTTCTACTTGAAGATGTTAAACTTATTTCAAATCTGAATTTTAGATTTAATAGCAGTGCTTATTTTAAGGATGTGTCCTATGTTAATAACCAACAAAATAAATTCCTGCATGAATATAGTTCTCAGGATGAAGAAGTATTTATAGAAGATTATATAATCTCCCAAATAACAAATAAAAACTATATAGCAGAGCACATTTCCCTTAACATCTAGGATTCTCACCTGCCAGGCTTTGAATCTGAAGCCTCCTTGAAGGACTCTTAGCTGGTTACTGAAATGCATTTGAAAAACAAAAAAATATTCCTAGGAATTTTTAGTAAATGCCTGAGATAATCATTTTAAACTTTTACAATAGGTTCACATAAATAATTTAACTGATTCAAGAGATGGATTAATTGCTGTTTCAAGTTTCTGTCAGTCTGGAAAATTTTGCAAGGATTGAACAAAGTTCTTAATATATCTCTGTTTTTATTCATTCCATGGGGAAAGTGGAACAGTGCACCCTAAATCTCCTTTATTCTTCAATTAGGTGTCCCCAAAATGCCTTGTCATCTGCTGACCTCATAAACACAAGGGTCTCTGTTTCATTTGGGGATGCAGCTCACACAAGCTCGCTCTTACTTGCACATTGTAGAAAGCCAGAGAAAGTTTAGTGCTATTAAAAATCCATTAATCCAGTTTTAATGTCATCTATAGCTTACCTCCTTCTTAAGATACCAAGATGTTCACACTTTTAAGAGTTTTGCATATAATGATTCATTTAATCCTCACTTGAGCCTATAATGTAGGTAGTTTCATCATCCCAGTTTAACAAATGAGGAAACCAAAGCATAGAAATCTACGTTTTCAAGGTCATGAAGCTAGTAGCTAGAGAATATGGCTACAGCGTCCATAGTCTTAAGCACTGCACTCTGCTATTGCTATTAAGTTTCTAATTAAAAAAAAAATAAACTGCCACTTTGGAAGTTATTTCTGTTCTTTTGGGAGTCAGCACTCAATTTCTACATTATTTATTTTTCTTAATAACATATTTATTACTTGTCTCACCCACAATATGGTGAAGTTGCTTCAACTCCTGACTGAGCATCCTCTTCTCTCTGTTATTGTTGTCAGGAACAATGCTGCCCAACAGGATGCCCTACAATGATAGAAATATTCTATATCTTCACTTGTTTATAGATAGTCATTGAATCATTCCATCTGGCTAGAGCGGGTTTTAAATGTGAGCAGTGTAACTGAGGAAGTGAAATTTAATTTAATTTGTAAATGATAAATTAAATTGAAATAATCACACGTGTCTAGTGACTTTCATATTGAACAGCACTGGTCTTGAGCTTTACTTTTAACATCTTTGGGTAAAAAAGTGAAAACATAAATTTATTTTTACAGTCAACAGTTAAGCTGATTTCCTAGTATAATTTATATGTTTCCCTACATGACAGTACTTTCTTATAACCCATGCAACCCTCTGGTTCAATTTTCTTCTTGCTGTTGGAGGAAGGCTGGGAAACAAATAAGCAAATTTTAATAAGAAAAGTGCTTCATGTGTTAGGAAGTTGTTAAGTGCTAAAGAGAAACGAGAAACAGGGTGGGAAAGAGGTAGGATCAGGTTGTAAAAGTATATATGACAGTCTGGATAAGCAAGTAATGCTGCAGTAACAAATAATCCCAAAATTTCAGTGGCATAATGCTACAGAATTTATTTCTCATTTATACTACAAGTTGAACAATAGTTGGCCATCTTGATCTGTTCATTTTAATCCATCAGGGATCCAGCCTCACAGAGTTTCCTCTTGACTTGTGCTTCAATAATTATAATAGCAGTAGAAAATGAGAGAGAATACAAGAACATGAGTGAGAGTAAGATCAATAGCACACCAACAACTCTTAAAGCATTTGCATGGAAGTAACACATAGCACATCTCTTTTTGTTTCCTCAACCTAAGTAAATCACATGGCCACACATTAACTCAAAGGGTCAGGAAAGTTTAGAAATCATCTGAGTCCATTCTTCTTATTAACAATTGCACTTAACCTTTCCTCAGTGAAGCAAATAATTATCCCATTCAGTGTAAACATGATAGACTCCTTTTGATCCAAGATCAAAATTCTTAAAAGTTAATCAATCTGCTCTCTGTATATGTAATATATAATAGTAATATAGGCACAGGTGACTCCAATAAACACTTGCATACAAAAGGGGGAGACATAAATTGTTAATTGTTTCCCAGTAATTCTTGAACCTTAGTGGGAAGTTTATGAGTCTATCCTACCTTGAATATGAAGAACATGTCAAAGTACTGGAAGATTGAAAAATCACTATTCTTAGTGGGAGAGTAAATTCTTTAGCCTAATTTTTACACAGAGTTAGAATTCCAAAGAAAAATTAAAATATTGAATGGTCAGAGACTTATTCTTTGAAGGTTCTAGTTTATATTTTAATACAGGCATACCTCATTTTATTGCATTTCAATTAATTGTGCTTCCAAGATATTGCATTTTTACAAATTGAAGGTTTGTGGCAACCCTGTGTTGAGCAAGCCTATCAGCACCATTTTTTTCCAAATATATTTTCTCACTTCATGTCTCTGTCTCACATTTTGGTAATTCTTGTGATATTTCAAACTTTTCATTATTATTATATTTGTTATGGTGATCTGCAAGCAATGATCTTTGATGTTACTATTGTAATTTGGAGGGGCACCAAAAATTGCATCCATGTAAGATGGCAAACTTCATCAATAAAATGTGTGTTCTTACTGCTCCATGACTGGGTGTTCCCTCATTTATCTGCCTCTCCTCTGACCTCCCTATTATTTGAGATGCAATAATATTGAAATTAGGTCAACTAATAACCCTACAATGGCCTCTAAGTGTTCAAGTGTTCAAGTAAAAGGAAGATTCACACATCTCTCACTTTGTATCAAGATCTAGAAATGATTAAGCTTAATGAGGAAAGCATGTTGAAAGCCAAAATAAGCCAAAAGCTAGGCCTCTTGCACCAGTTAGCCAAGTTATGAGTGCAAAGGAAAAATGCCTAAAAGAAATTAAAAGAGCTACTCCAGTGAACTCATGAATGATAAGAAAGCAAAACAGCCTTATTACTGATATGGAGAAAATTGTTGTGGTCTGGATAGAACGTCAAATTAGCCACAACATTCCTTTAAGCCAAAGCCTAATCCAGAGTAATGTCCTAACTGTCTTCAATTCTATGAGGGCTGAAAAAAGTGAGGAAGATGCAGAAGAAAAGTTTGAAGCAAGCAGAAGTTTGTTCATGTGGTTTAAGTAAAAATGTCATCTCCATAATATAATAGTGAAAAATGAAGCAACAAGTGCTAATGTAGAATCTCCAGCAAGTTATCCAGATCTAGCTAAGATAATGAAGGTGGCTACACTAAACAACAGATTTTCAGTATAAATGAGATACCCTTCTATTAGAAGAAGATGTCATCTAGGACTTTAAAAGCTAGAGAAGGGAAGTCAATGTCAGTTAAGATTCAAATTACAGGGCTTCCCTGGTGGCGCAGTGGTTGAGAGTCCGCCTGCCGATTCAGGGGACACGGGTTCGTGCCCTGGTCCAGGAAGATCCCACATTCCGAGGAACGGCTGGGCCCGCGAGCTATGGCCGCTGAGCCTGCGCGTCCGGAGCCTGTGCTCCGCAACGGGAGAGGCCACAAGAGTGAGAGGCCCGTGTACCGCAAAAAAAAAAAAAAAAACAGAAAAAACAAATTACAGGCTGACTCTCTTGTTAGGGGTTAATGAAGCTGTTGACTGTAAGTTGGAGCCAATGCTCATTTACCATTCCAAAAACCTAACAGTCCTTAAGAATTATGTTAAATTTACTCTACCTGTGCTCTATAAACGGAACAACAAAGTCTGGATGACAGCAAATCTGTTTAAAACATGGTTCACTGAATATTTTAAGCCTACAGTTGAAACCCACTACTCAGAAAAAAGAAAATTCCTTTCAAAATATTACTGCTTATTGACAATGAACCTGTTTACCCAAGAGCTCTGATAGATATGTACAATGAGATTAATGTTGTTTTCATGCCTGCTAACATATCCATTCTGCAGCCCATGGTTCCAGGAATAATTTCAACTTTCAAGTGTTATTATTTAAAAATTACATTTCATAGTGCTATAGCTGCCATAGATAATGATTCATTGGATGAATCTGGAAAAAATCAATTGAAAACCTCTGGAAAAGATTCAACATTCCATATGTTGTGAAGAAAATTTGTGATTCATGAGAAGAGATCAAAGTAAATAGTAGTTTGGATGAAGATGATTCCAACTCTAATGGATGACTTTGAAGATTACAAGACTTCAGTGGAGGAAGTAAATAATATATGGTAGAAATAGCAAGAGAACTAGAATTAGAAATGGAATCTGAAAAGGTGACTGAATTGCTGTAATCTCATGATAAATCTTTAATAGCTGAGGAGTTGTTTCTTATGGATGATCAAAGAAAGTGGTTTCTTGAGATGGAATCTACTCTGGTGAAGATGCTGCAAAGATTGTTGAAATGACAACAAAAGATATAAACTTAATTGACAAAGCAGTGGTAGGGTTTGAGAGACTTGACTCCAGTTTTGAAAGAAGTTCTACTGTGGGTAAATTGCTATCAAACAGCATTGCATGCTACAGAGAAATTGTCCCTGAAAAGAAGAGTCCAGCAATGCTGGCCGACCTCATTGTTGTCTTATGTTTTAAAAATTGCCACAGCCACTCCACCCTTCAGCAACCACCACCCTGGTCAGTCAGTCAGTAATGGTTACTGAAACTGAACTGGCAATTTCTTAGCGATATGTCTGTATCTTGTATTCCTATATATTCTTTATTTGAACAATGAAAGAAGATACATGATTGTAAAAAGATATATACATATATATATATATATATAGTGTCTAAAGATTAAAATGTGATAAAATTTACTAAAAGTTTTGCAGTTCAAAGAGAATTTTAACTATAATGTCTTATTTTTATCTCAATAGATACTATTTGATATCTAGTGATAGATATAGATAAGATATAGATAAAGATACAGATATATATATAAAGAAATCTAAGGAAATGTTGGTTCTTGGATGTGGTAGGTAGAGTTAATTTTTTCAATCTGGTCTTTTGTTTTCAAAACTTTGTTCTTTCTTTAGACCTTGCATACTACAAGGCTTGAATGATTAGAGAAAACTTTGTATATTGTGCAGATCCTTAATGGGTGGACTCAGAGAACAGACAAAAGAAAGAAATGATACTTCAGATGCTAACCATGAAGCTGGCAGAAAATAGAGATGAAATAATTTACCAACCATTCAGTCATCCCAATGTGTCATGCATTGTGATAAGCAAAACAAACATTCAAGAAAGGAAACTAATTATATTCATGCAAAACTTTATCATAAAGGGAATGGGTGGCCTACGTTTTGAAGGATGATAGGGTTTTATTAAATAATAAAAATAAATACAGAAAGGATCTTTTACTAATATCTGAAGAATATGCTATATATGTGGTAAGTGTAGGAAACTGAGTTTAGATATGAGTAATGAGAAACAGATATATAAAAATAGGAAGACATTTTTTTCTTTCAGAAATTACATTATAGTGGGCTGTTGAATTAATGGAAACAATTCTTATCTCATAGGCCAGTTGGTAAATCAGGCAATTCTACTGCCATGATAAACAGCCTTATTTCATCTCTGAAGTATTTTGTAAACTCTACTCTCTTCCATGGGATTAAATATCCATTTGAACTAATCTTTTCCACTGTAATGAATAAGTCATTGACCACATGGGATCATTGAGTTACATACCTCCACAACTGTCCATTTAACAGCCATGTGTTCTCTCAGATAAATGGGACAGAATACCTTATGTTGAACCACTGGTGATCTTAACAGGAAGCATATTAATTGAATTACTAACATATTATGTGACTCCATTAAACGGTAACAGTAATTACATGGCTTCTAATTTAAACAACAGGCATTAGTGACTAATCTAATGAGGTACAAATGACACTAATTCTGCATTTGTTTTATAGCTAGGAATAGGAACTATGTTGTCAAGTGTAGAATTTATTTGAATAAAAAGTTGCTATATTATGTAAAAAAAGAAAACAACAAATGCTTTGAACATATTTCTTATACTTTAAAATGAAAATGTTGATGATTTCATTTCAAATTTTCTCTTCTGTTATCCCCATAGGTATAATTTAAAAAAAGAAGAAGAATTAGAATCTGTTAGGAAAAACATAGCCTGTTTATTTCTTCTTTCTCATCTTCAGTTTTTCTGACATAACCAATGAAATTGCCATGTAGACTTTTCTTTCCCTGACTCACTCTTTATTTATGACCTAGCAACCCTTAGTGTCCCATAACCATATTAATTTGCTAGAGTCTTTGTGTTTACTTCTCTTCCCTGTATCCTAACTCAGGAACTCTATAGTAGTAATTTCCAATTTAGTGTGCAATTACGTCAATGCAATCCTTTTTCTGTATAATTTAAACTTTTATATCATTATTGAGCCATATTTTTTGTGATTTTTAAATAGATTTTCTGTTCACACTGATCAGGAAGTTATGAGGGAAAGTAAAATAATTTTTCTGGATCTCCTGAATATATCCTATGTAATAAAAAAGGTGTAATCGGGGCTTCCCTGGTGGCGCAGTGGTTGAGAGTCCGCCTGCCTGCCAATGCAGGGGACACAGGTTCGTGCCCGATCCGGGGAGGATCCCACATGCCACGGAGTGGCTGGGCCCGTGACTCATGGCTGCTGAGCCTGCGCGTCTGGAGCCTGTGCTGCGCAACGGGAGAGGCCACAGCGGTGAGAGGCCCGCGTACCGCAAAAAAAAAAAAAAAAAAAAAAAAAGTGTAATCACTTGTGTTAGGTCTTTCTAAACTCTAATAATTCCACTGTTGAGGGAATAAAAGACTCAGGGAGTGTAATGGAATATTCCACTCCAAATGCATGTGATTATGTATACCAAAAATTACTACCTGCACAGTTCCCACACTTTAGAAATGAAGTTGTAACTTCACGTAGAAGAAACAAAACAAGGGCTTGCCTTACTATGAGGAAAACTTTTCTCAAGTATTTTTGACATCAGGAAAAGAGAGCAAGCACCTTACCACTCAAAGAAGAAAGTGATTAGGAAGTGTTTTACAAGTAAGGGGACATTTGAACTGATTCTTCAGTGATGAAATTCAACAGGCTGACAGACAGAAGGTTGAGAGGATTTCCATAGCTCAGGGTTAACATGTGAAGTGGAATTGTTGAGTTTGTAGATTGTGATTCATTCATTGTAACTGAACAGCATATGGTGTGTGACTGTAACACTGAAATAATACATATTATAAAGGACTGTCATAAATAGCAATACCATAAATGTTATATCAAAGAATACTCCAAATATCATGTACAGGAATACCATGTCAAGATACTTTATATTAACTTCTGTGTGGCAGAGAGCAGAGTCTCAGCAAGACATTCCACAATAAAAATTTTGTTGTAGACATAACCCTTGGCAGCAATGTTGAAGACAGACTTGATTATTAAGGCAGTGGTATAAGGTAGATAGTTTAAGAAATGATTGGAATTATTTATATAGAACTACATATTCAAAGGGAAGGAAAATATTCAGTTTAACTTTTTGAAGCAGATGTAGAATGCTTTATAGCTGGTGGGGAGGAGATCAAATGGTCAAAAGAATTTGATATCACCAATAAAATTTGTGAAATATAAATCTTGGTAAAATTTGAAATACAATCGTTTAAAAATCACACAATTTCCATGAAGAGAGAAAAATAAACTCTTCTATAATTAATATGAATAATCTTTATTTACCATAATATTTTATCACACATAACCTATTAAGATATTGATAGTACTCTTAATATTTTTTTCTTTCTTATTCTTCTTCAACTTGTTCTTGTTCTTTATGAACTTAACACCTACTCCTGTTGTGAGATAAATATTATGTAAGTTTCATTATTCCCTCAATTCCATTCAATGTAAACTAATCTAAACTTTCTTCCAAGAGTACCGCCAGAATGAAAGATACTGCAGAATGCCAACAGATCAGGATGAGGGTCTGAGAATGAAGATCACAAATTTAAAGGTTGGGAAATATATATATATATATATATATATATGTGTGTGTGTGTATGTATGCATATATGTCTGAATACATCTTCTGTATATAAGAATAAAGTCATTGAATATGACTCACATTGCTCACAATGGCAAAGCTAGAGGCTCAGTTTTTCTTTTTTAACATTTTCATTGGAGTATAATTGATTTACAATGGTGTGTTAGTTTCTGCTGTATAACAAAGTGAATCAGCTATACATATATCCCCATATCTCCTCTCTCTTGCGTCTCCCTCTCAACCTCCCTATCTCACCCTCTACGTGGACACAAAGCACTGAGCTGATCTCCCTGTGCTATGCAGCTGCTTCCCACTAGCTATATATTTTACATTTGATAGTGTATATATGTCCATGCCACTCTCTCACTTCATCCCAGCTTACCCGTACTCAGCCATAAAAAAATGAAATTGAGTTATTTGTAGCAAGGTGGATGGACCTAGAGACTGTCATACAGAGTGAAGTAAGTCAGAAAGAGAAAAACAAATGCCATATGCTAACACATATATATGGAATCTACAAAAAAAAAAAAAGGTTCTGAAGAAACTAGGGACAGGACAGGAGTAAAGACACAGACATAGAGAATGGACTTGACACGGGAAGGAGGCTCAGTTTTTAAATTCTATTTAATTTAATTTTTTGCATTGAAAAATATATTAATTTCATTTAAAGAGACATCTTCATTTTCCTCTCATGAATTTCTTATAGCATAATGAAAATATTCTATGACAATCTATTTGTCTTCCTTCCATTCAATCAACAAACACATATTTATTTACAGCACATTATGCTATGTGTGTAATTTGGTGTAGGGAGTGTTAAGAAAAACTAGTCCAAGGCCTTCTTTTATCAAGCTTACAATGACCATGTGAATCTTTAGACTATGTGATAGTTAATTTCATATGTAGACTTGGCTAGCCTATGGTACCCAACTGTTTGGTCAAACATTATTCTAGAAGTTGCTGTGAAAGCATTTTTTAGATGTGAATAACACTTACATTGATAGACTCTGAGTAAAGATTATCCTCCATAATATGGGTAGGCCTCATCCAATCAGTTGAAGACCTTAAAAGAAAAGACTGAGGGACCCAGAAAGGAAGGAATTCAACCTCTAGATTGCCTTTGGACTCAAGACTTCAATGTTGATTCCTGGCAGAATTTCCAGTCTCCTGGCTTGCACTGCAGATTTTACACTTGCCAGCTCCCAAAATCATGTGAGTCAATTCCTAAAAGTAAATTTCTCTTTAAATGTATATATATATATATATATATATATATATATATATGTATAAATATATACATCCTATTGTTTCTGGCTTTCTGGAAAACCCTGAGTAAAACAGACAGCAACAGAAAGAGAAAAACAAATACCGTATCCTAATGCATATATATGGAATCTAAAAAATTAGTACTGATGAACCTAGTGGCAGGGCAGGAATGGAGACACAGACATAGAGAATGGACCTGAGGACACAGAGGGGTGGGGAGGGGGAAGCTGGGGCAAAGTGAGAGAAGCAACAACATATATACACTACCAAATGTAAAATATATAGCTAGTGGGAAGCAGCAGCATAGCACAGGGCGATCAGCTTGGTGCTTTGCAACACCTAGAGGGGTGGGATAGGGAGGGTTGGCGGGAGGGCGATGCAAGAGGGAAGAGATGTGGGGATATAGGTATGCATATGGCTGATTAACTTTGTTGTACAACAGAAAATAACACAGCATTGTGAAGCAATTATACTCCAATTAAGATGCATTAAAAAATAAAGAAATATACTGGCACAAAAGGAAAATTCTGCAGGCTGTTTCCAGGGATGTGACTGCTTGGTCACATGAAGATGATGGGCATACTTTATACCCATTTGCTTTGAGGTCATATAGGGAACACAGGGCTCTTTGTAAGCATAATGTCAAAACTCAACATTTTAGCTTAGATATTAAAGATATGTGATTCAATAAAGGAGTAAAAAACCACAGGAGAATCATTCAGGAAAAGCACTTTTTTTTCTTTTAGCTCATTTATTCCTCAGATATAGTGCAGAAAATCATATGATTTGGAGCAAACATTATGGTTTGGTGTGATTTCTGTCAATTATTAATTGTACAACCTTGGGAAAAGCCCTAACACTTCATCAGCCTTAATTGTCTTGTCTATAAAACAATAAACATGGTGGAGCTGGAGAGAAAAAAGAGTTCCTGTTGTACTTACCTCACTGATAAGTCAAGCATGTGAGTGAGACTAGGTCCTCTTAAATGTACAAAACTAATACAAGAAAAAGAATATAAAGGAATAAAACAAACCAAAACTCTCCAAACTCCTTTGAGTGCAGTATTTCATACTTCACATTTTGCTTCTTAATTTTAGTTCAACACCTTTCCCAAAATTTACTTTCCGTATCATTATCAGGAGAATGATAAAGAGTATAATCTGCTACTTTATTTTATTAATAGAAAATATGGAGAAGACTAAGTACAACTCCTCCTAGGGTATTTTTGATATATTTTGACCATCATTTCATAAGCACTGAAGCACATTTATTTTACTGAACACTTGGCCACTGAAAATCTCCATGTCTAGAGTCAATAGGTCAAATAATTTATGTTAAATTTTTAAATTGCAATTATGTTAATAATAAATGTAAGAAGCTCATTCTAAGTTGGTATGACAATTTCATCCCACACGGGATCTTTTAAATTAAATATATGTGTTTGTACATATGCAATATAGAATGATACACATTGTCTCATCCTAGGACTAAGTCCTGGGGAGATGCTAAAAAATGGAGGCAAGAAATCTTAGATCCAGATTAAACTCACATAATCCATAGCAAGTGAGGCTGATGTTTATCAACCACAGAGCATCATCAAACATTTATTATTATAATAATTTTGAAATTATTTTAATAAAACTCATAGGTATTTAATTACCATGAAGAAAAAGTTAAAAAATCAGTATATATGTTCATTGATTAATTTTTTTTAATTTATTTGTGTGTGTGTGCATGTGTGTATGTGTGTTTGTAGTTATAAGTAAATCATGTGGCTTGGAAATTCAGTGTTTTCTAATATAATTCAAAATATGACAGGTTTAAGTGATATAAATTTTTTATCAAACAAAATAAATCTAGTCATTGTGGACATACACAAAGGAATTCTAGGACCCTTTAGTTTCTTTTTTAAAATTTTGGTACAGAATCTCTAAGTTAGCTCTTTGTTTGAGATTCTTCTTGGTATATCTAGTCTTAAAACAGCTACCTATGTTTTGGATGTATCAAACCAAATAGATTAGGAAAAAAGTGTCATGTAATGGTCAAAACAACTTTCCATCCTAGGGACTAAAATGTTACAGGCTGATCAAAGAAGAAAATTTTGATGAACAAAAGTGTGCTTGATTGGTCCTCATATGATAATGGGACTGCTTAAAACTTAATCCTCCTACCCACCCACCCCCTCCAAAAGAAATACATGAAACAGAGGGAAAATGTAAGACAACAAAATTTGAAGTAGATATTCTCAAGAAGATATTTACATTATGATAAAAAAGAATAGAAAATTTTAAACTTAGAAAAGAAAAAATAATCAAATGAATGAAGTTGTAAAATGAGAAATGATAAAAGTTAGAAAAGATACTGAATTCACAGGAAAACTCTAAATGAAGATACTTTAAATTTTATTTGATGTATTTTGAATGAAATTTATAACTCAGAAATTTCTGTGCTTATTTATAATTATGTTGCATTGCATTGGATATATGTGATAGTATTATAAAGATTTACTTACAGAAAACTATTTTCTTATTTTTAAAAAGAGGTCTTTAGTTATTAAAGGGTCTTAAATCCTCTAGTTATATCATCTTATAATATATATTATTTTAAAATAATTGACAAGAAATGAAAGACTTCATTTTAGAGTCAAGTTTTGAATAAAAAGCTAAATTATTTGACAATGTAGAGAATAAAACAAATATACATATTTCAACAAAGTTTATTATTATTAAAGTTTTTAAAGTTCTTATAAAAATATTTAGAAATACTTTTTAATCATGCCTGGGAGATAATAGAGAAAAATCACCTGCTTTTCTCTTTTAATCATTATTGCTTCTAATACCTCTAATCAAAAATGACTTATCTCCTATATTAGAATCTATGAAGAAACTATTATCAGATAATTTTAAATACTTCTGGTATGCTTATAATCAATTAATATTTTATAGAACTTCATAAAGTTTCAAAAATACAATTTTAAAATATTCTAGTCATGATGGAGAACCCTACATTGGCCTACTCTTCTTCCAAAAACAATTACAAATGCTAAACAACAAACATAAAGACTTGGTGGCACTGGAGAAGAATCAATGGTTCCAACTTAGACGGGCTCAATTCCTGGAAGTTAGGGAAGAACAGCAATCTGAATGTCACATTAATCCAATCTCTTTCCTCAGAACACCTGCCAATTAAAGTTATGGCAGAAGAGAGTCCTAGTAAAATCTAAGTTTGGAGATGCCAAATTCACTGGGAATTGAAGGACAAGATTCTCTAGAGAAGGTGACAATAGGAAAGTGAGCCCAAATATCTGTGTGTTAGCTGTTATTGAGATGTACGCAGAAAGCAGAGCTGGGGACATAAACAATCCAGCAAAGAATTCAGCAGCCATATAAGGCTGGAGATGGAGATGTTAGCTCAAAGTTTACCAAGGTGGAAAGGCCCGGCAGCACATGCCAGGATTTCAGTAGAGATTTCAGAAGAACTAACTGCCGTAGTAAAGGTAAAACTGAAATAACAGCGTTTTAAAAGCCTAACTTCAAATTATGAAAGAGTTAAAGGTTAACTGTGCTCTATCAGCCTTTAAAAAGGAAATGGAAACCTCTAAATATGAAGATAAGATCATACCTCTATGATTTTAATACACCATATCTAGCACTCAGTTAAAAAGCACAAAACCTTCGAAGATGCCATTTGTCAGAAGCACACATTAAATATAATTTCACAAGTTAAATATACATGTATTGAAAATATGCAACATGAAAATCTTAACCAAATGAAACATGGTAGAACTATACTTATATCAGAAATAGAAATTTGGGAGCAAGAATAAAGAAAGAAAAGGATAAATTCAATGGCAAGTTATAAAAATAGTAAAGGTATATGCACATTAAAAATATAACTAAAAATTGGAGGAAAAACAGATGAAACTGAAAAGAAAAACAGATAGAATCCATGATAATTGAAGTTTCAACATGTTTAGCTAATTTAAATAAGTACATATATATTTAGATTTTATTTATGTGTATATATTTCTGACTATACTTTCAACTGTATATTTGTACATGGACTATTTATCAACATGACCATAGCTAGATCATAAAACAAGTTTCAATTAATTTAAGAAGATTGAAATCATAGTAAGAATCTTCTATGATAGTGGAATCAAGTACAAAACAATATCATAAGTACCACACAAATTCCCAGATGTTAGCAAATTGAGATTTGCAATTTACATAATTCATCAGAGAGGAAAATCAAATTGAAATTGATATTAGTCTTTATAATTTACAGATAAAGCTGTTCTTAGAGGAAAATTCTAACTTTCAGTGAACATATTAAATATAGATATGTGATTCATTTATTTAACAATATACTAATATCAAAAATATAAAGCAGTTCTATAAACAATAAGAAAAAAGAAGACTAATTTACAAATGGACATAATAGTTGAACAAGTATTGCACTTCAAAAAGGATATCTAAATGAAACATACATTTATGGAAAGACATCTAACATCATTAGCCATCGGGAAAATGAAAATAACCATAATGTTCTTTTTCTGCAAACACACCAGAATAACTAACATTGAAATGATTGATAATGTCAAGTCCCAACAAGCATTTAGATCAAATGAAATTTTTATATATTTTTCTGATAGAAGTACAAATTTGTAGAATCACTTTGTAAGGCTGTTTGGCAGTGTCTACTAAAACTACACCCAGCTTTCACTCAACACAAAAATGGCACAATTTATTATTTTCTCAAAAATACATGTATAAGAATATTATGGAAACTGTATTCCTAATAGCCCAAAGTTGAAAACAACTCATGTCTATTAAAAGTAGAAGAAATTAGCTTACAATCATATAGTCATACAATGGACAACTACACAGCAATTTTTAAAAATTATGTTCCATGAAACTCAGAGATATATTGAATGATTACATATGTGGAAAAATGATAGATATATAGACAGATGATAGAGAAGATAGATAGAGAAGAGAAGAGAATATGTTGAATAACTTCACATGAAGTTCAACAATAGGATTAATTTATGTTTGTAGAAATAAGGATAATTGTTACATTTGATGGGAGATTATTAAATGGGGGATAAAGAGGGATCCATCTGGGCTAATGAAGAGTTCCTTTAAGTTGTTCTCATTGTACATATATGATATAGATGTGAATGTACTTATATTTAAATGTTGAAAATTCTTCAAGTTTTCATTTAGTTTTGTGTTGTTTATTGCTTTCACATCATGTCTTAACTTTCAAAAATTAAAAAGACAGTACTTTAAAGAATATTCTTTTGATGTCAAGAACTCTGTGGTTTCCCCTACATATCTCCACTTTATAAAGATATCATTAAATGCATACGTTTAATAAAATTCAATTTTTAAATTATCGAAATTATAGACGTTCCAAAAAAAGCTGAATATATATAATTAATTCATAGTGCCACTCAAAACTACTGCTGACTTTTAAGATACTTTTCTTTCCAGTGCTTTTGCTTAATTTTTAAATGCAATTATGTTTATGTATATAAGCTGAATTTTTTTTTTTTTTTTTTGCGTTATGCGGGCCTCTCACTGTTGTGGCCTCTCCCCTTGCGGAACACAGGCTCTGGACGCGCAGGCTCAGTGGCCATGGCTGACGGGCCTAGCCGCTCCGCGGCATGTGGGATCCTCCCGGACTGGGGCACGAACCCATATCCCCTGCATCGGCAGGCGGACTCTCAACCACTGCACCACCAGGGAAGCCCTATAAGCTGAATTTTTAAAATAATACTTGTTTCTTGATAAGAAATTTAATTGTACAATTATAAGCATTTTAATATATGCAAGTGTTAATATAATGAAATATGTTATCTCTTATCACTCTTTTAACAAGTATATATTTAGGTGCCTGTAAAAAGTTTACATTCAATTCTAAGTATAATAACTATAAAGATATTTATATGCCCTAGATAAGGCAGTCTAAGATTTGTTTTATTGGCCTTGAATGATTTGATACTTGGATTAAATTGTACTATTATTATAAGTGACTATCAATAAGCTAAAAGCTATTGTGTATGTACTTTTCTGTGTTCAAAATAAAGATAGACGTGAAGAGAGGGGAGAGCTGAGAAAAACCCTGAAGGGCCACCCTACAGCACTGGGTTTATAGCATCCAATTTATAGTACATGACCAAATCTCCATATTAATTAAATAATTTCTGCAATACTTTTTATTTCATAATTTCTCCAGTATTATTTTATTATAATAAATATCTTGTTAATTCACTTATTTGAGTATTTAACTAATTAAGGGCACATTTTGGCCTATATGGGAAATTCACTTCTGTTGATTTCAAACTTGAAAAATAACATTGCTAGATAAAAAATGATTGGCACAGAAACAATACACCTCCATGAATTTGTTGCAAATGCTTTTCTAATTCCAAATAGGGAGTGATAATCAAAAGTCTGACACCAGCTGAGGTCCTTCTTTTTTTTTTTTCTTTGTAGGTAACTTGACTTTGTTTTTTTTTTAAATGCTTAGGTATCTTAAGGGATTTGTCTTTGTAATAATGGCTTTCAAAAACATAGAGAAATAAGTCAAGATATAGTTCTCTTATTGTTTTTCTTTGGATGTGAGTAATCTTTTTTAGTAGATATAATTAGGAATTTTAGGAAAAATTAGTGATATTACTGATGATGATTAATAATGATGATGATTTTAGTATGGTTCATTTCCTTTTCACCATATCAAGCGTACTCATCATTTATTTCTCTGAATTTTCATAGATATTTTGGAGAAAATCATCAGAAAATGACTGGAGTTTTTCTTTGGTAAGACAAAATTCACTTACTAAGTGTCAGTTCTACTCAATCTGTATTGAAAAATAAATTTAATATTTGATTTTAGTGTTTGCAATTTTCTTGCTATTCATCCTTACCTTACCTATTTCCTTTTAATTTTAACTAGTTGACTTTTCCTCTCACCTTATATTTAACTTGTCATTTTCTACAGAAGCCATGCTATCACCTATTTACCATTTATATCCAACAAGTTTTAAATTTCTTTTTGTTTTTGTAGTAAATTATTTTTTTTTATTATCTGCTTCTACTGGATGTATGGTGACATGCATTTTTTCTCAATCTATCTTGATTTTTAATAAGCTTTACGTTGTGAGTTTTTTGGTGTGTTTTCTCATCTTTCAGTAAGATAAAACTTCTGCATTAATTTTATCTACTAAACAAGGTTTGAGTATTGCCTTTGGCACAACTCCCTGATTAGTAAGTAAAGATCAAATCTCTTATTAGATCAAGAGGGATGGCAAGCAGATATTTCATGACTTTATGCCAGTTCCGAGTTCATGTAGCAGTCTTTGATCTAATGTAATTTTGTTGGTCTGAAATACAGACTTCTCCTATTGGTTAACTCTGAACACATATGTAAATCAAAAATTAATGTCACCACAATTGTCTGCCAAAATTCTCATTATGCTTCTTTTCTGGCTTGTGGCAGTTGTAAAAATTATACTACCTAGATTGTGATACATCTGTGGTCCTAAATGGACACTTGCACATCCTTTCCTACAAGTTTCCAGATATTGTTCTAACTCAGATATGCATATATGAAGAGACAAGGAAGATGCTTTTCTGATGGCCAAAGACCATTTGTTCCAGGAATAGATTTCAGGGCAATGGACTTCTATGAGGACTTTGTGTTTCTTATTCAGGTGGTAGTAGAGGAGAAACTGGGATTAACTACTTCCTATTTTCTGACAGACCATTTCACTCAGTGTTTAAGGCAGGTAGATTGACCTCTGAGCAGTGCTGAACTTTAATGATAGATTCAGAACTAATCTTAGTGTCAGCTGGTGATGTGAGTTTTCATTTTTTATATTGTTTCTATATAAAATCTGATGAAAAGTTAGGAAAGAATATGCTGGGGGCTTCTGGCCAGAAACCAGATGTCATTTTAAAATAGAAGTCAAGTTTTCATTTATTACTGTATTCCCTGGCCATTTAATTTTCTTTCAGATAATTATTTTGTCTTTTTTAAAAACCTCTGTTGTCATTCTTAAGTAACTTAAGATGGAAAAGGTATTATGTATAAAAGTTTGGAGCAATACAATTTAATCCTGAAACAATCTTCCTAACAAGCACCTTATTAAACAGATTTAAACTCATATCTTAATTAAAAATTTGAATAATAAAACAAAGGAGAAGTGTCTCACATACAAAAAATATTGTTTGCATGTGAACAAATTTGTTTAACTGAATTTATTTAAAGGGGCATCTTTTAGAGCCTGGTTTTATGCACTTAGAAATTTACTGTGCATATAGTAACCTAGACGATCAACATAAATATGTATGTATATACATACTTATATTGTATATTTTTACATATACATAATTATATTGTCTATTTTTACATATATACATACATATACATATATAATTTTACCAATCAACTAATTGCTTGTGTTTAGTATATTAGATAATACAAATAAAGGAATTCTTAAACTTGATAAGTCAAATGCTTCGGGGATAGCAAAACTGAAATTTCTGACACATAAACATGATTATAGATCATGTACAACAGTCACATTTGTTTTCTTAAATGATATTTACTCACAAGAAATCTAAAGGGAGTTCATATCAGTCACTTTCTTAGAATTTTGGATGATGCATATTTGACAATGAATGGTAAAGACCAGTATACAGCATCTTTAGACACATTTGCCACCACCTCAACATTCTATATGTAGTTTGGAATTGGATTCTATCATCTAATTTCTTAGATCTTCAGTCTCCTTACCCCCACCCCAACAACAGTAGCTGTTATAATGACCTGAACTTATTGGGTCTTCAATAAATCTCTGTTGGTTGACTGA
The DNA here is from genome assembly GCF_964270905.1 of Leucopleurus acutus. Classification (NCBI taxonomy): domain Eukaryota; kingdom Metazoa; phylum Chordata; class Mammalia; order Artiodactyla; family Delphinidae; genus Leucopleurus; species Leucopleurus acutus. The sequence goes on from NC_139154.1 coordinate 9,925,586, forward strand.
TTGTATATATAAGGTTTATTCAAAGATAATGATCTGAAGGTTCACACTGCAATCCTAATACAAATACACACACACACATATATATATATATATATACATACATATATATATACATATGTACACATAGATATTTAATTTTGTTTTTGCATGCCTTTTAAATATAAAAAAATAGACTATGGGATAAACCATTCTCTCTCTCTTTTTTTAAACAATTCTCTTTTAAACACAGCCTTCCTCATCAACTTTTCATTGTGCAAATCTCTGTCCATAGAGGCTCCATCTTACAATAGAGTGGAGACCTTCAGGTGTTTGGCAAGATGCATTGCCAAGTTTTAATAGAATTCTGCTGACAATAGACTTTAGAGTTACTACTCTCTTGACTTTCATAACTATAAATCCTTCATACTTGGCCATCGTTTAAGCCAAAACTGCTAGAATTATTCATGCTTGTGATGGTGCTTTAAAATTGAATCTTTTCTACAAATACATTGCAGAGAAAGAAATAAGAAAATAGTGAGAATAAAAATCTGTACAAAATCAAGGTGGTGTTATTACCTGCTTATTTCACTTGTCTGTTTCAAGAGAGGTACATTATGGTAAGATTTTCACTTAATAAGCTGTTACTAAAAATTAACAAAATACATAACCTTGAACTACCACATATTTTGAGTTAGATAGGCCTAACAGGGCAAATTATCAAACTCTGATCTTCTCTTTTTGTTACAGAATAAACTAGTAGTTCTCAACTAAGGGAAATATTGCTCCCCAGGCATCATTTTGCAGTGTCTGGAAACATTTTGCTTTGCTATACTGTGTGGAGATTGCTACTGTCATCTAGAGGGTAGAGGCCAGAGATGCTGCTAAATATCCCATAATATGCAGAACTGTACCTCAGAAAAAGAATTATAGATCCACAATGTCTATAGCACTGAATTAAACACCAAGACAATGGATTAAACTAAATCTTGCTAGTTTTAATAGCATAATTGTCTCTGTGGCTTAAGCTTTTACTAACAATCTGAGATTGTGCCAGTTCCAGTACTTGAACATCCTCATTATCTGTTTCAAATCAGTTTAAGCTGCTCAGTATAAAATGCAAGAACTGACATTCTCTACACTAGGGAAAGCAGGACCCTCTGGACTGAGGTGGATAGGTATAGGTAGATAGCGTTTCAAGTTCTTGGAAATTTGAAATTTCTAGACAGATAACTCTTAGGTTAGACACTATTAATGAACTTAAACTTTTACTAGCTTCCTATTTGTTGGAATCATCTGTTATATATTGCCATAGGTGTGGATGAGATTAAGTGCCTACTGTATATATAATAAGGAAGCTGAAGTGGAAAAATGCTTCCTTTCCCCATTCCCCAAACACAGAAGAGGCACATGCCTGGTACAGTCAAGGCAAGGACTCTGGAACTCCAGGAGATCAGAACAAAGAGGATGTCAATGTTTGTTTGCTTTAACCACAGAGGTTGTGGTACTGCTTGAGAGGGGATACGGGGTGAGGGAGGAAATTGGAGGAAGTGTATTTGCATATTTTTGTAAATCAATGATAGACATATGAATTGTTAACAAGTTTTGGAAACTAATGAATCTACTTAAAATTAAAAATGTATGTAATATTAATTCCAGTGACTCTACTGTCAAGGATCTATCTATCCCAGGGAAATAAAAGAATATCTACAATTTCTAAGAAAATATCTACAAAGATGTTTATTATAGCTATTTAATAGGATACAAAATATGAAGACTCATCTAAATGAAGTGGATTAATAAATTATGATACATGGACTATTATGTAGCTATTGAAAAAAAAGACCATTAGAGGTACATCAGAAGACCTGGCAGGAAGGAATTGCCAAAAGGTGTCATGAATGATAAAAATACAGTAAAGATTGTATAATACAATCTCCTTTATGTAAATTAATCAATGAAAAAATAACCTCAGTGTGTGTGTGTATGTGTGTGTGTGTGTGTGTGTGTGTGTGTACATGCACACACACATGCATATCCATATGTGTGTTTAGGTCTGTATAAGACTACATAAAGTGTTGTGTATCACATACAAGATAATTATAGGGCTTTCTATTCCTTGTTGTTCTAGGGTTATCCTGTCTCCCACCTATTTTCCGAGTCTGGTCCTGTAGGCAACTACACATTCTATGAGTCCCTGATAGGCTGTGTGCATTTTGTTTATTTATTATTTTGTTTAAAAAAACAGGATAGTTTTTAATGCTTGAAACCAGTAACTCTGACAAACACCTTTAGGCTCAAGGTTTTGATATATGATATCGGTCACTAATTGCCTCTGGTGAGTTTCCTTGGTCCTCAGCCTTGAATATCCACCCATTGCCAAGTCCATCTCGGGTCTGCCCCTCCCACTACATGAGCTGTCTGTTTTGCCCATTAGTAGGTCTGTTTTGTGAGCCATGGAAGAGTCATCTCTTTTTCCTGCGAGGTAGAGGAAAATGCTTTGTGGGGGGAAAATTGGGATTTAAATTAATTTTAAGACTGGAATATATGTTAACCTAAATTCTACCTTGCATGATGTAATACCCTATTGCCTCAATGAGAAACGTCAGAAGGAAAAAGAATGTTTTTTGTCCAGAAATGTTTCATTTTTACAATCTGATCATGCTGAAGAAATTTTCAAAGTTCAGGAGGAAGGCATTTAGAGTACAATTCTTCAAGGTACTCCTACTCTGGTTCTGAAGGAAAAACCATATTCTAAAAATTTTGGATCTCTTAAAAGGAACTTTTTACCTGCTGACTACTGTCACTGAATTTTTTTTCTGACTAGTAATTTATATTTGGTGTCTTTCCATTTGCCTCACTAATGGGTAATAGGGATTATTTCCTTAGACTGTCATTCAGCAAAACAAATCATTTTCAACTTAACCATAGCAGTGCACTCATTTGCCAGAGAGATCTTGGGTTGAACAATTTTCTGGTTTGAGCAGCTATATTTTAAGTTACCATCAAGTCCCAGATAGTGACTTTGTAACACTACTTATTTAAGAAATTAAAATTTAAGCAACACACATAAAGATAAAATTAAATATTACAGGACCCATTTATTTATTTTTTTATTTATTTTGCGGTATGCAGGCCTCTCACTGTTGTGGCCTCTCCCGTTGTGGAGCACAGGCTCTGGACGCGCAGGCTCAGTGGCCATGGCTCACGGGTCCAGCCACTTCACGGCATGTGAGATCTTCCAGGATTGGGGCACGAACCCGTGTCCCTTGCATCTGCAGGTGGACTCTCAACTACTGTGCCACCAGGGAAGCCCTATCCATTTATTTTTAACTCTCCTCGTCTCATGTATAGTCTGTACACGTGTATGTCTATTCGTTATCTCAGCTTACCTTGTCAAAAATAAATCTTTTTTTCTTGGTTTAAAAAATTGTTTAAACAGACTTAGTGTTAGAAAGAGCTACAATCAGTTTTCTTTCACCTTCATTTAAGAGTTACCAAGAATTAATGGCTACAAAATTTCATAAAATTCTAGGCAGCACCGCTGTAATTCACAATTTAAGGTGTGTTTTGCTGTTCCCTAACAAGTTTGTTAGTATTCTTTTTTTAACCAGAAATGATGATTTCCTAAAAAATTAACTTTAGAAAATATTAAACAGCATGACCTACTGAGGACAAATGATATAGTCAAGCTTGATTGAGCTTAACATTACTTTGCAATGTGTTTTCAATTGAGAGGAATTCAAAATCAACAGAATTCCATCAAATAGGAAATTAAATTGATTAAACATATGGGTTTATTACTCTAGTTTTTAAATATTTTAAGTAGGAGTGAAGTCAACTGAGAAAGTTTCAGTTTCTTGATTGCATGTCATGTCAGAAGTGACATGGTGTCCTTGGATCAGACATTTTAATCGAAAAGTGAGGATTCTTAAATTTTATCCCTGTAACACATGATTCTATTTTTTTAATGATTAAATGTTTTAAATGGACTAAAGTAATTTCATAGGTGACTAAGTCCACAGATGGAATATCATGCCTACCACATGTTCGAGGTAGACTATGACAGATACAGTTGTCCAAACACCTGGGTTTGTCCTTGCTTTTCTGTTTACATGATTCATGACCTTGGAAAAATATATATTTCCTAGTATCAGATTTTTGGTTACAATATGAAGGTAGTGTAATAATAAACTACTCTCTACCTATCATGAATCCTGATTTGAAGTTCAATATATAAATCAAACTGTGATACAAAAAGTTATGTTAATAATTTGCCAGTGCCGACTGAAGACATGAGTATTAGGAGAACATCACACAAAAATCCTGCTAATAATCTCTCTTTAAGAATTATACAAACTAGGGCTTCCCTGGTGGCACAGTGGTTGAGAGTCCACTTGCCAATGCAGGGGACATGGGTTCGTGCCCCGGCCCGGGAAGATCCCACATGCCACGGAGCGGCTAGGCCTGTGAGCCATGGCCACTGAGCCTGCGCGTCCGGAGCCTATGCTCCGCAACGGGAGAGGTCATAACAGTGAGAGGCCCGCGTACCACAAAAAAAAATTATACAAACTGAAATAGCTTGCTTATCTTCAAAAAAATATTGTACACATAGAAGTAGAAAGTAAAAGTGAGCAAGGTTTGTCAAATGCCAGCTTCTTGAAAATACCATCCAAGCAACACATTTCTAAGTCAAGGCTGCACTCATTGCCTGCTTCAGTAAGGAAGAGGGCTACCTCGACAGAGTTTTAGTATCAATGGGGAGTCTCTATGAGGTTTCGTGATCTGGTTTCAGGTAGATGCTTCAAGACCACAATTTGATTAGGATATATTAAGGAACATGATAAAATATTTCAGAATTGATGGATATAAATTTCAAAATCTTTAGAGCGTAAAAAGTTGTTTGTTGTTATCTACAGAAAAGTTGAACAATTTTATGTGTATTCAAATGGGTTAGTCAGGAAGTCCCTGAAACAAACAATAACGTTTTTAAACCTTTATCTTCTTGGATAAAAACTTTCTGGAAGAACAAAGTCATATTGATGAAGACAGTGGAATTTTATTAGTGAAGAGAGCCAAAGAGTAAAGTGTTGTTAATGTAGGCAAAAAGCTGATTGAGTATAGATGGTTTCAGTCCTCACTAAATAATCAAAATGTTCAAATAAAAGTATGTTTGTTGGGCTTCCCTGGTGGCACAGTGGTTGGGGGTCCACCTGCCGATGCGGGGGACACGGGTTCGTGCCCCAGTCCGGGAGGATCCCACATGCCACGGAGTGGCTGGGCCTGTGAGCCATGGCCGCTGAGCCTGTGCGTCCGGACCCTGTGCTCCACAACGGGAGAGGCCACAGCAGTGAGAGGCCCACGTACCGCAAAAAAAAAAAAAAGTCTGTTTATACATACTTTATATGTTCCTAAAAGGAATCTTATATATGTTCAGATCTTCCCTAAACCTAATATAAACCCTCTGTATGAATTCCTGAAAATGATTTTAGATCAACACAATTAATAGATCTCCTGGGAAAATGCTAGATTAGTAGAAAGAGAGAGTCAATTTGGCAGTGACTTTGCATTATGTAGAGCTAAATAAAAATGCCATACTCCCATCCCTCCACATCATCCAGGTCTTAGAGAATGACAGGAGCAAGCTCCAGGGAAATAACTTTTTATTTACTTGTATTTTTTATTTTTATTTTGTGAAGATATCACCTCTTCTTAGGTAATAACAAATTACATTTCTTTTACATTGTTTATAAATGAATAATATGATGAGATTTTCTGCTGTTGATACTAATAGGAAAAAAAATGTTCAAAAAAAGAGACAAAGAGTTCCAGTATAACAGAGTCAGGCTGGAGAGTCTTTTAAAAATAATAATAGTCTGTTATTTGTTTTTGCTAGATAAAAATATCATGACATAAAGATATGTCCCATACAGTACAAATTAATATCATTATTTATTCTATGCAAATGGTCTTACAGGGACTTTAAGTTTCAGGATCACTCTATTAAATTGCATCTAAAAGATTAAGTCTAATATATATAGTTCAGGGAAGGACAGAAAGGAGGAAATGAGTAACCAGTGATTTTTTGTTGTTGTTCTTATAAATATCATTGAGTCTTATTACTACATTCTCCTTCCAGTAATTAATATACATTAAAAACCTACAGAGTTATAATTTTGAAAATATAGAGGATTTTCAAGGAAAAGACAAAATATTTATTTTGATTGTTACTGGTTTAATTTTATGATGTTTATTGCATAGTTTGCATTACATCAAATCTATAAATTCAAATTAACAGCTACTTAGATAGAAAGTATAATATCTTCTATCAAACTAAATGAGGTCTAATGAACTTGTTTGAAAAACCGATAGCTGAAAAAAACCTTGTCTGAAATTTTTTAAATAAAATAATAATAATATTGTTGATGTATATATGTATGTGTAAAGAGTAATTTCAACCCAATCAAACTTCTGATTCTCCAATATTTTTATTTAGCTTCAAATTGTTTTTGAGTTATATATTTAATTTTCAAGTGTTGAGATGTTGGGTTGTCAGGTTGAAATCAGCCAAAGCAAAACGTGATATGACAATGATTATTTTAACTTTCCACACTCAAATTGGAGTACACTAGACAACTCAAACAATTAAAAGAAAATCAGTTTTTAAAAAGTAAATATTTAGGGCTTCCCTGGTGGCGCAGTGGTTGAGAGTTCGCCTGCTGATGCAGAGGACACGGGTTCATGCCCCAATCCGGGAAGATCTCACATGCCGCAGAGCGGCTAGGCCCCGTGGGCCATGGCCGCTGAGCCTGCGCATCCGGAACCTGTGCTCCGCAACAGGAGAGGCCACAACAGTGAGAGGCCCGCGCACCGCAAAAAAAAAAAAAAAAAAAAAAAAAAAAAAGTAAATATTTAAAAAACCTTTCTACCCACTAGAACATATCTTAAGTTCCTGCTGATGAATGTGTAGAAATAAAGTTAAATGAACACACACCATAAATTTTGGCCCAAGTATTACACTGCTCTGTAGTTAAAACATACACTACAGATGGTATGAATATACTATAATTTTTAATTTTTCTTTTAAAGTTGTAAATGTGAGCCCAAGCTGTCCCTTGGAATCTGGGCAGTGACTTAGGATTCAGAGGGAAGACTGCCTACTGATGATAATATAAGCCCGAGATTCATGTCATTCCATAACCAAAGTAAAGTAGTTTGAAGCCCCTCTCATTTCCCACATTAAGGGCTGGAAAAAGCACTAGTTTTCTTATTTGGTGTAGTAATTTGAGTCCTGAGTCTTTCACCTGTTATTTGTTAAGAATTTCAGCAAGTCGAATATCCTCCATTAGCGTCAGTGTGTTTATTTGCCAAAAGAGGATAACAATTCTGCACTCCAGAGTTGTTGTAAGGAAAAAAAAAAATACCAAGTTCATAATGATATTCAAAAGGTAGTTGATATTAAATTGTTAATCTCTCAAACTTTGCTTTTCCTATTGACTATTTTTTCTTTAAAACTACGATTTTATGTTCACTTAATGCAAAATATGATTTACCTTGGACTCTACACCTCCTTGGAAGTCAATTTTATGTAAACCCTTTGGATTTAATATTTTTGCATCAGGAAGTACAAACCAGTTGTAGTCTTCTGTTTTATTACTGTATGTCAATGATAAATAATAATAATAATATCAACAACAATAATAATAGAAAATAATAGTAGTGGTTGACATTTATTTTCTAGGTTATTAACACCATGGCATTTGTTTAGTCTTCACCAAAAGATTAGTGCTTATTCATATTTGACAGAAGAGGGAACTAAAACTTAAGGAAGTTTAAAAATATTATCCCAGGTCACACTGCTGGTAGATGGCTAGGCTAATATTTGAATTGGGATTATCTCGCTCCAGGATTCATGATTTCGATCATCACCCAAAAAGGTTAGTCAATAACTGTATCCATGCCCATCTCATTTGCCTTCATTTCTGAGCAGGTCTATGTGGCTGTGATGCCAAATTAACTTGCAGACTGACAGATCAGATTAAATTTAACTTTTTAGCTTTTCCTAAATAGCTTTAAGGTTTGTACTTACTATTACTTCAAAAAAAAAATTCTTAAAGTTCTGTCTTCAGAATGCAGTCCTAAAAACCACTCACCTAGGGCAAAGAATAATTATACCAGGTAAGGATTCCAAGTAAATAAGAAAAACATGTTTTCTCATGCCATACCAGTCTAAGGATACTGCTGGGAAATGCATCCCAATGAACTTGATAAATTAATTGTCTCTGCAGCAATGAAATCACTGGAACAATATTGGATGTGTGGCACAAGTGCTGTCAAAAGGTCATTTTTTTCTCCTCCTTTCTAATTGATTATATCTGTTCTTCTCTCTTGGTTTATTACTCAACTCTGATCACTGCATTGGTAAAACATCACAAATGTTATAAATGACATATCTGGTTTTGGGCACATGAGGTTGCCAATATTGATAGGGTTATTTGTCTAATTTCAGCAACATTGATGGTCTTTTCCAGTCAACTTCACCTAAATCACAAGTAAAAGTGCCCTCCTTCAATGTAAGAATGTCCTTGCCAAGGTGTGATTTTACTTTGGGCACTTGCTGTATTAAGTATCCCTGGCGGGGCCAGGCACATGCCTATCACAGGGATGAGGACAAAAGAGGGCAAGAATTGTCATTTATTCTGAGTCACATTCATGTAAGACCTTTCGAGGTATTTTGCAAAGTCATGATCATGGAGTCACAGAGCAACATTAAGTTTTGAAAAATGCTCATGATACATCTTTTAAATGCCCATTAAAGGTGACATTACCTGACCTGCAACATGTTTTATTTCACATATGAAATTCCTGTAATAATTGTATGGATCAAACAATTATACTTCATTTTAGTTTTTCATTAACATTTTAATTTATTAAATTATTCAGCATAAATAGATATTGCAGATTTGTAACACTTGTGATTTTCCTTTTATTTACCTTGTTATTTCAGGGGGAAAAGCAAAGAGGAAAAGGAGGCAGAGGGGGAGAAGGGGATGGAGAAGGAGGAGAGGCAGCTGGGATTCTCCAGGCTCTGGAGGTCCGGTCTGGAAATGTCCTGACATCTCTGTTCCTTCTCAACCATTAAGTAAGCAAATAAAAATTTAAAAAGAAAAGTAAAAGAGGGAAGGAGGGGAGGAAGGAAGGGAGAAATAAGGATGTTCATAACATACTTTTGTATCTTTGGTTGAAAGAAAGTACATTTGAGGCAAGCACATATATACACAAATTAAATCATTATTCAAATTAGCCTGCCTCCAATACCATTATCTTCAAGGCCAATGGAAGTCTTTGCAATGTTCTGTATAATGCAATTAACTTAAAAAATTCCAAATGTCCTGTTATGCAGCTTTTGAATTATATAACATATTTAAACTTTTTTTTTTATTTCAAAAATGTTAAGCATTTGGCAGAACCAGTCCCAAGAAAAGTGCTGAAATAAATAGACATTTAAAGCAAATGAAACAAAAAGTTTAGTGGAAAAGCAAGTTGAAAACATGAAAAAAGACATTTTCTATTGGTAATAGTGAATGTAAGTTACCTATGGCTATAACAAAAGATATTCAAGATTTCTATGTATAGAAAGCATAGAACTTTAGTAAGTAAAATTAACTATTTAGATAATCGAAGAGATATACAATGTTTATTAATAAAAATATTATTTTTAAAGTTGTTATTTAATCTCAAATTGCCAAAGAAATTCAACATAATTCCAATAATACCCCCAGTAGAGTTTTCATGGAACTTTATTGGATGATTCTAAAATATATACACAAAAGAAAAGTGCAAATTATTGAGAGAAATCTTCAGAAGAAAAGCAGGGCTTTATCTACCAGATATATTATGAAGTTATGGCTCTTAAGACATACTAAGTGTGGTATTAGTGCATCTCTCAATGAGTTCATAGTGCAACAGGTTAAGTGCCCCAAACCAAGCCCATACACAGATAGAATTTTGGCATATGGACGAAGGAGGAATTTAAAATCAGTGGTGAAATAAGGCCCTTTTCAATAAAATGGAATTGCAAAATTTTCCTTATTTATATTTAAGTGATATGAAATTAGATCCCTTTCTCAGAAAAAAATAAATAAAGAATTCATTGTCAAAATTAAACTTGAATACTCATATTAGAATATCTAAGGTAGTATACTTTACAACCTGGAATATGTAAATATTTCTTAGCATGCCACAAAACTACTGGCTGTAAAAGAAAAGACAGAAATTAGCTATTCTTATTCATTTAAGAATACCTTAATGAAAGTGGAAACATAATTGCAAACATTGGAAAATAGATTTCTGATACCCATAATTAACAAAGGATTGGTTATCAAGAAGCTATACCCAACACCTACAAGTCAATAAGGAGAGCTCGTGTAACTACAGTAGAAAAGTGTGTAAGATACATAAATATTTAACAGAAGAGGAAACAAATATAAACATAAGACAAGATATTAAACAGTAACTAGGGAAATGTAACTCAAGACCATAGAGATATACAATTTGATATTCATTACATGGGGAAAATTTAAATGATGTGGCTATATTGTAAAAGTTACACTTTTTTAGTGAGAGTGTAGATTTTTGAGTAGCTTCTTCAGAGAGTACATAGTATTGTCTCCAATGGTTGACTTTTTTAATGTATCTTATTTCCTTCTTGCTATATTTTCTTAACTAATTTCTTATACATATTCAACAGGAGACAGGTACAAGAATATTTATATTGCTAGTGTTCACAATAACAAAACCACAAATCAAACCATATTATCTACTTTTTTGTTCACAATTACTCCAAAATGTAGTGACTTAAAGCAAATCACTTTATTATTTCACAGTTTGAGTTAGAATGCCTCTGGTTCAGGGTAACTCAAAAGGCTGCAATCAAGGTGATGGTCAGAGCTACAGTTATTTTAAGGCTCAATGAAGGGGCAGTTGTCTTCCAGTCTCAATCTTCTGACTATTGGCAGTTTTTAGGTCTTCACTAGTGTTTGTCTGGAAACATTAGTTTATTATCATGCTAGTCTTTTCACAGGGCACCTCATGATATGACAGCTTGTCTCCCCCAGAGTGAGAGCTCTGGAAGGAGACCAAGGCAGAAGTCACAATCTTTTTATACCTGTTCTTGGAAATGATGTCCTATTACTTTTACCATAATTTATTTGTTAGAAGAGAGTCCATACTCATATTCACATACACAGTCACATGAATACCATGGTACAGGGGTCATTGGGGGCAATCTAAATGTCTGTCTACTGCACAAATCAAATGTTTATTAAAGTTAGTAAATTAACTACAGTATATTCAGACAATGGAATATCATACAACACTCAAAATGAATGAACTACAGAGACCCACATAATATTCCTAAGTGCTAGTAAAACAATGTTAACTGAGATAAGTAAACCCCCCAAAATACATAAAGCATAGTACTAATTACAAATTTTAAGAATAATTTACCACATCAAAATTATTATACTTTTAAAGGAATATACATATATTCACATATAGAAATGTATTATACTCTTAAAACATGTTTCAATTATAATTTTAATAGAATATATGAAAAAAATGTATATATATATATATAACTTTATAACAAGAATAGCAAAGTATTCCAGGTAATGGTCAATTTAGGGCATGGGATAACAAAATAGGTTGATACAGGGCACCATGTGGTCAGATGTTTAGCAAGATTTCAGTTCTTCTATTTATAGATTTGCAGATGCTAACAGTTTATTAAATATTTAAGCCTAGACCAATGAAGAGAGCATATAATAACCTTTAAATTATGTGTGCCAATTCTGCATGACATGGTCCAGTTAAACAAACCAGCACCACTACCAATAACTCTGAGACAGTTAACAGATCTGATCTAATGTACAAGGTGGGAAGATAAATTTTGGAAGAAAGAGAACTAAAGTAACCTTTTAAGTTTTGGTCATCCTATTTGGGAGAACTATAGTGAGTTCCTGGTTTTTCAGAAATAAAAATGTCATAGCAGACATACAGGTCCAATACACACAAGTTTTCAGCAACCCTGGCCAATAGAAAAGGAGGGACTAAAGAGCACATAATCAAGTTGTGTTGGGAATTAATCTAGCTGCATGTGTAGGTCTTACCTTTAAAGTTCAAGGGACCTAAACCAACATAAGAAAAAGTCTATTTATGAGACAGTGACCAGAGTAAATTATTGTAGCAAGCATCAAAGTAAGTTAGATGGGATTATTGTCTTTCTGGACTGTCAGTCTGTTAAACAAAGAACTATGGTCAGAAACCAGAACAATGAAGAGAAAATTCTGTGCCTTTGGAAACAAAGTTGGCAAGACACATGCAGCCTTATTCTTGGAGCTCCAGATTCACTATCCACTGCCAAGGAAACTACTTCCAGCTCCACTGTCTGTTGTGTGTGAAGTTATTGATGTTCCCCAGCATTGGCCAAGAAGACATCTGGAATTATCTGCAGTTGGACAACATCAGCAATTTCAGCTGCTGTGCTATCCCCACACTTTTTTTATGTATTATTCAAGCATATAAGTGTAGATTTCTATCTGAGTTTTTACTTCCTTGCAAGGCCTGCCATCAGGAAAAATTACATAAAAAATATGCAAGTCACCAGTTCACTTCCTTATTTTAGGTACCTACTGCAAGAACATAGAGAAGCCAGTGTTGACATTAAGGTACAATTAAACAGATTCTGTTGAAATCAATATGTCATACAGCTTATGTTTTTTTAATGTAATGAAACCACATATATATATATATATAGTATATTATCATGCAATATAATTATATTAATATATATTGATATATATATAATACCACAATATTGTTATATTATTAATATATATTAACATGTAATTTATGATTGTATATTATTTAATATTACTAAATATAAATATTATCTATTATATATAAATGCAATATAATCATATAATATGTATTGCCTCAACATGTGTTTGAATTATTTTTCTATTTGTAAAATGATCTATTATGAACTGGACTAGGGCTTCCCTGGTGGTGCAGTGGTAGAGAGTCCACCTGCCAATGCAGGGGACGTGGGTTCGTGCCCTGGTCCGGGAAGATCCCACATTCCGCAGAGCGACTGGGCCCGTGAGCCATGGCCTCTGAGCCTGCGTGTCCGGAGCCTGTGCTCCACAATGGGAGAGGCCACAATAGTGAGAGGCCCGCGTACCGCAAAAAAAAAAAAAAAAAAACTGGACTAATACTATCTAATATTAACCTTTAGATATTTTTAACAGCAATAGAAAAGAAATTAGTAAAAAGGAATGAACATAAACAAATGTAATACTTTATAGGTACACTGATAGATGTGTGTTCGGATTTCATGGCTGCAACAAGGATGAGCATGTTTAGTTCTACCTGGAGGACTAGTGAAGGACTTCACTAATAATATCAATGGTCTTTTGATTTTTTAATTGAAAAATATTTATTGATTACCTCATTTTAATATTACTATACTTTTTGTTTAAGAAAAATCTGATAAGCTATAATACATCAGTATATTACTAAAGCAGTATAGGAACCCATGCATATATGAGAAATAAAATATAGGGTAAATAAAGTACAGGCAGTCCTCACTGTGAAACTAGAATTAGAGAAAGTTCCTGTCCTGGAACTCCTGAGAGGACCATGCCCAGCTCTGTCTCAGGTAAAGTATGAAATGCTGGTCAGGCAGTCTCACTACATCACATCACCCTGGGTTCATGGCAGTGACTGGCTCAAGGAGGGCCTGGGCTGTCTCATAACAGTCAAGGGCTGTTTCTAGATCTCTAAAAAGAAAATATTTAGGACAAGAAAGACATACATCTGTGAGTCTGAAATTCTCAAATCTTCCCCAAGCCACCTTCAAATTCTTTGTTTTTAAACATCTTTATTGGAGTATAATTGCTTTACAATGGTGTGTTACTTTCTGGTTTATAACAAAGTGAATCAGTTATACATGTACTTATGTCCCCATATCTCTTCTCTCTTGGACCTCCCTCCATCCCACCCTTCCTATCCCACCCCTCTAGGTGATCACAAAACACGGAGCTGATCTCCCTGTGCTATGCAGCTGCTTCCCACTAGCTATCTATTTTATGTTTTCTCGTGTATATATGTCCATGCCACTCTCTCACTTTGTACCAGTTTACACATCCCCCTCCCTGCATCCTCAAGTCCATTCTCTAGTAGGTCTGTGTCTTTATTCCCTTCTTGCCCCTGGTTCTTCATAACCATTTTTTTTCTTTTTAGATTCCATATATATGTATTAGCATACGGTATTTGTTTTTCTCTTTCTGACTTACTTCACTCTGGTTTGTGCCCTGGTCCAGGAAGATCCCACATTCTGTGGAGTGGCTGGGTCCATGAGCCTTGGCTGCTGAGTCTACACATCGGGAGCCTGTGTTCTGCAATGGGAGGGGGCACAACAGTGAGAGGCCTATGTACCACAAAAAAAAAAATCAGAAAGAGTATAAGTTATAAACACAGAAATACAAAGGATCATAAGAGATTACTCTGAAAAATTATGTGCCAATAAATGGACAACCTAGAAGAAATAAATGAATTCCCAGAAACATGCAATCTCCCAAAACAAAAAGAAATAGAATATATGAACAGACTGATCACCAGTCTGAAATTGAAATTGAAATAGTAATAATAAAAAAAAAAGCCTCCCAACAAACAGACAGCTTCACAGAGGAATTCTACCAAACATATAAAGAAGAGTTAACATCTATCTTCAAATTATTCCAAAAAAATGAAAGAAACTCATTTTACCAGGTCAATAACACCCTGATACCAAAAATAGCCAAAAGCATAATAGAAAAAGAAAATTATTAGTTAATATCACTGATGGTCATAGATACAAAAAATCTCAACAAGAACATTAAAAGAATCATACAGCACGATCAAGGGCAATTTATCCCAAGGATACAGAGATGGTTCAAAACCTGCAAATCAATTAATGGGATACACCACATCAACAAATGAAGGATAAAAGTCATATGATCATCTCAATAGATGCAGAAAAAGCTTTTGACAAAATTCAATATCCATCTATCACAAAAACTACCAGAAAAGTAGCTATAGAGGGAACATAGTTCAACATAATAGAGGTCGTATATGACAAGCCCATAGAGAACATACTAAATGGTGAAAAGCTAAAAGTTTTCCCTCTAAGAACAGGAATAAGGCAAGGATAGCGTCTCTCTCCACTCTTATGCAATATAATATTTATTGGAAGTCCTAGCCACAGTATTCATGGTAGAAAAAGAAATAAAAGGCACCTAAATTGGAAAAAAACAAAACTGTCACTGTTGGCAGATGACATGATTCTATATACAGAAAACCCTAAATATGCCACCAAAAAACTATTAAAGCTAACAAATTAGATCATATAGATCAATGGAACAGGATAGAGAGCCCAGAAATAAACCTGAGCACTTATGATCAATTAATGCATACATGCAAAAGAATGAGACATGACTACTTACACATAACACATACAAAAATGAACTCATAATGAATTAAAGACTCGAATGTAAGACCTGAAACCATGTAACCCCTAGAAGAAAACAGAGGAAGTATACTCATTGACATTGGTCTTAGCAATATATTTTTTTCTTTTTTGATCTATCTCTTCATACAAGGACAACAAAACAAAAATTAACAAATGTGACTACATCAAACTAAAAAGCTTTACACAACAAAGGAAACCATCATCAAGACAAAAAGGCAACCTAGTGAATGGGATAAGATATTTGCAAACAATCTATTCAATTAGGGGTTAATATAAGAAATATACAAAAAAAACCTCATACAACTCAACATCAAAAAAAAAAAAAAGGCAATTTAAAAATGGGCCGAGGACCTGAATAGATATTTTTCCAAAAAAGATATGCAGATGGCCAACAGGCACATGAAAAAATGCTCAATATCACTAATCATCAGGGAAATGCAAATCAAAACCACAAAGAAATATCACCTCATACCTGTTATAATGATTATTATGAAAAAGATGGCAAATAAAAAGCATTGGTGAAGATCTGGAAAAAAGAGAACCTTCATTCACTGTTAGTAGGATTGTAAATTGTTGCAGCTACTATGGAAAACAGCATGGGAATTCCTCAAAAAGCTTAAAATGAACCTATCATATAATCTAGTGTGTCTACTTCTACATATTTAGGTGAATAAAGCAAAAAGACTAATTTAAAAAGACACATGTACCCCAATGTTCATTGCATCATTATTTCCAATAGCCATGATATGGAAGCAACCTAAGTGTTTATTGATAGATAAATGGATATACATGTATATATATATATATATATATATATATATATATATACACACACACACACACACACACACACATATGTATACATACACACAGTGGAATATTACTCGGGCATTAAAAATAAAATCTTGCCATTTGGGAAAATATGGACAGATCTATAAGGTATCATGCTAAGTGAAATGTCAAATGGAAAAAGACAATTACTTTATGATCTCAATCTGAAAAACAAAACAAACAAAGAAAATGAAACAAAATTAGACTCATAGAGAGAAAATGGGTGATTTCCAGAATGGAGGGGGATGAGGAGTTGAGCAAAATAAGTGAAGGGGATTTAGAGATACTTCCAGTTATAAAATAAATAAACCACAGGGATGTAATATCAGCATAAGAAATATAGTCAGTAATATTATAAATTTTTTTATGGGGAAAGATGGTTACTAAACTTATAGTGGTGATCAGTTCATAATGTATCTGTATGTCAAATCACTATGTGTTACACCTGAGATTAACATAATATTGTACATCAACTATATTTCAATTAAAAAAAGAAAGAGGGCCCAGGTGTCCACTCCTCTGGTGAGATGGAGCAGTGAGAAGCTCTCCCCAGCTCCTTGCCTGGGTGGGCAAGTCACACTCTAGGGCCAGCAGAAATCTTCATCTGAGGGTCCCACCGAGTTCCCTGGTCAGAGTGCTGCAGCTGCTTGGGACTACTGCTCGTACACTGCAGAAAGCCTTATTGGAATCTGACATGTTCTCACTTTTGGACCATTGGACAACTGCTCTTGACTTGGCAACATGAAGGCTTAGACTGTGCCAGTCTCTGAACAGAAGAGAACCAACATTATTAGCATATCTCTCAACACCGTGAATGCAAGGTATTTCAATGAAGAGTATGAGGAGGACATCTACAGATCCCAGATTGGCATATACAAGTTTGGAGGAATGGTGGAATAATCCAGTGTAACTGGGTGACCTTTGCAAACAGCTGAGACAGAGCTACAACAGGGCAGTGGCTGACACTCAGCTCATAGCCCATCTTCACCAGCTGTGTGGCTGACAGGGTCTTGGTGCTCTGGCCAGATGTCAGGCCTGAGCCTCTGAGGTGGGAGAGACAAATTCAGGACATTGGTCCACCAGAGACCTCCGGGTCCCATGTAATATCAATAGGCAAGAGATCTCCCAGAGAACACCATCTCAACAATAAGACCGAACTCCACTCAATGACCAGCAAGCTCCAGTGTTGACACTCCATGCCAAAAAACTAGCAAGACACAAACACAACCCCACACATTAGCAGAGAGGCTGCCTAAAATCATACTAAGTTCACAGACCACAAACACACCACTGGACACATTCCTGTCCACCAGAAAGATAAGATCCAGCCTCATCCATGAGAACACATACAACAGTCTCCTCCACCAAGGCCTACACAACCCACTGAACCAACCTGAACCACTGGGGGAAGACACCAAAAACAATGGGAAATACAAACCTGCAGCCTGTGAAAGGGAGAATGCAAAGACAGTAAGCTAAGCAAAAGGAGAAGACAGAGAAATAAACAGAAGATGAGGAGCAAGGTAAAGACCCACCAGACCAAAAAAATGAAGAGGAAAAAGGTAGTCTACCTGAAAAAGAATTCAGAGTAATGATAGTAAAGATGATCCAAAATGTTGGAAACAGAATAGAGAAAATACAAGAAATGTTTAACAAGGACCTAGAAGAGCTAAAGAGCAAACAAACAATGATGAACAACACAACAAATGAACTTAAAAATTCTCTAGAAGGAATCACTAGCAGAATAACTAAGGCAGAAAACGAATAAGTGACCTGGAAGATAAAAGAGTGGAAATAACTACTGCAGAGCAGAATAAAGAAAGAAGAATGAAAAGAATTGAGGACAGTCTCAGAGACTTCTGGGACACATTAAACACATGAACCTTTGAATTATAGGGGACCCAGAAGAAGAGAAAAATAAAGGGACTGAGAAAATATTTGAAGAGATTATAGTTGAAAACTTCCCTAATATGAGAAAGAAAATAGTCAATCAAGTCCAGGAAGTGAAGAGAGTCCCATACAAGATAAATCCAAGGAGAAACACACCAAGACACATATTAATCAAACTATCAAAAATTAAATACAAAGAAAAAATATTGAAAGCAGCAAGGGAAACAAATAACATACAAGGGAATCCCCATAAGGCTGACAGCTGATCTTTCAGGAGAAACTCTGCAAGCAAGAAGGATGTGGCAGGACATATTTAAAGTGATGAAATGGAAAAACCTACAACCAAGATTACTCTATGCAGCAAGGAGCTCCTTCAGGTTTGAAGGAGAAATTAAAATATTTGCAAACAAGCAAAAGCTAAGGGAGTTCAGTGCCACCAAACCAGCTTTACAACAAATACTAAAGGAACTTTTCTAGGCAGGAAACACAAGAGAAGGAAAAGACCTACATAAATAAACCCAAAACAATTAAGAAAATGATAATAGGAACATACATATTTATAATTACCTTAAATGTAAATGCATTAAATGCTCCAACCAAAAGACATAGACTGGCTGAATGGATAGAAAAACAAGACCTGTATATATGCTGTCTACAAAAGACCCACTTCAGACTAGGGACACATATAGAATGAGAGTAAGAGGATGGAAAAAGATATTCCATTCAAATGGAAATCAAAAGAAAGCTGGAGTAGCCATTCTCATATTAGAGAAAACAGACTTTAAAACAAAGACTATTACAAGAGACAAAGAAGGACACTACATAATGACCAAGGGATCAATCCAAGAAGAAGATATAACAATTGTAAATATTTATGCACCCAACATAGGAACACCTCAATACATAAGACAAATGCTGAGCCATAAAAGTGGAAATCGTCAGTAGCACAATCATAGTAGGGGACTTTAACACCCCACTTTCATCAATGGACAGGTCATCCAAAATGAAAATAAATAAGGAAACACAAGCTTTAAATGACACATTAAACGAGATAGACTTAATTGATATTTATAGGACATCCCATCCAAAAACTACAGAATACACTTTCTTCTCAAGTGTTCACAGAACATTCTCCAGGATAGATCATATATTGGGTGACAAAACAAGCCTCGGTAAGTTTAAGAAAATTGAAATTGTATCAAGTATATTTTCCAACCACAACGCTATAAGCCTAGATATCAATTACGGAAAAAAAAACTGTAAAAATACAAACACATGGAGGCTAAGCAATACACGACTAAATAACCAAGAGATCACTGAAGAAATCAAAGAGGAAATTTTAAAATACCTAGAAACAAATGCCAATGAAAACACAATGACCCCAAACCTATGGGATGAAGCAAAAGCAGTTCTAAGAGGGAAGTTTATAGCAACACATCCTACCTCAAAAAACAAGAAACATCTCAAATAAGCAACTTAACCTTACATCCAAAGCAATTAGAGAAAGAAGAACAAAGAAAACCCCAATGTTAGAAGAAAGAAAGAAATAATAAAGATCAGATCATAAATCAATGAAAAAGAAATGAAGAAAACAATTGTAAATATCAATAAAAGTAAAACTGGTTCTTTGAGAATATAGACACAATTGATAAACCATTAGCCAGACACATCAGGAAAAAAAGGGAGAAGACTCAAATCAATAGAATTAGAAATGAAAAAGGAGAAGTAACAATTGACAATGCAGAAATTGAAAGGATCATGAGAGATTACTATAAGCAACTCTATGGCAAAAATATGGAAAACCTGGAAGAAATGGACAAATTCTTAGTAAAGCACATCCATATGAGACTGACCTAGGAAGAAATAGAAAATATAAACAGACAAATCACAAGCACTGAAATTGAAACTGTGATTAAAAATCTTCCAAAAAACAAAAGTCCAGGACCAGATGGCTTCAGAGGTGAATTCTATCAAACATTTAGAGAAGAGCTAACACCTACCCTTCTCAAACTCTTCCAAAATATAGCAGAGGGAGAAACACTCCCAAACTCATTCTACAAAGCCACCATCACCCTGATACCAAAACAAGACACAGATGTCACACACACACAAAAAAGAACAGACCAATACCACTGATAAACATAGATGCAAAAATCCTCAACAAAATACGAGCAAACAGAATCCACCAGCACATTAAAAGGATCATATATCCTGATCAAGTGGGGTTTATCCCAGGAATGCAAGGATTCTTCAATATATGCAAATCAATCAATATTGGTGATAAACCATATTAAAAAATTGAAGGATAAAACCAATATAATCATTTCAATAGATGCAGAAAAAGCTTTCTTTAAAATTCAACACCACATTATGATAAAAACACTCCAGAAAATAGGCACAGAGGAAGCTTATCTAAACATAATAAAGACTATATATGACAAACCCAGAGCCAACAGTGTTCTCAATGATGAAAAACAGAAACCATTTCCACTAAGATCAGGAACAAGATAAGGTTGTACACTCTCACCACTCTCACTACTATTATTCAACATAGTTTTGGAAGTTTTAGCCACAGCAATCACAGATGAAATAGAAAGAAAAGGAATACAAATTGGAAAAGAAGAAGTAAAACTGTCAGTGTTTGCAGATGACATGATACTATACATAGAGAATCTTAAAGAATCTACCAGAAAACTAGAGCTAATCAATGAATTTGGTAAAGTAGCAGGATACAAAATTAATGCAGAGAAATGCCTTGCATTCCTATACATGAATGATGAAAACTTTGAAAGAGAAATTAAGGAAACACTATCGTTTACCATTTCAACAAAAAGAATAAAATACCTAGGAATAAACCTACCTAAGGAGACAAAAGATCTTTATGCAGAAAACTATAAGGCACTGTTGAAAGAACTTAAAGATTATACAAACAGATGGAGAGATATACGCTGTTCTTGAATTGGAAGAGTCAACATTGTGAAAATGACTATACTACCCAAAGCAATCTACAGATTCAATGCAATCCCTATCAAACTATCAATGACGTTTTTCACAGAACTGGAACAAAAAATTTCACAATTTGTATGGAAACACAAAAGACCCCAAACAGCCAAAGCAATCTTGAGAATGAAAAATGGAGCTGGAGGAATCAGGCTCCCTGACTTCAGACTATTCTACAAAGCTACAGCAATCAAGACAGGATAGTACTGGTGCAAAAACAGAAATATAGGTCAATGGAAAAGGATAGAAAGACCAGAGATAAACCCACACACATACAGTCACCTTACCTTTGATAAAGGAGCCAAGCATATGCAATGGAGAAAAGATAGCCTCTTCAAAAAGTGGTGCTGGGAAAACTGGACAGCTACATGTAAAAGAATGAAATTAGAACACTCCCTAACACCATACACAAAAATGAATTCAAAAATGGATTAGAGACCTAAATGTAAGACCAGACACTATAAAACTCTTAGAGGAAAACATAGGAAGAAAACTCTTTGACGGAAATCACAGCAAGATCCTTTTTGACCCACCTCCTAGAGAAATGGAAATAAAAACAAAAATAAACAATTGGGATCTAATGAAACATAAAAGCTTGCATAGCAAAGGAAACCATAAACAAGATGAAAAGACAACCCTCAGAATGGGAGAAAATATTTGCAAATGAAGCAACTTACAAGGATTAATCTCCAAAATATACAAGCAGCTCACGCAGGGCAATATCAAAAAAAACCAACAACCCAGTCCAAAAATGGGCAGAAGACCTAAATAGACATTTCTCCAAAGAAGATATACGGATTGCCAACAAACCCTTGAAAGGATGCTCAACATCACTAATCATTAGAGAAATGCAAATCAAAACTACAATGAGGTATCACCTCACACCAGTCAGAATGGCCATCACCAAAAAGTCTACAAACAATAAATGCTGGAGAGGGTGTGGAGAAAAGGGAACCATCTTGCACTCTTGGTGGGAATGTAAAATGACACAGCCACTATGAAGAACAATATGGAGGTTCCTTAAAAAACTAAAAATAGAACTACTGTACGACCCATCAATCCCACTACTGGGCATATACCTTGAGAAAACCATAATTCTAAAAGAGTCATGTACCACAATATTCATTGCAGCTCTTTTTACAATATCCAGGACATGGAAGCAACCAAAATGTCCATCTACAGATGAATGGATAAAGAAAATATGGCACATATATACAATGTAATATTACTCAACCATAAAAAGAAACAAAATTGAGTTATTTGTGGTGAGGTGGATGGACCCAGAATCTGTCATACAGAGTGAAGTAGGTCAGAAAGAGAAAAACAAATACCGTAGGCTAACTCATATATATGGAATCTGAAAAAAAAAAAAAAGGTTCTGAAGAACCTAGGGGCAGGATAGGAATAAAGATGCAGACGTGGAGAGTGAACTTGAGGACATAGGGAGGGTGAGGGGTGGACTGGGACGAGGTGAGAGAGTGGCATGGACATATATACACTACCAAATATAGAATGGATGGCTGGTGGGAAGCAGCTGCATAGCACAGGGAGATTAGCTCGGTGTTTTGTGACCACTTAGAGGGGTGGGATAAGGAGGGGAGAAGGGAAACAAAACAGGGAGGGGGTATTGAGATATGTGTATACATATGGCTGAATCACTTCGTTAAACATCAGAAGGTAATGCACCATTGTAGAGCAATTATGCTCCAATAAAGATGTAAAAAAAAGAAAAAAAGAAAAAAGAGTAGGTGGGAATTACCCTTTGATCTTTATACTTCAATTTGTAAGATGATTAGATATTTTGACTTTTAAATTTGCCATAAATACCTGTTATTAATTAGATAATCTGGGCTCATTTGAGAAGAAACCCATAATATTTATAGAAAATATTCAGTATTATTGGCTAAGATTCACACAAATAAACTTTCATAAGATAAACTCCAGATATTTCTTGGGTCTTAAAGGAATATGAATAAGAAATCATTACCTATGTCAAGATGAGATGAGCCTTTATCAAACTGAGGCTAGACCTGCTTTCCCTATTGGCCTGATAGGCTAATTTCTTGGGTGGCATTAATCACCTGAAGAAGGTGAAAGCAGATGGGATATTTTGGAATCACTGCTTGATTTTGGTACACATAGGATCTTTTCAATTCCATAACTCTTTTACTCTGAGAGACCTTAAGACAAAATCTGGAAGAAAATGATAGATAAAAACATTGCATTATTCAGAAAGCAAAGGATAGAAAAGGAAATAATCGTTCAATTCTAGGAAACAGTGTAAGCCACAGTTGTGGTAGAAGAAAGTGGAGCTAACTAAAGAAAGTGATAGGATATCAAGTAATTTTCTGAAAAGGGATAGTGGAACATCATAGAAAAAGAGGATGCCAATGGATATCACACAAACTCAGTTAAAAATTTAAAAATGTAACAATACTGCATAAGTTCAAGAACACTTGATATCTCAGAAAAAAACAGTATTTCCAAGAGAACAGTGCATCAAGTTGGGAGTTCTATAGACCACTGAGAACAAACATTTCTGAAGCATCAATAGGACTTCAGTTCATACATCTGTTGAAGGTCCCTTTCTAACTGAAACGTATATATGGGGGTGAGAAGATTTCTTCCCCAAGAAGCAAATTTTACAGGTGTAAGAATATCCATTGAAAGAGTAGTGGCAACAACCACTAAAGCACAGAAACATACCTGCTCAAAGGGAAGGGTGGGAGATTTGTTGTTAGGTAAAATGCAACAATGGAGCCCCCAAAATTGTGGGCTTGCAAAAAAAAGGGAAGTTTTGAATATATGAATTTAGAAAAAAAATGACACAATAATAAGACCTTGGTGAATGAAATTGTAATCTCTGCAAGTTTCTAAATTTGGCAGAAAGAGATACTTAAACATCATTCTCTAAGATAGGAGGCAATGCATTTAAGTAGATCCCTCCTACATCCATAGTTATGGTCTATCATAATGTCATAATTAACTTTAGGATGAAAGATACATCCTAATTTAATTTAAGTTCATAGGTCATTTTGGCATAAACTGAGTCATTGCAGAGACAATCATTATTTTTTTTTCCTGGCAGACCAGTAGGCTTGCAGCTTTCCAGTCATCTTTATAGTTAGGTTAGTCATGTGACTACGCTTTGATCAATTAAATACAGACAAAAACTGCACATGCTACGTCCAGGTCTGTTCCATCAAAACTTCCTTTATGACCTTCAGTTCTCTTCTCCCTTTGACCAGATAGAAATGAATACTATTGGTGACTCTTGGAGACTTGGCATGAAGTCTACATCGTATCCCTATAAGACTGCTTGAGCAGTGCTTCACTCTTCTTATCCCTTACTACTTTATTTGAGCATAAAATTAACTACTATTGGGTTAAGTCTCTTAGATTTTGATGCTTATCTCTTACAGCATCTAATTTTACATTAATGAATACTATCATATTTGACTAACGTTCAAACATAGTTGAATTGAAACTGAACTCAATTCAATTCAGAAAATTGAATTCTTCAGCATCACTGATTCTATACCTTTGGTTTTGGCATCATTAACCTAGAACTGTAATAAAATAATAACTGTGTTTATTCTGAGAAAATCACTTTGTTTGAGGCAGCTTCAGTATGGGCTGGGCTTTAGCATGGGGTAGGATCTTTAGTGCTCTCTGATATCTTTGGACTCTTTACTAGAAGAACCTCTGAAAGATTAGTTCTGCATTTAAAGACCTACAAGAAACACACTTATTATGTGGAAGAGTGGTCTAATTGGAGCTGCTAAAGAAACAATATCCACACAGGGATTGGAATGACATTACTCTGTCCAAAATAGAGAATAGTATACAGTGAAAACCAACCTTAAAATTTAGTTTACTTGAATTTTAACTCTTTGAACTTTAATTGACAAGAGAATTTGATGTTGTAACTTTTAACTTCTCAATAATAAAATGATAATAGATGAGATTCTATTTAAAATTGAGTCTTCCATTTATTGCATCGAATTGTTAGACAATACTGCCCTTTATTTGCAAATTATCATTTAAACTCTTTTGGATAGAATGATTTGAAATATTTTAGGGTGAGGCATAGAGTCGGAAGTAATTTTTTTCTTTTGAGACCAGAGTAATCTGTAAGTTAGTTCAGTTTAATTGACTTTCTTAATCAGTTTCAGAACCTTGCTGGGGTTAAGGCTACACTGAGCATCACTGGTCCCAGGATGACACTCAGAGGAGCAGTAGCTGGTCTAAGAGCAAAAGTCTTGCTATGTTGACAGGAGGACCATAGTGACAGGCCCTTTATCAGTAATAAAAGTAATAGTATGTCCTCCTTCTCTCTGACCTCTCTATCTATTGACAAGTTTATTCTAAACTCTGTCAAGGGAGAGGAATGCAATTTTCCAGAACCTAAAAATCCCATATCTTACTATGTTACAGGTACTCTGCCACAGGAAACATAAGGATGAGTGGTGGCCTGGGACTGAAAGAGAGTAACAGCATGAAAATGTGACAATATAGACATGAAAGGATAAAACTCATTTTAATTTATATTCTATCACTACTAATAGATGAATATGAAAAAGTGCCTTCTTAAGCTTCAGTTTAAAAAATAATCAGTCTTCTTTCAATTTATATTTTTTTCCTTTCCTTTGACCAAAATGGCTATAACATTCCCCCCAGCTTTCTCAACTTTAGAAAGCTTTCTTCGTTTTTTCCTTTTTCTTTTTAATTTTTTACTGGGGAATGGCTGATTAACAATGTTGTGTTAGTTTCAGGTGTACAGCAAAGTGATTCAGTTATACATATACATGTATCTATTCTTTTTCAAATTATTTTCCCATTTAGGTACTACAGAATATTGATCAGAGTTCCCTGTGCTATACAGTAGGTCTTTGTTGGTTATCTATTTTAAATAGAAAGGTTTCTTCTTGACCATAGGCCTCTAGTCTCCCTTTCCTTAGGGCATTTACTTTAGAAAACTTGCAAGTGTAATTTTTTTCCTCTGCCCATTTGAGATGCACATCTTCTCCCAGCCTCTTGCCAGTTTTACAACCCAGGAATGTCTTGCTTAAGGACCTGGGAGCCATCCTTTTGAAATGTAATCACCAAGAAGAGAGCTCCCCCTATCTGTCTCTTTGGGATAGTAGGAAACTACCTTCAATAAAGGCCAATTAGCAAACACCTGTGACCTAATCACTTAGACCATTCCTCTCACCCTCACTTCTCCACTCCAGCCAGTATCCTTTAGTACTTTTCTGTTAGCTCATCACGTTGTTTTAAAAAATTCCCTCATCTTTTGTTTCAATTGAGTTCAATCTCTCTCCCCTATGGTAATGTTCTTAACCTCTATTAAAATAGTCTTGAATAAAATCTTTCTTACTTGTTTAACTCTGTCCAGTGAAACTTTTCTTTCACACCTTCATATACACTTTACACTTACAAAAATCTATGACCAATATTACATTTGCTGTGTGGTTTTTTTTTCGAGAAAACTACTGTGAAATTTGTGATATTCTTTGCTTAATAAGGCCTATGCAAATCAGATGAGTGTACTATGTTGATATGGTATAGGTCAGTTCATAAAGGTAAGTTATATAGGAATCAGGATATTGTGCTTTGCCCAAGTCATATTATCTTACTTAATTTCCTAAGATCATGTATCTGGCCTGTATGTAATCACTGTTATGTTATGTGCTCATGAACAAGAAGTGTAGGATAGAGGGCACATATTATCTTTAGTACTATCTAATTATCAAACTAAGGAGGAGGCAGAGGTTTCATAACCGAGTTCTCACCTATAGTTGCCAAGATTGAGTATGAGATCAGCTTCTAGAGAAATCATATATTTATTCCCATAGTTTTCAGATTTATTATCACAAATGTTTGTGTAAACTGATGAAGAGCTTAAGATGCAATGTTATTTGGGGAAAATATGTATATGTAACCTAGTTTAATCTCTTTATGTTGCATTTAAAGAGTTAGATGAGTCACCATAATTATTAATCTTCTTTGCCTTGAACATAAAAGATGGTGAATGAATATCTGTTGAATAATAAGTCCATAAAAATAATGGTATAAAATTGTTCAGTTCTGTAAAGAAAGTTCTCATGCCTGCTTCCTTATTTGATGTCACCAATTATGACTATTTATCATAAGACTTAAGTCTAATGGTATTTTTTCATTCATTCATTCATTAGTTCATTCAGTACATACAAAAAACTTAGTTTCTGCTAGAAACCATTATCAAGCCTGGAGACAGAGAAGTAAGCAAAAAATTAAATTAATAAGAATACTTTCACCCTCATGAGCTTCACATTTTAGTAGCAGTAGAGAGATGATAAGCAAAGAATTAAAATACATGACATCTGGGTTTGTGAATAAATCTAAAAATATTTATTAGCATTAGAATTTTTTTTAAAAAATGGATTTCAACCTGCCGAATATGTCTAACTGAAATAAGTACTGCTTTCTGTGAAGGAGTTTTTCAGGACTCCTTTCTAAAGGAAAGTAGTCAGGGTCAGGAAGACAGTGAATTTCATTGAAGTTTATTTCCATCTTGTTGCTATGTTGTGCCTTAAATCCCCTGACTCTTGCAAATTTGTGAGCAGTTAACCATTCTGTAAAGTGAGAATACTAAAGTCGCATCCCTCTTTTTTATCTCTTTGAGGCTTTGTGGAGGTTTAAGGTGAAGTGATGGAAATTGTAAATATTAATGGCCAGATGACTGAGCGATATACACATCTTATTAAATTAAATGACTTAGTAACTAATAAGTATATTCTAACTTTATATATAGACTTAAAACTGCAAGTTCTTTAAGCCCAGACAACAGAAGATTTCAAATATGGTACTCAACCTATGTACCTCAGGCGGAATTAAATGACTCCCATGTCGTTTCATGATAGTTGTATGTCAGGAGGAATACGTTCTAGAATTTTTTTCTACTAGAAATTAACTTTTCATGTCCTTTCCTTTTTCAATTTTAATATACTTTATATTGAAATAAACTTTCTTTTACAAGTTTAAAATTAGATTAGTATAAATGCAAGGCAAACATGCTTGTTCTTTGAATTTTTGTGTGGGGAGGTGCTTAATGATTACCTGGGGCAGTCTCTTCATTTCTAGAGATCAAGAGTTAAGTCTCAAAGCAATTACTTCCAGAAAAAACAAACAAACAAACTAAAATACTGTCTTTTGACACTCAGCTCAATATTGAGTCTTGTGTACCAGACTGCATTGCTTGCTTCATGTTGCCTTTAGTATGCAACACTGCTGGAGCTGAAAAAGTAGGTAGTGCATCATAGTACATTAAGAATTCAGAATACAGTGTGGTCAAAGCAAGTTTGCTTCTTAACACATGACAACTCTCGGGCAATAAAAAAATTTTCCAATCTTCTATAAAATTGTGGTTTTTTTTAAATTTTATATTCTTAGAAAACAAGAATTTAACATCTTAACAAACTCTCTTAGTGTATGTTCTAACTCTAGCTTTGCTTGTCATTTTGTTTTAATCATAACATCCCCTAAAGTAGAAGCAAAAACTTGCTTATTTTGAAGTGCAAGTTCAAAATTTTAACAAAATTAGATATATCATTTTGGTGCAACTTGTTTATATAAAATATAAAACAATATTGGATTAACTATAATAGATGTTGTTTTAGTCTTGAACTAAATTGTGTCAGTATCAGCAAATTATTTAAGCTTTATTTAATGAAGAAGAAACAAAGGTGATCTCAATTATACCACAACATTTGCTTTCCTCTATGTATCCATTTTCCTCTTCCAAAAAATTGTTACTAAGCATCATATTTAATTGATTTTTCTTTGGTGTTTATGAAAATTATTTATTTATTTAACAATTGTATACTGGCGTTTTTCTACATGTTAGATAGATATAATACTTGCTAGACTCTGAGGATGTGTACATGAATTGATTCAATCTTTCAGCTCAAGGAAATTCATGGCCTAAGATTGTAGAGAGGTGGGCATATCATGACATTATAACAAGAGTGAAGGTGAGAAAAAGAGAGGTGATTATTGACAATGTCATTTAAATACAGTGTTTCCTTATTGATTTTCTGTCTAAATCTGTTCATTGATGTAAGAGGGGTGTTAAATTGCCTACTAGTCTTATATTACTGACAATTTCTCCTTTTATGTTTGTTATTATTTATTTTATATATCTAGGTGTTCCTATGTTAGGTGCAGGTACATTTACAATTGTTATATCTTCTTGTTGGGTATATCCCTTTATCATTATGTAATGTCTTTTGTCTCTTGCTACAGTCTTTATTTTTAGTCTATTTTGTCTGACATTAGTATTGTTATCCCAGCTTTGTTTTCATTTCCATTGCATGGTATAGGTTTCTCCATCCCATCAATTTCAGTTATTTTTGTGTCTTTATATCTGGAATGAGTTTGTTGTAGTCAGCATATAGATGGGTCTTGTTTTTTATGCATTCAGCTACCTTTCAGTTTTGGTTGGAACATTTATTCAATTTACATGTAAAGTTATTATTGATAGGTAGTTAATTATTGTCATTTTGTTAATTGTTTTCTTTTGTTTTTTGTGATTCTTCTTTGTTCCTTTCCTCTCTTTTTGGTACCTGCCCTTGTGGTTTGATGATTTTATTTAATGTTATGTTTTATTTCCTTTCTCTATTTTTTTGTGTGTCTATTTTAGGGTTTCTGTTTGTTGTCACTATGAGTTTCATATATATCAATCCAAATCTATCTATCTATAGAGATAGAGATAGAGATAGAGATAGATGGATAGAGATAGATATAGCAGTTTATTTTAGTCTCATAGTTGCTTAAGTCAAACACATTCTAAAAGCAGATTTTTACTCTCCCCCAACATTTTATATTTTTAAAGTCATATTTTACATATTTTTGTTTGTGTATCTTTAATTACTTACTGTAGTTAGTTGATTTTACTACTTTTGTCTTTTACCCTTCATACCAACATTTTAAGTGGTTAATCTACTGCCTTAATTATATATTTGCCTTTACCTGTGAGGTTTTTTTTTTTTTCTGGTTATCACCTTTTTTTTCCCTTAAAGAGGACCCTTTAGCATTTATTTAGCACTGCTTTAGTTAAATGAACTCCTGTAGTTTTTGCTTGCCTGGGAAAATATTTATCTCTTTTTCAATTCTGAATGATAACCTTTCTGGGTAGTGTATCTTGGTTGTAAGATTATCCCTTTTAGCACTTTAAATAACCATGCTACTCCTTTCTGGCCTGAAAAGTTTCTGCTAAAAAATCAGCTGATATTCTTATGGGGGTTGCCTTTCGTGTGACTAGTTGTTTTTTTCCTTGCTGATTTTAAAATTAGTTTTTATCTTTATCTTTTGTCATTTTAATTATGATTATTGGTGTGGGTATCTTTGGGTTCATCTTGTTGGCAACTGTCTGTGCTTCTTGGACCAGTGTATCTGTTTCCTTTCTCAGATTAGAAATGTTTTCAGCAATTATTTCTTCAAATAAGTTTTTTCCCTGTTTCACTCACTCTTCTCCTTCTGAGATCCCTATAATGTGAATGTCTTTATGCTTGATGTTGTCAAGAGGTCCTTTAAATAATTTTTTTTAATAATTTTTCTTTGTGCTGTTCTGATTGGATGATTTCTACTATTCTGTCTTCCAAACCACTGATTCATTCTTCTGTATTAGCTAATCTACTCTTGATTCCCTCTGAGTTATTTCTCAGTTCAGTTATTGTATTGTCCACCTCTATTTTTTCTTTCTGTATTTTCTCTTTGATGAAATTCTCACTGTGTTCTTCCATTTTTCTCCTGAGTTCAGTGAACATCTTTATGTTCATTGTTTTGAATTCTTTATAAGTTAAATCACTTATCTCCATTTCATGAGGGCTCTTTCCTGGAATTTTGTCTGTTTTTGTTTGTTTGGAACATATTTATCTGTCTTTTTTTTTTTATTTTTGTTTTACTTTCTGTGTTTTTTTCTATGAATGAGGAAAAACACCTACCTCTCTCTGTCTTGAAGGTGTGGCTTTGTGTAGGATTGAACCCTGTGTAGACTACATGGGCTACTTGACTTCAGCAGGCCACCTGGAGCTTGAGTGGGTGCTAGACATAGAACCTGAGGGACACTGCACCAGGGATGCCTGTCAGGTTGATGAGCTGGTGCAGATGCAGCAAGGGGGCCAGGGATGTGCTGTGCTGGGACTGCCTTGGAGTGATTGTTGTAGCTGGTTTGACCAGGAGCATGCTGGTGTGAACTGGACAGGCTAGTTAGAGTTCCTAGACTGTGTTCCTACCTGCATTATCAAGGTGGAAAGGAACCAAGAAATGGCACTGTCTGGAGTCTCTGACACCAGACGGAGTCCCAGCAGATATTCACCTATTTGGTAGATCCTCTAGGGTTAGTAAATGGATGTCCTTCACATATAGCCTAGGTGGTCTTTAAACCACTGTTCTTTAGCTGTGTCCCAGTGTAGACAGGTCTGCACTCTTCCCCCTCAGTGATATCACTCCCCACTGCAGGTTGCCACATCAGGAGTGGGGTTCCAATCTATGTCTCTCCTACTCATCTCATTGTGGCCCCTCTATGGCTTGTGCAGAAGGTGTTCAATTAGCCCTCAGTTTTTATTCAGGAGGAATTACTCTGTATATAAATGTATATTCAGTGTGTTTGTGGAAGAATGTGAGTTCAGGGTCTTTCTATGCCACAGTCTTGGAAAGGAAGCAGGCAGTTCTCCTCCTTTGCCTATTACCTGAATTTGCTACCAATCTAGAGCCAAGGATTAAACTTTTTCTGAGGTTAGCAATGTCTATTTACCTACAGATTTCAGCTATTAGGAGTTCCAGTCAGAGCAGAAGTTGTTTTCCTGAGGTTTTCATTTTTGGTATACTCTGAATTTGAATTATCCCATTGCAATTTTCAAGTATGAAGGTTTTTTTTTCCTTTTAGAGACTTCCTTTAGATCCAAAGAAACACAGCAGTACTGGGGTCTCAACATAAAGTGTAAAGACTCTTCTCCAAAGACAGCAGTCTAGTCTTTGATGGCCACAGGATTCTGACCCCTGCCCACCTAGTTTCTGAGTCCTGCAAATGCAGATCTCTACTTCTCTGTTGTCTTTATTCTACTGGTAAATGCTCCTGAGCAGAAGCAGCTGCTACACACTGATGTTCTGAGCATCTCTCTTTCCTTTATCTAGTATTATGGTTGTATTGTCTTTGATGACCAGAAAGTGTTTTCTCTGTTTGCTTTTTTAAACTTTCCTAAGCAAGATGGTTAACTGGAATCAACTAATTCATATTTAGCAGAACAGCAATGTCCTTGAAAATAACCTCTTTATTTTTCCCTTGTTCTCTCATTCTAGAACTCTCATTCATCAGATATTAGAAATTTCACCTTAATAGTTTATGTGGCTGACTTTCTATAATTTTTACTTCTGTCTCTCTTGCCCTATTAGCTGTGGGTTTTTTGTCATTTTAATTTCCATTTCTTCTACTTTAAAACAATGAAAATTTTCTTTTCAGGTAAATATGATTTTAAAATTTTCTGTTCCTTTTATCAAGTCCTGCTGGAATTCTTTATGGTTAATGTTATTTCACAGATCTCTCTGACTAGTATGCAAATTTTTTAACAGTCTGTGTTTCTCTGTTTCTCCCTAAGTAACTTATTCATTTCATATGCCCCTGCTCTCCATTATATTCTGCTCCAGTCATTCAAATGTCTTTTAATCCTTTACTTTTTCTTTAAGAATAAAAGAACAGGAGCTTGGCTGGGACCTCTGTGCTTGACTGTTTTGAGTTCTGGTGAGTAGACAGAGAGAGAGTGAACTGTTATGCTGAAGACAGTTTAGCATATTTGAAGCACCAACATTTCAAGTGTTTTATAAAGCATATTACTAATTTTTAGTCTCTAGCTATCGTGAAAGTATACGGAAACACCTTTTAGAACAAAGAATAGGATTACATGGAATTAATTTCCCCAAGAAATATTGTGGATTAATGGGAAAGTCTTTGAAAGAAATTAGAAAATCCACTCAAGTCTCCTGATTAAAGAAGATTTACAATATAAAAATATACTATGTCGTTTGGTGTTTGATAAGAAAAGATTGATGTAGAACTACGGAATTTTAATGTTGAAATAACATTTAGTGGTATTCTAGCTCAGTTTTCCTTTTACGGAAACTTGTTTTTTTATGTGGTAGCCTTTCCCCTCAGATCAAAGTTGAGAACTCACAATTTGATAAAACAACACTTTTTAATGTTGGACAAATCTAATTGCTAAAAATTTCTTGCCAGTAACATGACTGTGCCAAAGTTTCTGACATAGAATATGATATGTATATATTATGTCATTATTGAGGTATTTCATTATGTAGTTTATAAATATCAGATATATATTTAAAATTAATGCATTCTGTGATAACAGAAGGTAGTAGCTTGCACTTGTTTTGTTTGTGAATAAATGAGATTGTTAAATACATGGGTAAAGTAAATAAGGCTTTAGGCATGATGATTAATGGCTAAAAACAATACTCATTTTCAATATACTTAGAAGAATGACATAAAATCAGTGCAAATGTAACAATCAAATTCTTGTTCAGGCTGAATAAAGTAGCTTCCATAATTTAGTGTGTACCATAAGGGCTTAATAAATATTTTCCAGATATTTTTGTTATATGGTCATTAATAACCCAGTCTTATTTCTAAACTGAAGAAGGATGTCCATTTAGCAAATCATAGTTAACATAATCATGAACCTTAGAGATGGCCAAAAATTTATTTTCCTTTCTTCCTTTCCTCCTCCTCCCTCCTCCCTGTCTCCCTTCCCCTTCCCCTCCCTTCCCCCGACCCCACTCGCCCCTTCTTTTGCTTTCCTATAAATACAACACTTTATTTTGGTGAATTCAGACTGGCTTCGATAATTTGACTAAACATATTTTTATAATTTAAGCCTAGAATTTATTAACATTATTGAATTATGTCTAAAGCCATTTCTGATAGTTCATCTAACTCTTAAAATTAATTGTTGCCAAAAGTTTTATCAAGCATCACACTGGGTCAAATAATTAGGTCAATTAAAACAATAGGGTCCAGAAACACATAGTAAATAAAGTAATCCATATTATTTGTTATAAGCTTTAAAATATAAATTTTGGTTCACTTATTAGTCATGACCAATTTTATTAAATAATTAAATAAATCACCTAAAACAGAATATGTGATAATTCTGTGTTGCATTTGAACTTTCTAAATAGCACAACAAGTTTAAACATTTCAAATTGTAAAAATGGTTCCATATTTTTTTATTCTGAAGATATGTAAGTAAGGAAAGAGTATAAATTTTAAGGATATTAAAATATGTTAGTGGGTTTTTTTTATTTTTTATAAATCCTTGTGTCAAGGACTAAGTTTGTTTACAGGTTCTTATTACAGTTAAAGCTACATTCTTGCTAATTAACACTAAATACATTAGACTGAACTTCTATAGCTTACTAGCAATTACACACAATTAACAGAATATATTTGTTGTAAAAATATAGTTAAATGAATTTGGAAGATACACCCCTGTAGAGGAAAGGCTCTTTTTTTCCCCTTTCTATGCAGGGAAAAACCCAGTACTTCCCTATGTATGTTTCCTTCCTGTGTGTCTCCTTGACTACTCACACAAAACATTTCACTTCTGGTCACCAAATGTGTGGAGGTTTTACCCCACATCAAGCAATTCTCTGCAACATCAGCTGGGTTTCTTACAATTTAACTTAATTCTGAGACTATTCACCCCAAGATCAAACAGGTTGAGGGCTCAGGCCCACAAGACTGCTCTGCTACTTCCGCCAACAGATACATGTTTCAGATGCAAGTCGTAAGCCCAGGTTATTATTGTGCTTCTGACGATAGACTGTAGATTGGAAGTTCCAATGACTCCACTTCTTGGGTTTGATTGATTTGCTAGAGTGGCTCACAGAATTCAGGGAAACACTTACTTACATTTATCAGTGTATTAAAGGATATAAGGGATACAGAGGTACAGCCAGCATTTTTTCAATAAATATACAATCAACCCTCTGTATGAGGATTTCATGGATTTTGCACCCATGGATTCAACCAACCACACATGGAACTTTGATCCATGGTCAATTGAATCCAAGGAAGTGAAACTCATGTATATGGAGGGCCTACTGTACATGAGTAGGAATTTATAGGGAGAATAATCATTTCTAGAGAATATATGAAGATTACACATATCTGAAGAAAAGAACTGTGTTTATTGGTTTAATTTCAAGTTAGAAACTTCAGAAGACAAAGAGCTGTGCTTAACTATGGTGACTGATCTCCTCTCATCTGGAATATTCTTTTCAGCTGGTCTGTGTCTAGTTAAGTTAAAATGAGCAACTCAAAGACATTACAAAGAGATTTATAGGAAAAAGAAAGATCTTTTATGGCTCTTAGTAGGGATTTTAGAAAAGCTTTTGGCTTAGTCATAGATTTCTAGATTATATGATAAGGCCTACAGGAACCTCTATCTATTGGGAGACAAAGGAAGACAAGGAGATTGTATTTGCTACTTGTCTCTAACTCAACTCTCAAAATGGTTCTTAAATAAATGTTGTTTGACTTTTTCTTTACCTATACAACTATTGAGTTCATTAGATGACAAAGAACAACACTTTTTTTCCCTCCTGAAAACAGCACATTTTCTCTTATTTTTTTAAAAAAGACAGTTTAGCATTGAATTCAGGCAACTTTTTAATTAAGAAGAGAGAGGACACAATATGTTTTACATCTTATTTACTGACACATATGAACTGAAGATCCCAGTCAAAGTGTAAGTTTGTTTTCAAAATACTGCTGTATTCTCATTTTTCCCCATTAGACACTAGAGTTTATTATGTTTTCCACAATAAACTCTTTGGAATAGGAAAACTTTATAATAATGGAAATGGTTTGCTCGATGCAGTTTAAGGTTCAAAACAAAAAGATAGGACTTCTGCTTCCAAGCAAGATCATACTTATCTTCCTGCCTGAAATAACAATAATAAAAAACACAAAATAA
The DNA here is from genome assembly GCF_964270905.1 of Leucopleurus acutus. Lineage (NCBI taxonomy): Eukaryota > Metazoa > Chordata > Mammalia > Artiodactyla > Delphinidae > Leucopleurus > Leucopleurus acutus. Next base: position 9,961,886 of record NC_139154.1, read on the forward strand.
AAGAGACAAAATATTTGAAACAATAGTTTTCAAGATACTGGACTTCAGGCAACAAAGGAGAGTAATCCCTGAGAAATGGAAGACAAATGAGAAGAGCCCTAAAACCACAACAGTTTACTGCCTTGAGGAAATTTTCAAGCCACAGCACAAGGAGGATCTATGTGAAGATTAGTAGACTCTCATGACTTAAGGAAACAGACATGAGAGATTGGGGAGAATGAAGTAGTTAGAGGTGGCAAGCCAGCTTACTGGTGAGAAGAGAGATATGAAAAAGATTAGCTGAAGATAATTTTTGAATATTCAGCACAGTACTGGACAACACATGCATTTGAAGAAACTACCTGAAGCTGCTTGTTATTCCTTTTGTGCTGCTATAGCAAAATACCATAAACTGGGTGGTTTATAAACAACAGAAATTTATTTCTCACAGTTCTCTCTGGAGTCTGGGAAGTCTGAGATCAAGGTGCTGGCAGATTGGTGTCGGGTGAGATCCTGCTCCCTATCTCATAGATGTTATCTTTTTACTGTGCCCTTCCATGGCAGAAAAGAGGTACCTCTTTTATAAGGGCAAAAATTCCATTCATGAGAACTCTGTCCTCATGACCTAATCATCGACTCTCAAAGGCCCCATTTCTTAATATCATCATATTAGGCATTAGGATTTCAACACATGAATTTTTGGAGACACAAACATTCAGACCATAGCATTCTGCTCCAGGCCCTCGAAAATTTACATCCTTCTCACATGCAAAATACTTTTTTTCCATCCCAATAGCCTCCAAATTCTTAATTGCTTTCAGCAATCCAAAAGGCCAAAATTTCATCTAAGTATCTAAATTAGATATGGATGAGACTCTAAATACAACCCATTCTGAGGCAAATTCCTCTCCAGCTGTGAACCTGTGAAACCAAATATGTTATGCTCTTCTGAAATACAATGGTGGGACAGGCAAAGAATAGACACTTCCATTATAAAAGGGAAAAATAGGAAAGAAGGAAGGAAAGACAGGCACCAGGCCCTGAGCAAGTTTAAAATCCAACAGGGCAAACAACATTAAACCTTAAGGCTTCAGAATAATCTTTCTTGACTAGATGCTCAGTCAAGAGTTAGTTGGCTACTACATTCCCTTTGTCTTTCAACATTAATTTTAGAATTAAGTTGTCAATATCTATAACTACTTGTAAGTATTTGATTGAAATTGCTTTTAAGTTATAGATCAAATGGGGGGAGAGGTTGATATCTTAGTGTCAACTTTTCTAATCTAATCTTATTTATATCTAATTTTATGTTTTTCATCAGTGTTTTATTGCTTCTAGGTAGCTCACTAATTTTGATTATTTATAGCAAATTATTTCATTTGTGGTAACATTAAAAGAGGTACTTTTAAAAATTTAAATACCTGTAATTATTGATAGTACATAGAAATATGAATGATGTTTATATTTTGTCCCAGTAACTTTTGACCTTGTTAAATTCATTTAGTAGTTCTCTGACACTTTTTGTTGATTGTTTCAGACATTCTACACAAATGACCATGTTTTCTGCAAATATTTTTAGTTTAATATTTTTCTTTCCAATCTGGATGTCTTTTATATCTTTTTCTTTCCTTATTGCTCTAGTTAGAACTACTAATAAGATGTTGATAACAGTGTGAGTGAGGATTTCATTGTCTTCTTCCAAGCCTGGAGAGAACATATTAAGTCTTTCATCATTAAGTTTTATCTTAGCTGTTTTTTTTTTTTCTTTTCTTCTCTGTAAATGCTGTTTTTTCTCCTGGGGGTCAGGGGGAAGATTCCTTCTATTTCTAGTTTACTGGGGATTTTGATCATGAATGAATGTTGAGTTTTATCCAAATGCTTTTCCGTTATCTTTTCACAGTTAATTACTGATAGAGAAATATTGAATTCTCTGACTCTAATTGTATATATGGCAATTTCACTTTCCAGTTTTATTGAATTTTGCTTCTTGGACTTTGAAGTTCTGTTAGTGGCATATGTATTTAGAATATTTATATATTTTCATAAATTTGCTCTGCTTTTGATTATGTAATATCTGTCTTTATTCCTGACACTATTTCCTGTTGTGAAATTTAGGAAGTCTGATATTAATATAGCTATGCCAGTTTCTTTTAGTCTGTCTTTGCACAGTATATATTTTTCAAACTTTTACTTTGCCCTATATTTATATTTAAAGTGGGTTTCTTGTAGAAAGCATATGAATGAGTCTTTTTTTTTTTATCCAATTGGATTATCTACCTTGTTAACTGGTAGGTTTGAGAACTCACATTTAATGTAATTAATAATATAAATTAATGATATGGATGGATTGAATCCTACCTTCTTGCTAGAAGTTTTCTATTTGTTCAATCTGCCCTTTATCTTTTTATGTTCTATTTACATATTTCCATGGGTTATGATTTTATTCTATCTCCTCTTTTGATTAATCATTTATACTTCTTTTTATTTTTTTGTAGTTAACCTGGAGATTTAAATGTATGTTTTCAATATTATAATATTATAAATCAAAGTTTAGTGTTAGGAGACACTGAGATGCATTTAAATCTTTTATTTTAGTTGATAGTTACCTTTTTCTGGGGTTGCTGGGCAGAAGAGAAAAGTTTAAGGACCCGAGTTCAAAGTGACTTCCTGGGCTGGGCTGCTTGCTGTGGCTAGGAACATTTGGTGGTGTTACTTGGCCACCTTGGTATCTCTCTAGAGTAGAAGGGGAGTCTCAGGCCTGGAAGGGTTGGAGGGCATTTTCTCTGGCCACTTCATGTTGGCAGGGCTACAGTCTATCATTTTGCAGTTGATGTTGGGCTCACCTGATGTTGTCAGAACTCTTTCCATCCGGGGAAGAATGAGTCTTCCTGGGCTGTCTTCTGTTGATATCTTTGTTGCTGGGTTAGGAATAGAGCCCTGTTCCACTATTCCTGGGGCTTCTAATAAGTTTTCCTTCTTCCTACTATCTTTCAGAGCTCTTCTTTGATTGTGTTTTAAGTTATGTCCAGGATTTATAGTTGTTGTCAGGAGTCATTTCACCATCTTTTCCAGTGTGAAAAATAATTACTCTCCATCCATTTGAATCTAAAAAATAAATATATTTAGCTCATGTTAAAGAAAATCATGGGTGTTTAAGTGTTTGTTAGCTATGTATGTTCCTCTGCAACATTAAATTTGTTGGAACTTACTGTTATATTGTCTTCTTTTAAGACACTGTGTCCTATTCCTAGAAGTGAAAAAAACAAAATGGAATAATTATATTCTAATGAGAAAGTGTGCAAAGGACACAAAATATGAGTCTCTGATCAATTGACAAAGTAACCAATATGTAACCTAAAGACGTTTTTGGCTCTAAGGGACTTGAAAGGTGAATTTTGTCAAGCATTTAAGTAAAATATAACATATGTCCTACCCAAACTTTCAGGAATAGAGAAGGAGGGATACTTTACACCTTATTTTGTGAGAACAATATTACTATGATAAAAACAAAGACATCACAAGAAAACAGAACTAACAACCAATGATCCCTCATAAATATAGATGCAAAATTTCTTAACAATATATTGACATACAAGTTCAATAACATATAAAACATGTAATACTTTATGACCATGTGTTTTTTTATTCTGGGAATGCAAGATTAGTTTAATGTAAAATTGATCAATATGGTCAGAATAATAATAGAGAAAAAAGGCATGATTCTTCCAGTAGATATAAAAAATATTTGAGAAAATTCAACATTTTTCATGGTAAGAACTCTCAGGAAACTAGGAATAGAAGAAAATTTCTTCAACTTGATAAAAAAAAGTATGAAAAATCTAAAGCTAATGTACAATATTATTATTGATTATAAATCAATAATATTATTGATTATAAATCAATAATAATGATTAATTATAAATCAATAATAAATGTGTCAATTCTTTCTACCTGTGATTGTGAACAAGACAAGAATGGGTATTCTCCCCACTTTTATTTAACAGTATACTGGAGAAAATATCAAATGTATTGAGGCAAGAAAAATAAACAAAATATATAAATATTGGAAAGGAAGAAGCAAAACTCTGTCCTTGTTTGCAGACAACATAGTTATGTATATAGAAAATCTTAAGGGATTTCCAAAAATTTAATAAAACTAATGTGAATTTAGCAATGTTACAGTATACAAGGACTATATGTTTAAAATTTGTATTTGTATACTAGCAATCAAAAGTCATAAAATGAGATCTTTAGAACTTTATTTTCTATAGCATCAAAATATTTGGAAATTAACTTATCAAAAGATATGTACCATACAGTTTAAATCACAAAACATTGCAATGGCAAATTAGAGAAAGTCTAAAAAATGGATATATCTACCATATTGGTGGACTAGAAGTTTCAATGTTTTTAAAATGATGATCCTTCTCAAATTTTTCTATAGATTTAATGCAACCCAGTTCCTAGTGGAGAAGTTCTTGGTCTTAGCTTTCTTGCCCAAAGCCCAAATGAAATCTAACAGAAGGAGACATGCAAACTTTTTGCCCATTGTTGTGGTGCTTGCTACTGGAGGGTAAATTTCAAAAACCTTCAAATATCTGAAAGATGAGAGGGATAATTATGATGGAAAACTGAATACTTCAAAATATTGCCTATGGCTGAGAGATAATGGCATGCAGTCATGAAAATTCACTTCCAAATAGATTACATGGTTATATAAAATGAAATATTGTTTAAATCATTACCTTACACACCATAAATCTAAATGCAACTTAGAATGTCATTTGATTTAATTAATATTTTTATTTTCTATTTCAAGTATGTACATTGATCTTGAAGGCTGATTTCTTCATTGGTGTCACTTGATTTGGCAAGTTCCTCAGAACTTTTAACAACCAAGCAATTTATCTTCATCTCTTAAGAATAACTAAAAGATAAATCTCAAATATTAGAGCTCCACTCATACTAAGGAAAAATGTTTGGAAGCAGAGAAATTACCCTTATTTTGGAAAGATATAGGTATTTAAAAGTTGAGGCCTGAATTTTTTGATAATTGTTGATTCATTTTGGATTTTACAATTACATTTTCTATGATAGTAGAAGACGAGCCTTACTATATAAAAGATGCATATCATAGTGGAAATTAGAAGACTAGAGTATTGCCATAATTCCTATGTATTCTGACAGTCTGGTTCCTATGTATTCTTATAATGTAGTTCCTATGTATTCTGATAACCCAGTTAAGTCACTAAATCTCCCAATCCTTAGCTGTCTAATGAAATAAAAGTGGGAAAAATGACAATTGACAGGTCTTTTCCTCACAGGATTGTGATGGAAACATGAACAGAGTGAACAGAGTGAGAGTGAACTAGGACCTTGGGATAGAATTGAGAAGCCATGTCTTCCAAGGTTATTTGTTCTGTACTACACACACTAAGCAAACACTGTTTGAACAGTGTGGTGATACCACAACCGCATTTTCAGAGTTGTTGTCTCCTTTACCAAGCTTCTGGGACTATTGACTGCAGAGAACTTACAATTGACACCTTTATTGGGGAATTGCTGTCACCTGCAGGAAGCTCGCCATCCAATATTGTCTTCTTTGAGGGGGTCAACCACAGTTAGTGACTGACTCACATAGGATATAAAGGCTCATACCTGTTGCTCCAATTCAGGACAACTCTGAAGATCCACCAAGCTCTAAAACTTCTTATCTGACCAGCTGAGGCCTCAGTTGCAACCAAATCACAGGTCAGCTTTTCCCTGTGTTTAATTCCTGCCTTCCTCACTTCTTACAAACACATCTCCTGCAAACACTTCCTAATAAACTCCCTGCATGCAATTCTTCATCTCAGATTACACTTCCAAGGAACTCAGATTAAAACTAAGATAATTATCTATGAAAATGATATACATGTGCTGGAACCACAAATATGGATATGATAGTATCAGTATGGCAGAAAATACAGAGAAATGATTAACATAATCACTAATTTTTTGCAGTGTTTAGGAAGGAATAACATTTCCGCTTGTACTGTACAAGAAGGCTGAAAAATAAAGTTAGGGTTGAAAAGTATATTCCCTGGTATTACAGAGTGGTATACTTTTTTTTACAAGGGAAGTTTTGTATGAATATATACCGAAGGGTAAAAAAATATGGCATGTTGGGAGAACTGAGTGTTTACTATCACTTGAGGATAGAGTGGCAAGGAAAGAAGGAAGAGGAGGATGAAGAGATAAATAAGAACTGGGTAAGAAAGACATTATATGTCAGGAAGAGGAGTTTGGATTTTATAGGGCAGATTTTGAAGAGGCTTTGAAGAGTGTTAAATGAGGAATAACTAGGCATTGCTGAAATTTTACTCTTTCTGTCAACTGCAAGAGAGATTGAAGGTGTAAGACAAGAGGTCTAAGTATACTTAGATTATTATATAATAGTACTTTATTGATCCTGCTATATTTTATTTACTAAAAATCAATAATAATATCATCCTTAATTTATAATTCAAGTTATTTTTCCATAATTTAAATTAATCTTCACTTTAAAAATGAAAAAAACACAGGTACAGTTCATTAATTTATTTACTTATTCATTAATTTCTTCCCTCAGTTTTTAAAAATCTATACTTTGTTTTCTCATAAGGTAAATTCTGAAGTACATATCAGCAAAATCAATTATATATGAATTAGGGAATATTTTTACTTCCAGATTCACATTAATAAAAAGTGTGTTTCCAACACCTTAGAAATGTTGAAGCTATATTGATTGCATGGTGTTGTTTTTTGAAAAAATAATATTGACATTATTTCCTATACTAACATGTTTTGTAGGTCTTGAGTAGCAAAGGGAAGACTTTTGAATGTACATAGAAATTCTGGCAGGAGTGTAACATCAAATTTCAAATTATAGGGCTTCCCTGGTGGCACAGTGGTTGAGAGTCCGCCTGCCGATGCAGGGGACATGGGTTCGTGCCCCGGTCCGGGGAGATCCCACATGCCGCGGAGCAGCTGGGACCGTGAGCCATGGCCGCTGAGCCTGCGCATCTGGAGCCTGTGCTCCACAACGGGAGAGGCCACAACAGTGAGAGGCCCACGTACCGCAAAAAAAAAAAAAAAAAATTCAAATTATAATCTTTATCTTTACTCTCTGATGGTAGATAGAACATGATGTGGTAGGAAAAGCACAAGCCAACTTAAGGCTGAGATTGGAGTTTGATGCTTACCAATGATGAGACAATGAAAAACCTCAGAAAGCACTTTATTTCCTTCCATAAAACTGGGAGACTGAGTTAGGTGATTTCTGCATTTCTCTCAGTGTTGAATATTCTCCAATCTAGCACATCAAGGAGTCTTTTCCTTTCTTTCTTTCCTTTTTCTTTTCGGGGGAATGCAAGTCTCTCAAGGTTGGCCCTTTGCATTTCTTTCTTATCTAAGTGCACACCAAGTCACTATCCTTTACTTAGTGCTTATAAAATGAAAGAGTGAATGATGTTATATTACAAAATTGTGCTGTCTTTATTACAATGCAAGATAGCAAGTATTTCTATTAGCAAGCAGTTTACCCACATGACATAACTATTTCTAACTGTAGAGAACACATGCTTAAGGATCATGAATCTTTAAATGGGTTTTGAGTTTTAAAGGCACTGGGATAAAAATAGACCCTAGAACTGTTGAGTCACATTGACTATGCATTAAATTTTGCCATACATCAGAAGGATGATATGTCTCTATGAACTCCATTTCTATTTCTCATTATCTGCATCCTACATCATTAACTTTTAATGAATCTGGCTTTTATTTGCTACCCCAGCATAGGAAAGTTTCATTTTTCTTCTACAATGCTTAGCACTTTTTTTTTTTTTTTTTTTTTTTGGCGGTATGCGGGCCTTTCACTGTTGTGGCCTCTCCCGTTGCGGAGCACAGGCTCCGGACCCGCAGGCCCAGAGGCCATGGCTCACGGGCCCAGCCGCTCCGCGGCATGTGGGATCCTCCCGGACCGGGGCACGAATCCGTGTCCCCCGCATCGGCAGGCGGCCTCTCAACCACTGCGCCACCAGGGAAGCCCAATGCTTAGCACTTTTGAAGAAACAGAGTGTTTTCTTTTTGTATGCAATTCATATTTACAGCTGGGTTTTATTCTCTTGAATTTGTTATAGCTGAAAATAGAAGGCTACAAAATCCTTGGTTAAAAAGTCCCTTTGAGAATTTGCTACCAAACAATCATAACTTCACTGCAAGAACAAGACTTTTTCTCCATGAAAACCAGGGAGATTATGTCCTGACATAAACGTTCTGATGCCCCAAAGAAAGACTAGAACAATTTGTTTGAAAATGTTATAAGCTGAAGAAGTTATTCTTGGCTATCATGCAGTCAGGCAATATAACATCCCATAGAGGAATATATGTAGGACAGGGGTCTATTTCATTGATTCTTACCCTACACCAGAGGGTGGCTTTGTTATAATAGCCATGCATGAAGCTACATCTACCTCAACCTGACTTTTGGACAGTGAGCAGCCTGATTCAAATTGAAGATCATCATAGCATGGGGTCTGACCTACTGAAATAAACAAAGGTAAGTAGAAAAATAATATTTGTGTCTCTTTTATTTAAGGAGAGGTTGCATGCAAAGGTAATTTCCGAGGGCCTGGGATTTGATTCCCCATGTGAAGAAGGTAATTATCACATCTGTAGAGCAACCTCTTACAGCTCACACCCACCTAGGTTTTTATAAAACCTAGTATAAAAGACTCCAGCTTTTTATACTTCAGTGATCTCCGCTGCTAAGACCTGGGGAATCCAAATAATTTTTTTTCAATTATTTTATCTTGAATTAGACTGGGAAGCATTTTTCTGTTGATGCATGCCCTGTGCTTGCTACAAACCTATTTAAACATAGATACTTAGGAACTGACTAGGATTTTCCCCAAATATCACTTAGCTGCTCACAAAACATTCTCCATCCAACATTCAAGATTAAACTTCTATTTCTAGCCTAGGTGTCTTCACACTGTGGTCCACAGAGTCTGAATTATTCCATGTAGAACTATCAGGAGACATCAAGGGAAGTGAGGAGCAGAGTTACAGGAGCCTGTCCCATTGAAGAAGAGCAATCCTATCATTTTTATCTGTGTCACCTATTAGGATTCTCTACGATTAAAGTTCAGAAAAGGATTAATTGCAAAAAACTAATGCAATGATGGTTGTAACTTGATCTTCTTCTCTAATGCTTTAAAAGTCCTCAGCTCTGTTCAATTACATTTTTCTTTTCTCAGAATATGGTTGTACCTTGTTGATTACCTAGTTTAATTCAAGGCCTTGGAGGGGAAAGCTAAGGGGGTAAGTTTCTTGTTTGGGGATGTTCTCACTCTGCTTTCTTGTCAGGGACCTCGATCCTTCTTTCAAACCAGGTCACTTGTTTCTCCAGCTAAGTCACATAAATAGCCTACATGCAAGAATGAAAAAGGTCTCCTTCATTCCGTATCAACAGGAATCAAAGAGATTCAAGTAATTTGTTTTCTTAATCAAATAAGGTATCTATCAAAATCAATGGAGATTAGTGGCAATTGAATCATAGTGTCCAGAGTTGATTAAGGAGAAACTATTTTCACACATCCAGGTTAAATATAAGCATAATTTTCTCAGTCTACAAATAGACCATGGCATTACTGGCAGAGTATACTTGGAACAATTTAAGCATTTGGATTTTGATGACAGAGTGTCAGCCTCAAGTGATTGTGCATAAGTAGCCATCACACTGACATCTGAGAGTGTCTCTCACAAATACTGACTTCTTTCTGGAAGGTCTTCCCTTGCTTTCTAGGGTACTGACTCATCTACCTGTCAATCAGCCTTCTTCCTTTTAGAGAAGCAGTTGCATGCATGCTACATAGAAAGCAGAGTGTCTTCAGAGACATTACTTTAATACTTTATAGTATCACCCATTACTTTAAAACTTTTATTTATTTTGGTAGCATCAATTTCAAACTCCAGAAGAAATGAAATGAACCTGTGATTACATGTCATGACCAATGGAAACCTCTCATTTCTTCATTTTATTTTTTTTAATTTAACTGGGAGTTGATTTACAATGTTGTGTTAGTTTTAGGTGTAGAGCAAAGTGATTCATTTATATACATACATATATATATATAATTTTTCAGATTCTTTTCCATTATAGGTTATTAACAGGCATTGAATATAGTTCTCTGTGTTATACAGTAGGTCATTTTAGTTTATCTTTTTTAAAGATAGTAGTGTGTATCTGTTAATCCCAAATTCCCAATTTACCCTTCCCTTCTTTCCACTTTGGTAACCATAAGTTTGTTTTCTATGTCTGTGAGTCTGTTTCTGTTTTGTAAATAAATTCATTTGTATCATTTTTTTTTTAGATTCCACATATAAATGATATCATATGGTATTTGTCTTTCTCTGTCTGACTTATTTCACTTAGTATGATAATCTCTAGGTCCATCCACGTTGCTGCTAATGGTATTATTTCACTCTTTTTTATGACTAATAGTCCATTGTATATATACCACATCTTCTTTATATATTCATCTGTCCATGGACACTTAGATTGCTTCCATGTCTTGGCTATTGTAAATAGGGCTGCTATGAATATTGGGGTGCATGTATCTTTTCAAATTAGTTGTCATTTTTCCAGTTTATGCCCAGGAGTGAAGTTACTGGATCATATGGTAAATGTATTTTTAGTTTTTTAAGGAACCTCCATAATATTCTCCATAGTGGCTGCACCAATTTACATGGTGCAGACCAAAGGTGCAGAGAGTACCCCATTCTCCACACTCTCTCCAGCATTTATTGTTTGTGGACTTTTTAATGAGGACCTTTCTGACCAATGTGAGCTGATACCTCATTGTAGTTTTGATTTGAATTTCTCTAATAATAGCAATGTTTAACATCTTTTCATGTCCCTGTTAGCCATCTGTAGGTCTTCTTTGTAGAAATGTCTATTTTGTCTGTTTAGGTCTTCTGCCCATTTTTTGATTGGGTTGTTTGTTTTTTCTGATATATATATATATATATATATATAAAACCTATTTCTGATAGTTATATATGTATATATATAATGTCTATTTAGGTCTTTTGACTGGGTTGTTTGGCTTTTTTTTTTTCATATTGAGATATATGAGCTGTTTGTATATTTGGAAATTAAGCCTTTTTCGTCTCATCCTAAATGTAGTACATCAGTATTTTAAGTACATCCTTATCTTTGTAGATTGCATTATAACGGTTGAATGAATATGGTCTAACTTAATAAAGGATGGAATCCATGATCTTCTACTTAGCAAGGGTGACCTTGGACATGATATTCACCTTGTCTTAGCCTAAAAATGTAATAATCATAGGCAGGGAATTGGACATAACACTGGTCATTAGGCCAAACTTTGTGATTCTCATAATGTATGACCTCGTATAAGTCATTTCACTTATCAGGGACTCATATGCCTCAATTGCAATTGGGGAGACTATTTTGTCAAAGTTTTTCTAGGTCTAGATTTTATTTTTCATTCTGATTGGGAGAAAAAAAAAGAGGATTTTAAAGGTGAGATTCAGGAATAGCTTTACACAGAAGTTTTAAATAGTTTTTAAAGTAAAAGCAGGACTGAAACTGGCCCAGATCAGGAATAGACTAATCCAGGTACAGGGAACAGCATTAGCTCAGGCACACAAGTGGAAAAGCACAGGTCACATACATGCCAGTGCCAAACTTAGACATTTTCATCTATCTGTGATATTTTATTCATAAGGCTAAATTATCAGTTAGTAAGATATTATGAAAGCTAAATTTATTCAATATAAGGGCTTTATTTTATTATCTATGCCTTTTTTTGCAGTTAAAATATTCTTTCTTAAAATGAAGTGTCAGTAATACAATTTGGAATATATAATCTTAAAAATGCCCTTACTTTTCAAAATTAAATGTTTGCTACCATATGGTGGTCCCCAGCATGTTTTCTTAAACATTAAAAGTCTATGAACAGGGACTTCCTTGGTGGTCCAGTGGTTAAGACTCCATTCTTCCACTGCAAGGGCCACAGGTTCAATCCCTGGTCCGGAAACTAAGATCTCACAAGCTGCACAACTGAAAAAAAATAAAAAATAAAAAAGTCAATGAACAAAAAATCTAGGAACCACTACTGCAAGTCAAATAGCAAGTGATTCTGGTTGGAGCCCAGCCTCCTTGGTGACTAAGATTAATAAGATAGAGTTTGAAGGCTATGATTGTTAAGGTAGCTGTTATTATTATTTCTGTTCTATTAATGTAGAAATAGGGGCTCAGGAAAGTCAATTCCCTTTTCCAAAGATTCATAGTCACTACTTTATGACTTGAAATCCTGTTTCTAATGATCTTGGTGATCTTGGTGAAAGCAGGAGCATTGGAGTAGTGAGGGTAGAATCGATTTTGCCTAACATTGTGGGGTAACAATAAAACGTTATTTAGAACAGAATGACTTTCAAAACTTTTGTGAAATAAGATAGCTTTGGGCTGTAGATACATGTAAGGCATAGGTAAAATCAGAGCTATCATTCCTTAACGTATTATTGATGTTTGACAAAAAGATGCAAGGGAATACAACTTGTAGAAGAAGTGGAGATAGAGGAATAAAAATAAATAACTAAAGCAGTACAATCTATAATCAAGCTAAAAAATTGCTAATGCAATGACATATAGACTTTTTAGTTTCAGATATATCCCAGTTAATATCTCAAATCCACACGTTATGTGCCATATGAATGTGACAATATAATATGAATGTAAATGTAAAATAATGAAACCATGCAAATACTAGAAAAAAACATGGGTGAATTCCCTTTCAAACTAGTATAAGGAAAGACATTGTTACTGTAACTCAGCCTCCCTTTCTTTCTTCTGGCAACACAACTAATTTTTCTTCAGGAGATTGGGTGTGACCTGGATAAAACTCTCAATCAAAGAACATTGCCTTCTTTAGCTAAAACTTGTGTTTATGAGCAAAGCTAGTCCAGTCAGACTTTCTCCCCTGGAATTAAAATCAGTTTTAACATGTGCAGTTTATATCATTAAAGCATTAAATAGAAGCGAGCCAGACACATACAAATTACTCAACCACTCTCCTCCTTGAAAAGACAGAAATTGGTAGACTTACCCTCACATTGAGAGATTACATCTGTGAGGAAGAGGGGAAAAAATGTAAAATGGTAAAATCACATTTGGTAATTTTGTAAGTCATTGGGAGTTTGGAACTTGACAACTTCGATTTTGTAGACTTGGCAATGTTAGAAATAGTAACTGATAGAAACAGGAGAGGGAACTTAGAGTATGGGCAGGGGATAAGTTCTGTTTTGATGACTTAGTAGATATTAAAGACAGGACATATTACTGATTTAAATATATAAAATTGTACAACATTCACAGTGAAGTAGATGGAGCAGGGTAATGGAGATGCAGAACATATCCGGTATCTTATCTTTTCTGGGATCTTGATATACTCTACAATAAATAGAAAGTGTGTGTGAGTTAAACAAAAATTCAAGTATCTAAAAATTAAGGACATGGAACTTTACAGTTTTGCACTATTCACTCATTTACCTTTCAGGATTGTGTTAGGATTTCAGTGAAATAGTTTACTATGGTGACCAAGTTCTGTTAATAATCATGAAGCAAAGTTATTTACATATCCCTTCAAACACACAGTATTACATTTCAATTATTGCTAATTGAAGCAGGTTGTATACTTTATCATAAGTCTTACTAAACACAATATCCAATCTGCTGATAGCTCTAAAACAAGGAAATGAAGCTAGTAGTCTATGGAAAATAGCAGTGAACTCAAAGAAGTAAAGATGGAGTAAAAACAAAAGACCAGAAATAAAAGAAAATTAAAAGAGTATAAGAAATGAGAGAATGGGATGTTATAATGTCAGTGGACACAAATTACTGTTGAATATTTTGGAGATGGTACAGGTATTTGTGAGTATAAGCCTTAGTATGTAACCATAGTTATATATAGATGAAATCGTGCTGAAATAAATATTGTTTATAAGATCAAGGCAATGCCCTCTTGGATAACAACATCTCTCCAAATAATGGCATAAGCTGGGATAGAAAACCTGTGAATGAAGTTTTGGGATAAAGTAAGGCATTGGAAAATGACAATGATAAGAAGCACCATTGAAGTCCTTCATTGTAGCTATGTCCTTTTCAGTATTTCCAGATTATCACACAGCCAATAAAGTTGCTACTCCAGCTTTAGAGAATTAGACTCAAATATGAAGACATACAAATGGACAAACAATCAGCTATCAGATGTGCTATTGTCTCCACATGTGCTTCTAAACAGCACCAGACTGGTCTTTAAATTCTCCTAGAAAAGTGATCCTATTTACTCTTGTGGTATGTCTCAATGTTGTGCAAATTGAATACACATGAATCCTTCCTCATGAAGATATTCAAGATTTCAGAAGGATGGGTATGACATTACCAATAAAAGATTACTTTTAGTAATAATACTACTTTCTCAAATAGTAGTGAACAAGTGGGTTTTTTATTGATGTGCCAACTATTGATTATGCCTCTGCCTGATAAAATGCAGCTGTCCTTTTGTTACTGTAAAACTCCCCTCATTATATTTTATTTTGTAAGAGGATTTTTTCTTTTCACTTTCACAGTTCAGCCTGATACCAGGGAAAGTGGGATATATGCTTAAATCAGAGAAGAATTCAGGAGAGTTAACCCTAGGAATTTCATTAATGAAATATACTTTTGTGAAAGAAATGAAAGCTACTCATGGATACTGCCACGGGTGATTGGTGGGAGGAAGTGAGAGACATTTGAGGGACCTAGAGGCTAACAAGAAATACTTTATCACTCTTACATGAATGGCTTAATTTCTCCACGGATTAACCTCAGAATTGGTACATTTTGAATAGAGCATTGTACATGTGGGAAAATCCACAGGCTATCAAGTAAAGGAAATTAATGTCTCTATGTTTCTCATTTCAAAGAAGAGACTTACTATCTACTCCAGCATATAAAATTTCAATCAAAGTTCCATATACTCAGAATAATTCTGAGATACTGGTTTCAATTCTCTGTATTAATAGAATGTACATAGAATCGTCTGAGAAGAAACATTGTAAAGCCAATAAATCCCAGATATTTTCCTTTTTTATTTGCCACCTAATAATTTATCTTGGTACAAGTTTATCTAATTAAAACATCACCACCATTAAAGAATAAAACTGATTTAATATTACATGGGGCAGTGGTAGTAACTTGAAATGCAATATACTGTTTCTTCTGATAGAAAAAGTTAGATAACAAGTGACAGGCTCTTGGGCACCAAGAGAAAGAACCTAGAACTACCAAGAGAAGATATTCACCAAATTCTGATTGTGTCCATAATTAGTCCTAATATTTCACATAAAATGTTCCACCTATTAATTGTCCAGAACATTTTTTTTTCATCTCAAATGTTCTCATTCAAATTGGTGAGTTGAGAGAGTGATATATGGACGGAAAATATGAGAAAGGTGAAAATACAAAATAATTAAATATTTCATATTCCCTAGATAACAAAGCCTAGGCAAAAGTTTCCATGCTATCATATTATAGGAGATTGCAATCAGAGGGAAGCAAATGTGAAGGATAAAGGAAAGTGAGAGAGGAAAATAGAAAGAACATTTGTTCTTAGTAAGCACAACTGATGGTAGGACATCCTCAGAAAGCCCAGATAAAAACATTGTATCTCAGGGAAATTCATGAAGGTAGGATGAGAGAATATCTGCTGGCTTTTTCTCAGTTTCCATTCCCTATTAGTCAAAGCTTATCTATGGGTCGTGAATAATCTTTATGTCCAGGATATAATTACCTGGCCCCTCACCTGAACTTTTGGAGATATTGAATGCTCTGTGTATCCAGACTGGGTGGTGCACAGATGTACCTGTCTCTACTTACCAGTCACCTTGTACATGTGAGATCCTTGCTTTGTGGTGGTGACAGGAGTTCCTGCAGAAATATGGGCTAGAACCATCTCTAGGCCCATTTTAGAGCGAGGAAGTATCCAAGGTCTAATGTTGGAGAGGTAAGTAGGGCTGAGCATAACTTGAGTGGCACATAATTTAGCTTGGTAAAGGTCATTTCCTGTGCCATTCTTGTATAGTTGGATCATGTAGGAATGAACATTGTCCTCAGTTGTAGGAGAGTATATATAGTCCTCAAAGGTCACCACCAGTTGAAATATTCTAAAAAGAGTTAAATAAAAAAGCTAAGCAAATATAACTGTTAATATTTATACCTATCTTTCTCCTCTCCCAACTAGTTTAGATTTCCCTCCCCATTGACATGACTTTAGCTGATGTGGATTGCTTTCTTGGAGAGATAGACCATAGTGAGCCCACAGTGGTCTGTACATTTAGCTGCTTTGCCCTTTGTCCCTGTGGATATGGTTGGAGAAACTGACCATTTTCATATAGTGTTGTCCACTGAAGCACAAGAAAAATCCCGATGGATTCCCCTGGGGTAAACATACTCTTACCATCACCCTTGGGATAATCAGGTTGGATTATTTGTATGATAACTCCTTTCTTTGCTTTCTAATTTTCTGATACGTAAAGCCTAAAATTGTAATGTGATAACCTGGATTGCAGTTCAGTGAATACCTTACTATATTCCCTGGTAAGAGCATAGTTCTACCACCACCACTCACACCAAAGGAAGCAAGAACAATTACCTGACAGATCCTAAACTTTGGGGAATGAGAAGTGCAAATCCCTCCCTTGGATAACTGGGAATGAGTGTGTGAGATGTTGATCCTACTTACACTCCTTGACTGATGGAATGGAATATTCTACTGGGAACACTGCACTCTGCATTAATCATCGACTACGTAATAACCTGCATCCTGAAGGACAATGCCCAATTTCACAAGGTGTTGTCAACTTGGTACATTAATTAAGTCTTCAGCACTCTAGTCCAACAGCAACAGTCCTGTTCAATCCGGCCGGCTGATTCTTGTTGGTGGAATACATGGCATGACCAGTAAAAACCGTAATTATACTTTCATTGTCACAACTCCTTTTCTGGAAAGATCAGAGACAATATTGTGTGGGATACCATGTCAATAGATTAAGCATCCTGTAAATCTGATATTAGTACAGGTAAGTTCACATTATCAGGGTTTCTCTTGATGCTTCAGTTACTGCACAGAGGCATTAATTGTTAATCCAAGTATTGATTTTAACATGGTTGAGTTTTTACTTCTGCCAAAGTGGATGGAGTTTGGTGAGATGGGCCAGTACGTATTTGATGGCTACTAACCCTGAAGAATGATGCCGTATTAAGGTTTCACTATCAGTCTCTTGCTGACAAATTGGATGCCAGCAGTTTAGCTAGCACATCTTTAGAGAAGAGAAGGTCCTATTTTGGAGCTCACACATACATTCCATTCCTTCCTAGATGGTTACTTGTCCATGGGCACATGTACAAGTACCAAGATTGTCAAGGAAAGAGTCAAAGTGACCATCACAGGATGAGTCACTCAGGCAGTTTTAAGTAACTCATCTCTGACGGATAATCTCTGTTGACCATTCATAAGAGACAAAAAAGTTGGCATTTTTTATTCTTAATTTCCTAGATTCATCTGAACACCTATTCCTCAGGTAACTTTAATCTGAAGTTTGCACTCTTGTTCTTTTTAGGTCTCTGACCAAACAATGCAGTCATTCTCTAATGCCCAAGGTTTAGGGTATATCCATACCTCAGATCTCCTCTCCCACCAGATAATAGGCTTTATTTGATCATTGTGTTTAGGGTCACCCTTGAGATGAGTTGCAATTCAGATCTTCCACAGCTAGTGCCAATTTATTGCACTAATTATCTATGAACCTGGCCTGCATCCTTTCTTTCCTCATGAAGGAACCACATATGAAGATACAGGCATGATTTCAGAGAGAAGTGACAGGTCAACTGAGACATATGGCATGGGAGTCTGAACTTCATTATCATGTCATTTACTTCCTTCTTCCATATTTGCTCAAATCTGATTTAAAATGAATCACGACCATGATGATATAAATTATGTCTATGCCCACATCATCATGTGATTGGGTAGATTTGACAATACCCTGGAGACATAATATCTTGCTGTGTAATTACTGGGTATTTTGTCTGTTTTAGGTCCAACAGTAGAAGTTGGAAGTAGACTTCAGAAGTCCAACTGAAGTCAGTGTAAGTATCTGTGTCCATTATATTGTTGGACATAGTTTTGGTGGGATTATGTGTCATGTAAAGTTCCACTGGTACTCCATGAAACTTTCTATATCCCAGGTACAGAAACAGTTAAGCAAAAACCAAAGAACAGAGGAGCTCAGAAAGAAGAACCTGCATCTAAATGCCTACAACTTCCCTATGTTGGGAACTCAATGATAAATATTACAAGATTTACCATCTTATGAGCAATAAGAGTGAGAAGAGTTTTTTTAAAAATTATATTCAGTCCTATAATCTTATTAAAAAAGAAAATGTACACATTTTTAATTTATCATAAGTTCCTTTTGGTGCTACTGGAAAATCAATAAAAAATATATCATCTTTCAAGCCACAATGGATTACTTTATATTATTGAAGGTAATGCCTGTGCAAACTTAAATACAGTTCTAGAGAAATGGCTGAATTGTCAAGGTGAAATAGTTGTAATTGAGATAAATCACAAATAGAATTAGCATATACTTCTGCAGTAAATCTTAACCTATTTGGAAACTGAGGCTTGATTCAGTGAAAAACAAGACTTACAATGTACTTTCAGAGGGAGGAAAACATAACTAATAAATGCATAATATTCTTGTACTTCTAAAATGCTTTCATATACAGTATTTTATTACTTGGAAGTATTTAGAGTGAGTTAACAAAAAACTAACAACACTTTGTCAAGTAGAAATACTGTTGGATCTAACTTAAAAGAATAAAGAATATTGTAATCACTAAGTTACTGGTAGTGTTTATATAAAATACATTTCTTAAGTAGTTTTTCTCTCAATAAAATGAATCAACTCCCTCTAAAATTTTACTTTATTAGGTTAATTTTCAAATGAATCATCACTTAATACATATTATAAAATATAAAATTAATATAGTCTTTCAATATAGTTAAAAATGTTAGGATTTTAGTGTATTTAAGACAATATAAAATATACACTTTACATTTTAATTATTTATTAAACTTTTTAATTTTGGGGGGTATTTGCAATATTCAGGGCCAATTATAAAGCAGATATATGGGGAAAGGTTTCTGCCATAATTTACATAAGTGAACAGGCAAATCAGATTTTTTTTAATATTAGAAAATCAATAATGAGAGGTGTCTATGCATGGAAAAAATCATGTACACAGAGCTCATTTATGGCACACAAAGTTGTCAGTATAAGTGCATTTGTGTACCAACTGCAAAAGAGTCAAAATTTCACATAAAATTTCTGCCTCTTGGAATTTAATGACGAACAGATGTGTTTCTTGAGATGTGGGATTTTTCAATGATAAGACCAGGATCATCCCAGCAAACTGAGATAATTATCCACTCTAACTATTGGACACATTTGCTTGGAAAATGAGAAGAGGCAATTTATGTGGCTTATGGGAACATTCTTATGATCTTAGACAAACTCTTTGGGGTTCTTATAAGGTAATCACTCCCAGAAGGCTCCAAAGCACTTGCCTTTATTACAAAACATAGAGGAACTTTCAGAAAAGTAAGAAATCACTCTCAGTAAAATCATCTTTATTGAATTTATCATTCCCAACAGATAAAATTCAGTTTTACTTTCCATTCTCACCTATGGACTATCTGCTATCATATTATTTATATTAACTTTATTTTTTAATGCTGAAAGTGTCTAAGTAAAATACAGACATCATAACATCTTATATACTTTATCGCATGTTCTAAATATTAAAACACTTTTTTGTAATTTTTTTTTGTATTTCTTTTTTATGTTTTTTATTTGTTTTTTACATCTTTAATGGAGTATAATTGCTTTACAATTGTGTGTTAGTTTCTGCTTTATAACAAAGTGAATCCATTATATATATACACATATGTCCCCATATCTCTTCCCTCTTGCACATCCCTCCCTAACACCTTCTCTATCCCACCCCTCTAGGTGGTCACAAAGCACCGAGTTGATCTCCCTGTGCTATGCGGCTGTTTCCCATTAACTATCTATTTTACGTTTGGTAGTTTATATATGTCCATGACACTCTCTCACTTTGTCACAACTTACCCTTTCCCCTCCCCATATCCTCAAGTCCATTCTCTAGTATGTCTGTGTCTTTATTCCTGTCTTACCCTTAGGTTCTTCATGACATTTTTTTTTTCTTAGATTCCATATGTATATGTGAGCATACGGTATTTGTCTTTCTCTTTCTGACTTACTTCACTCTGTATGACAGACTCTAGGTCCATCCACCTCACTACAAATAACTCAATTTTGTTTCTTTTTATGGCTGAGTAATATTCCATGTATACATGTGCCACATCTTCTTTATCTATTCATCCGATGATGGACACTTAGGTTGTTTCCATCTCTGGGCTATTGTAAATAGAGCTGCAATGAACATTTTGGTACATGACTCTTTTTGAATTATGGTTTTCTCAGGGGATATGCCCAGTAGTGGGATTGCTGGGTCGTATGGTAGTTCTATTTTTAGTTTTATAAGGAACCTCCATACTGTTCTCCATAGTGGCTGTACCAATTCACATTCCCACCAGCAGTGCAAGAGTGTTCCACTTTCTCCACACACTCTCCAGCATTTATTGTTTCTAGATTTTTTGATGATGGCCATTCTGACCGGTGTGAGATGATATCTCATTATAGATTTGAGTTGCATTTCTCTAATGATTAGTGATGTTAAGCATTCTTTCATGTGATTGTTGGCAATCTGTAGAACTTCTTTGGAGGAATGTCTATTTAGGTCTTCTGCCCATTTTTGGATTGGGTTGTTTGTTTTTTTGTTATTGAGCTGCATGAGCTGCTTGTAAATTTTGGAGATTAATCTTTGTCAGTTGCTTCATTTGCAAATATTTTCTCTCGTTCTGAGGGTTATCTTTTGGTCTTGTTTATGGTTTCCTTTTCTGTACAAAAGCTTTGAAGTTTCATTAGGTCCCATTTGTTTATTTTTGTTTTTATTTCCATTTTTTAATGAGGTGGGTCAAAAAGGATCTTGTGGGAATTTCTGTCATAGAGTGTTCTGCCTATGTTTTCCACTAAGAGTTTGATAGTTACTGACCTTACACTTCGGTCTTTAATCCATTTTGAGCTTATTTTTGTGTATGGTGTTAGGGACTGTTCTAATCTCATACTTTTACATGTACCTGTCCAGTTCTCACAGCTCTACTTATTGAAGAGGTTGTCCTTTCTCCACTGGACATTCCTGCCTCCTTCATCAAAGATAAGGTGACCATATGTGCGTGGGTTTATCTCTGGGCTTTCTATCCTGTTCCATTGATCTATATTTCTATTTTTGTGCCAGTACCATACTGCCTTGATTACTGTAGCTTTGCAGTATAGTCTTAGGTTGGGGAGCCTGATTCCTTCAGCTCCATTTTTCGTTCCCAAGATTGCTTTGAGTACTCAGGGTCTTTTGTGTTTCCATACAAATTGTGAAACTTTCTGTTCTAGTTCTGTGAAAAATGCCAGTGGTAGTTTGATAGGGATTGCATTGAATCTGTAGATTGCTTTGGGTAGTAGAGTCATTTTCACAATGTTGATTCTTCCAATCCAAGAACATGATATATCTCTCCATCTATGTGTATCATCTTTAATTTCTTTCATCAGTGTCTTATAATTTTCTGCATACAGGTCTTTTGTCTCCTTAGGTAGGTTTATTTCTAGATATTTTATTCTTTTTGTTGCAATGGTAAATGGCAGTGTTTTCTTAATTTCAATTTCAGATCTTTCATCACTAATGTATAAGAATGCCAGAGATTTCTGTGCATTAATTTTGTATCTTGCTACTTTACCAAATTCATTGATTAGCTCTAGTAGTTTTCTGGTAGCATCTTTAGGTTTATCTATGTATAGGATCATGTCATCTGCAAACAGTGACAACTTTACTTCTTCTTTTCTGATTTGGATTCCTTTTATTTCCTTTTCTTCTCTGATTGCTATGGCTAAAACTTCCAAAACTATGTTGAATAAGAGTGGTGAGTGTGGGCAACCTTGTCTTGTTCCTGATCTTAGTGGAAATGCTTTCAGTTTTTCACCATTGAGGATGATGTTTGCTGTGGGTTTGTCATATATGGCCTTTTTTATTTTGAGGAAATTTCCCTCTATGTCTACTTTCTGGAGGGTTTTTAACATAAATAGGTGTTGAATTTTGTCAAAAGCTTTCTCTGCATCTATTGAGATAACCATATGTTTTTTCTCCTTCAGTTTGTTAATATGGTGTATCACATTGATTGATTTGCATATATTGAAGAACCCTTGCATTCCTGAAATAAACACCACTTGATCATGGTGTATGATCCTTTTAATGTGCTGTTGGATTCTGTTTGCTAGTATTTTGTTGAGAATTTTTGCATCCATGTTCATCAGTGATATTGGCCTGTAGTTTTCTTTCTTTGTGACATCCTTGTCGGGTTTTGGTATCAGGATGATGTTGGCCTCATAGAATGTGTTTGGGAGTGTTTCTCCCTCTGCTATATTTTGGAAGAGTTTGAGAAGGTTAGGTGTTAGCTCTTCAGTAAATGTTTGATAGAATTTGCCTGTGAAGCCACCTGGTCCTGGGCTTGTTTGTTGGAATATTTTTAATCACAGTTTCAATTTCAGTGCTTGTGATTGGTCTGCTCATATTTTCTATTTCTTCCTGATTCAGACTTGGCAGGTTGTGCATTTCTAAGAATTTGTCCATTTCCTCCAGGTTGTCAATTTTTTTGGCTTGCTTGTAGTAATCTCTCATGATCTTTTGTATTTCTGCAGTGTCAGTTGTTACTTCTCCTTTTTCATTTCTAATTCTATTGATTTGTCTTACTCTTTTTTTTCTTGATGAGCCTGGCTAATGGTTTATCAATTTTGTTTATTTTCTCAAAGAATCAGCTTTTAGTTTTATTCATCTTTGCTATTGTTTCCCTCATTTCTTTTTCATTTATTTATGATCTGATTTTTATGATCTCTTTCCTTCTGCTAACTTTGGGGTTTTTTTGTTCTTCTTTCTCTAACTGCTTTAGGTGCAAGGTTAGGTTGTTTATTCGAGATGTTTCCTGTTTCTTAAGGTGGGCTTGTATTGCTATAAACTTCCCTCTTAGAACTGCTTTTGCTGCATCCCATAGGTTTTGGGTCATCGTGTCTCCATTGTCAGTTGTTTCTAGGTATTTTTTGATTTCCTCTTTGATTTCTTCAGTGATCACTTTGTTATTAAGTAGTGTATTGTTTAGCCTCCATGTGTTTGTATTTTTTACAGATCTTTTCCTGTAATTGATATATAGTCTCATAACATTGTGGCCAGAAAAGATACTTGATACAATTTCAGTTTTCTTACATTAACCAAGGCTTTATTTGTGACCCAAGATATAATCTATCCTGGATAATGTTCCATGAACACTTGAGAAAAATGTGTATTCTGTTGTTTTTGGATGGAAGGTCCTATAAATATCAATAAAGTCCATCTTGTTTAATGTATCATTTAAAACTTGTGTTTCCTTATTTACTTTCATTTTGGATGATCTGTCCATTGGTGAAAGTGGGGTGTTAAATAAATATTAAAACACTTTTCATCAATTGCCAAGCATGACATGCCCACACTTAACAAAATTAATAGAAATTCCATAATGTCATCTAATGTGTAGCCCATATTCATATTCACCAAATTGTTTGACTTAACCCAGGACTGTACATGTCATATTCTCCCTTGGTTTCTTATAATTTAAAACAATTCCTGTGTTTTTATCTTCCTTAAAAACTCTTATTCTTTTACATCCATACAGCAATCCTCGGGTGTCTTTTTTTTGTTTGTTTGGTTTTTATATTTGCCTTTTAAAAACTGTTATTTACCACCTTTTGACATCAGTTTTTCTTATGCTAAAATTTTATCTAGGGGCAGAGGGGAAGATGGCGGAAGAGTAAGACGCAGAGATCACCTTCCTCCCCATGGATACACCAGAAATACATCTACACGTGGATCAACTCCTACAGAACACATACTGAATGCTGGCAGAAGACCTCAGACCTCCCAAAAGGCAAGAAACTCCCCACGTACCTGGGTAAGGCAAAATAAAAAAAGAAAAAAGAGAGACAAAAGAATAGGCACGGGACCTGCACCAGTGAGAGGGAGCTGTGAAGGAGGAAAGGTTTCCACACACTAGGAAGCCCTTTCGCAGGCAGAGACTGCGGGTGGCAGAGGGGGGATCTTTGGACCTGCGGAGGAGAGCACAGCAACAGGGGTGCAGAGGGCAAAGCGGGGAGATTCCCGCACAGAGGATCGGTGACGACCGGCACTCACCAGCCCAAGAGGCTTGTCTGCTCACCCGTCGGGGTGGGCGGGGCTGCGAGCTGAGGCTTGGGCTTTGGTTGGAGCCCAGGGAGAGGACTGGGGTTGGCTGCATGAACACAGCCTGAAGGGGTTAGTGCACCACGGCTAGCCGGGAGGGAATCCGGAAAAAGGTCTGGAGCTGCCAAAGAGGCAAGAAACGTTTTCTTCCCTCTTTGTTTCCTGGTGTGCGTGGAGAGGTGATTAAGAGTGCTGCTTAAAGGAGCTCTAGAGATGCGCGCAAGCCGCGGCTAAAAGCGCGGACCCCAGAGATGGGTGGGAGATGCTAAAGCTGCTGCTGCCACCACCAAGGGGCCTGTGTGCGAGCACAGGTCACTATCCACACCCTTCTTCTGGGGAGCCTGTGCAGCCCGCCACTGCCAGGTTCCCGGAATCCAGGGACAACTTCCCTGGGAGAATGCAGGGCAGGCCTCAGGCTGGTGCAATGCCACGCTGGCCTCTGCTGCCGCAGCCTCGCCCTGCACTCCATGCCCCTCCCTCTCCCTGGCCTTAGTGAGCCAGAGTCCCCGAATCAGCTGCTCCTTTAACCCCGTCCTGTCTGAGCAAAAAACAGACTCCCTCCAGCGACCTACATGCAGAGGTGGGGCCAAATCCAAAGCTGAGCCCCTTGGAGCTGTGAGAACAAAGAAGAGAAAGGGAAATCTCTCCCAGAAGCCTCAGAAGCACTGTATTAAAGCTCCACAATCAACTTGATGTACCCTGCATCTGTGGAATACATGAATAGACAGTGAATCATCCCAAATTGAGGAGGTGGACTTTGCCAGCAAGATTTATGATTTTTTTCCCTTTTCCTCTTTTTGTGAGTGTGTATATGTATGCTTCTGTGTGAGATTTTGTCTGTATAGCTTTGCTTCCACCATTTGTCCTAGGGTTCTATCCGTCCATTTTTTTTGTTTATTTGTTTTGTTTTGAATTTCTTTTCTTAATAATTAAGTTTAATAACTTTATTTTATTTTACCTTATCTTCTTTCTTTCTTTCTTTCTTTCTTCCTACTTCTACTAATTCTTTCTCTCTGTTTTTTCTCCTTTTTATTCTGAGCCATGTGGATGAAATGCTCTTGGTGCTGCAGCCAGGAGTCAGTGCTGTGCCTCTGAGGTGGGAGAGCCAACTTCAGGAAGCTGGTCAACAAGAGACCTCCCAGCTCCACATAATATCAAATGGCGAAGATCGCCCAGAGATCTCTGTCTCAACACCCGCACCCAGCTTCACTCAATGACCAGCAAGCTACAGTGCTGGACACCCTATGCCAAACAACTAGCAAAACAGGAACACAACCCCACCCATTAGCAGAGAGGCTGCCTAAAATCATAATAAGTTCACAGACACCCCAAAACACACCACCAGATGTGGACCTGCCCACCAGAAAGACAAGATCCAGCCTCATCCACCAGAACACAGGCAGTAGTCCCCTCCACCAGGAAGCCTACACAACCCACTGAACCAACCTTAGCCACTGGGGATACACATCAAAAACAACGGGAACTATGAAACTGCAGCCTGCAAAAAGGAGACCACAAACACAGTAAGATAAGCAAAATGAGAAGACAGAAAACCACACAGCAGATGAAGAAGCAAGATAAAACCACACCAGACCTAACAAATGAAGAGGAAATAGGCAGTCTACCTGAAAAAGAATTCAGAATAATGATAACAAAGATGATCCAAAATCTTGGAAATAGAATAGAGAAAATGCAAGAAATATTTAACAAGAACCTAGAAAAACTAAGAGGAAACAATCAATGATGAACAAAACAATAAATTATTTAATTAAATTAATTAAACAATAAATTAAACAATAATTAATTAAACAATAAATTAAATTAAATTAAAAATACTCTATATGGTATCAATAGCAGAATAACTGAGGCAGAAGAAGTGACCTAGGCAGAAGATAAGTGACCTAGAAGATAAATAGTGGAAATAACTACTGCAGAGCAGAATAAAGAAAAAAGAATGAAAAGAACTGAGAACAGTCTCAGAGACCTCTGGGACAATATTAAACACACCAACATTCGAATTATAGGGGTTCCAGAAGACAAAGAGAAAAAGAAAGGGACTGAGTAAATGTTTGAAGAGATTATAGTTGAAAATTTCCCTAATATGGGAAAGGAAATAGTTAATCAAGTCCAGAAAGCACAGAGAGTCCCATACAGGATAAATCCAAGGAGAAATACACCAAGACACATATTAATCAAATTGTCAAAAATTAAATACAAAGAAAGCATATTAAAAGCAGCAAGGGAAAAACAACAAATAACACACAAGGGAATCCCCATAAGGATAACAGCTGATCTTTCAGCAGAAACTCTGCAAGTCAGAAGGGAGTGGCAGTACATACTGAAAGTGATGAAGGAGAAAAATCTGCAACCAAGATTACTCTACCCAGCAAGGATCTCATTCAGATTTGATGGAGAAATTAAAACCTTTACAGACAAGCAAAAGCTGAGAGAGTTCAGCACCACCAAACCAGCTTTACAACAAATGCTAAAGGAACTTCTCTAGGCAACAAACACAAGAGAAGGAAAAGACCTACAATGATGACCCCAAAACAATTTAGAAAATGGGAATAGGAAAATACATATCGATAATTACCTTAAATGTAAATGGATTAAATGCTCCCACTAAAAGACACAGATTGGCTGAATGGATACAAAAACAAGACCCATATATATGCCGTCTACAAGAGACCCACTTCAGACCTAGAGACACATACAGACTGAAAGTAAGGGGATGGAAAAAGATATTCCATGCAAATGGAAACCAAAAGAAAGCTGGAGTAGCAATTCTCATATCAGACAAAATAGACTTTAAAATAAAGACTATTAGAAGAGATAAAGAAGGACATACATAATGATCAAGGGATCTATCCAAGAAGAAGATATAACAATTGTAAATATTTATGCACCCAACATAGGAGCACCTCAATACATAAGGCAAATACTAACAGCCATAAAAGGGGAAATCAACAGTAACACATTCATAGTAGGGGACTTTAACACCCCACTTTCACCCATGGACAGATCATCCAAAATGAAAATAAATAAGGAAACACAAGCTTTAAATGATACATTAAACAAGATGGACTTAATTGATATTTATAGGACACTCTGTCCAAAACATACAGAATACACATTTTTCTCAAGTGCTCATGGAACATTCTCCAGGATAGATCATATCTTGGGTCACAAAACAAGGCTTGGTAAATTGAAGACAATTGAAATTGTATCAAGTATCTTTTCTGGTCACAATGCTATGAGACTATATATCAATTACAGGAAAAGATCTGTAAAAAATACAAACACATGGAGGCTAAACAATACACTACTTAATAACGAAGTGATCACTGAAGAAATCAAAGAGGAAATCAAAAAATACCTAGAAACAAATGACAATGGAGACACGATGACCCAAAACCTATGGGATGCAGCAAAAGCAGTTCTAAGAGGGAAGTTTATAGCAATACAAGCCCACCTTAAGAAACAGGAAACATCTCGAATAAACAACCTAACCTTGCACCTAAAGCAGTTAGAGAAAGAAGAACAAAAAAACCCCAAAGTTAGCAGAAGGAAAGAGATCATAAAAATCAGATCAGAAATAAATGAAAAAGAAATGAAGGAAACATTAGCAAAGATCAATAAAACTAAAACCTGGTTCTTTGAGAAAATAAACAAAATAGATAAACCACTAGCCAGACTCATCAAGAAAAAAAGGGAGAAGACTCAAATCAATAGATTTAGAAATGAAAAAGGAGAAGTAAAAACTGACACTGCAGAAATACAACAGACCATGAGAGATGACTACAAGCAACTCTATGCCAATAAAATGTACAACCTGGAAGAAATGGACAAATTCTTAGAAATGCACAACCTGCCAAGACTGAATCAGGAAGAAATAGAAAATATGAACAGACCAATCACAAACACTGAAATTGAAACTGTGATTAAAAATCTTTCAACAAACAAAAGCCCAACACCAGATGGCTTCACAGGCAAATTTTATCAAACATTTACTGAAGAGCTAACACCTATCCTTCTCAAACTCTTCCAAAATATAGCAGAGAGAGGAACACTCCTAAATTCATTCTACACGGCCACCATCACCTTGATACCAAAACCAGACAAGGATGTCACAAAGAAAGAAAACTACAGGCCAATATCACTGATGAACATAGATGCCAAAATTCTCAACAAAATACTAGCAAACAGAATCCAACAGCACATTAAAAGGATCATACATCATGATCAAGTGGTGTTTATTCCAGGAATGCAAGGGTTCTTCAATATACGCAAATCAATCAATGTGATACACCAAATTAACAAATTGATGGAGAAAAACCATATGATTATCTCAATAGATGCAGAGAAAGCCTTTGACAAAATTGAACACCCATTTATGATAAAAACACTGCAGCAAGTAGGCATAGAGGGAACTTTCCTCAACATAATAAAGGCCATATATGACAAGCCCACAGCCAACATCATCCTCAATGGTGAAAAACTGAAAGCATTTCCACTAAGATCAGGAACAAGACAAGGTTGCCCACTCTCACCACTCTTATTCAACATAGTTTTGGAAGTTTTAGCCATAGCAATCAGAGAAGAAAAGGAAATGAAAAGAATCCAATTTAGAAAAGAAGAAGTAAAGCTGCCACTGTTTGCAGATGACATGATACTATACATAGAGAATCCTAAAGATGCTACCAGAAAACTACTAGAGCTAATCAATGAATTTGGTAAAGTAGCAGGATACAAAATTAATGCACAGAAATCTCTGGCATTCCAACACACTAATGATGAAAAATCTGAAAGTGAAATTTAGAAAACACTCCCATTTACCATTGCAACAAAAAGAATAAAATATCTAGAAATAAACCTACCTAAGGAGAAAAAAGATCTGTATGCAGAAAATTATAAGACACTGATGAAAGAAATTAAAGATGATGCAAACAGATGGAGAGATATACCATGTTCTTGGATTGGAAGAACAACATTGTGAAAATGAATCTACTACCCAAAAGCAATCTACAGATTCAATGAAATCCCTATCAAACTACCACTGGCATTTTTCACAGAACTAGAACAAAAATTTTCACAATTTGTATGGAAACAGAAAAGACTCCGAATAGCCAAAGCAATCTTGAGCACAAAAAATGGAGTTGGAGTAATCAGACTCCCTGACTTCAGACTATACTACAAAGCTACAGTAATCAAGACAGTATGATACTGGCAGAAAAACAGAAATATAGATCAATGGTACAGGATAGAAATCCCAGAGATAAACCCACACACATACGGTCACCTTTCCCTTGATAAAGGAGGCAGGAATGTCCAATTAGAAAGGACAGCCTCTTCAATAAGTGGTGCTGGGAAAACTTGACAGGTACATGTAAAAGTATGAGATTAGATCACTCCCTAACACCACACACAAAAATAAGCTCAAAATGGATTAACAGCCTAAATGTAAAGCCAGAAACTATCAAACTCTTAGAGGAAAACATAGGCAGAACACTCTATGACATAAATCAAGCAAGATCCTTTTTGACCCACCTCCTAGAGAAATGGAAATAAAAACAAAAATAAACAAATGGGACCTAATGAAATTTCAAAGCTTTTGCACAGAAAAGGAAACCATAAACTAGACCAAAAGACAACCCTCAGAATGGGAGAAAATATTTGCAAATGAAGCAACTGATAAAGGATTAATTTCCAAAATTTACAAGCAACTCATGCAGCTCAATAACAAAAAAAACAAACAACCCAATCCAAAAATGGGCAGAAGACCTAAATAGACATTTCTCCAAAGAAGATATACAGACTGCCAACAAACACATGAAAGAATGCTCAACATCATTAATCATTAGGGAAATGCAAATCAAAACTACAATGAGATATCATCTCACACCAGTTAGAGTGGCCATCATCAAAAAATCTAGAAACAATAAATGCTGGAGAGTGTGTGAGAAAAGGTACACTGTTGCACTGCTGGTGGGAATGTGAATTGGTACAGCCACGATGGAGAACAGTATGGAGGTTCCTTAAAAAACTACAAATAGAACTACCACATGACCCCGCAATCCCACTACTGGACATATACCCTGAGAAAACCATAATTCAAAAAGAGTCATGTGCCAAAATGTTCATTGCAGCTCTATTTACAATAGCCTGGAGATGGAAACAACCTAAGTGCCCATCATCAGATGAATGGATAAAGAAGATGTGGCACATATATACAATGGAATATTACTCAGCCATAAAAAGAAATGAAATTGAGTTATTTGTAATGAGGTGGATAGACCTAGAATCTGTCATACAGAGTGAAGTAAGTCAGAAGGAGAAAGACAAATACTGTATGCTAACACATATACATGGAATTTAAGAAAAAAAGTTTCATGAAGAAC
The DNA here is from genome assembly GCF_964270905.1 of Leucopleurus acutus. Lineage (NCBI taxonomy): Eukaryota > Metazoa > Chordata > Mammalia > Artiodactyla > Delphinidae > Leucopleurus > Leucopleurus acutus. Next base: position 9,992,813 of record NC_139154.1, read on the forward strand.
CTAGGGGTAAGATAAGAATAAAGACACAGACCTACTGGAGAATGGACTTGAGGATATAGGGAAGGGGAAGGGTAAGCTGTGACAACGTGAGAGAGAGGCATGGACATATATACACTAACAAATGTACGGTAGATAGCTAGTGGGAAGCAGCCACATAGCACAGGGATATCAGCTCGGTGCTTTGTGACCGCCTGGAGCAGTGGGATAGGGAGGGTGGGAGGGAGGGAGACGCAAGAGGGAAGAGACATGGGAACATGTCTATACGTATACTTGATTCACTTTGTTATAAAGCAGAAATTAACACACCATTTTAAAGCAATTATACCCCAGTAAAGATGTTAAAAAAACAAAAAGAAACAAACAAACAAACAAATTTATCTATAACCCTGATCTCTGTAAATTCAAATCTCTATTTTGAATTTGTCAACTGGGTGCAGGAATCTGGCTGTCCACAGCATGCTAAGCTCAGTATTTCACACATAAACCCTTTATATCTACCCCTTCCCTGCCACAATGAAATCTACTCCTTTTCTTCTCTTCTTTTGATAACTAAAGTCAAATGAGAATAGCGATTTTGTTTGTATTTCTCCTTTTTCATAACCACCAGTATTTTTGTGTGTGCTAATTCAGGATGAATCTTTCAGTAGTCTTCCTGTTTACAAATTCCAAGTTCACACATATGCAATCTACAAACCATAACCTATTATTCTCACGACTATGTTTATAAATTCCAATGTGTCTAATTTATTCTTTTTTTACATTTTTCTGTTTCCTTTCATATATGTCTCTTAGCAATTCACATCTTAATATTTGTGTTTATAATGTCTTTCTCCTTTAATCATTTTATTATAATAGATGTCAGACTACACATATCTGAGGAATTTAAAAATATGTATTTAATATCATAATTCAGATTTTCATTTTTGCTGAGCATAAATTTAGTTCCTCATTTTTGCAAATGTTGGCAATCAATTTGAATGATAGTTTCTGTCATTTATTTTGAAATTTTCATTCTCAGTCTTATCCTCAAAGAGATTAGTCAGGAGCATCTCTTGGTGATCACACATTCCATATTTTGCATTTACAGTTGTGCTTCACTCTGTTTCTGAGGTCCTTGCTGATATTGGGGTAGCTTAGTTCCAACTTGGCCGTGTACTTTTTGCTGGTTATGTTTATTTTCTCCAGCCAACAAATGCAAGGAGTTGTATCAAACCTCAGCCAGCTGGACTAAGTTAATAGGTAGGGAGCCCCAGCCTCTGATTTCACAACATGAGCCAGACTTCGATATTCAACAATGCCTAAGGTGTTTTTGGTCCCTGTTATCCAGAAACAAAAACTCCAGACCCTCTTCTCATGTATTCAGTCCTTGATCCCAGCAGGCACACAGCTTCTGTCCTCGTTTGCTACAGTATGTTTCTATTCATATTATGGTCCATGGAAATATTTTTTCTTGTTTGTAGTTATATCATTTCATTTTTATGTACTCTTAAGGTTGTCATTTTTGAAGGGAAGGGAAGATTTAAATGCAGGAACTATAGACTTATCTTGGCTAGAATTCCCCCAGTGTCTTTTCAAGATTCCATCGCAATCTCTTGTCTACAGCAGCAAAATATATTCAACAATTTCTGCTGTTTTCTCATCACTTCCCAACAGCAATCTGTGGTCAATCCTAATGTTTTATAGGAACTACTCTCAGAAAAATCACTGATAATTCCTGCAGCAACCATTTCAGCTTACTTTTTCCCATCTTCTATCATTGCACCTGTGGATACTTGCTAATCTCCTCCTGCTTTAAATTGCTTTTGGTAGTATTATTTCCATACTTTATACACACTGTTATTCTGGTATAAAAGTATGCATGTCAAATCAAAACAAATAGACTAGAAGTAAGTCTTCTATTATGCTCATATATAACTGTTTCTTTGTCACATAAAAGAGTCAAGATAAACACCTCAGACTAAAACTTTAAAATTAATCATTGGTTTTCTATTAATTGTGTACAGCAAAATTAATTACTTATTCTCTAAAGAGTCATGTAGAATTTTTATTCCACTTATCTTATTTTCCTGTATGTAACTGGAGGAGAGAAGACAAGTGAAACAAAAAGTAATTTTGAATTCTAATTTGCCAGCTTGCTATATACATGCTGGTATGGGGGAACATTTGAGTACCCTAAAATTTTATTTTATGGTGTATCATGTAAACAAAAGTTATGAATTAAAGCAATGAGTTCATTTCTTAGGTCTAATTCTAGAGACAATACTATACTCTTGGTGGCATAGAATAGTAATATACTATCTTTAATTGAAATGTTTTTGAGATACCTGTAAATTCTCCTGGTATTGTTAGAAATAATAGAAACATATCAATGTACATTTGGCCAACTTCTCCCCAATGGTAACATTTTGCAAAACTATATACAATTATTACAAACTTGATATAAACAGTAATAAGACCCACTCATTCAAATTTTCTCAGTTTTACTTGTACTCATTTATGTGCATATTTGGTTCTATTGAATTTTATCACTTGTGTAGGTACATTTATCCACCATCATAGTGAAGAGACTGAACGTTTCTGTCAATCCAATTAGAAAGTGGCAAAAAACATTCAGAGAAATTTCACTAAAGAAGAGAATATACAGATAGCAAACAAACGTGAAAAGATTTTCAACATTATTAGCCATAAGAATGAAAATTAAAATAATAATGAGATATTAATACACACCAATCAAATGGCTATAATAAAAAAATAATGAAAACATTAAACACTGTTAAGGATGTAGAGAAACTAGATCTCTTGTGCATTGTTGGTGGGAATGTAAAATGGTAGAGCCACTTTGGAAAAAATTTGGACAATTTCCTATACAATTAATAGGTCCTTACTGTACCACCTAAGGATTGGACTTTCCAGTTATAATCCTGAATAAATGAAAATTTGTGTTCACACAAAAAGCTGTAAACAAATGTTCATTGTAAGCTTATTTCTAATAAGCAAAAACTGGAAACAACACAAATGCCATTGAACAGCTGAAAGGTTAAATAAACTGCAATATATTCATACCATAGAATATTACTTAGCAATAAAAGCAATGAACTATTGATATTTGCAATAGCTTGGATAACTAATCATGGAAATATGCTGAGTGAAAAAAGCTAATGTATAAAGATTGCATACTATATGATTAAATTTATATATAAATTTGGAAAGACAAAATTTTAGAAATAGTGAACACATTAGTGATGCCAGGATAGAAACAGGAGGTGGGAGGGATATTGTTATGGTTATAAAACAGCAACACAAGGGATACTTGTGGTAATACAACACTTTATTTTTCTGTGACATCCTTTTGGTAAGGAATCTAACATTCTTTTATAGACACTATTGTATTAATTTTTATAATACTCTTAAGAATAAAAAGAAACATCATAAAAGATGGTGATAAAAATTATACTGATTGCTATAACCATATCTATATACACATACACATGTACATTACACAATGGCATATAATTCTATATATATATATTGTATTTCATATATATATACATATATATATATATATATGGAATGACATTCCACTCAATATGTATTACATTGTGTGTGTGTAATAATATATATATATATATACACACACTTGTGTGTGTGTGAGAGAGAGAGAGAGGGAGAGAATGGGAAATCAATTTCATGGTTTGGTATTAGATTTGAGTTAAAGAAATAAATGGGAAAAATAACAAGTAACAAACTACTAAGATGTGCCTTATTTTCATCCATTTCAATATAATTTGGTTGCTCATAAAAAAAATTATTTAAGAAAACTCAGACATATTTATTACAAAAAATATAATGCACTAGACTTCAACAGGTATTTCTAAATACATTCTAGTAATTCAATAATTTTTGACAGGGATATCTAATTGTTATCCTAGGATAACAATTCTCTGAAAAGCCACAAGACCTACTGAAGCAGAAAAATGTTCATTCTCTAACACTGTTAATTTGCTTTATGCTTAACCAGTATTTACTGAACAACACTTTTATTTAAGTCTGTTGAAAGATTTAGAATAAAAAGGTCATTGACTGTACACCTGAGATTCAGTTATCATTAGAAATATTACACTTTAAATAGGTATATTCTGTCTTGGAGAAAGGGAAGGGGTAATTAATTCTGACTGTGAAACAGTGACATTTAAATTGGACATATAGAAAAGAGGATCATAGTGAGAAACAAATAAATATATGGAGAAACATATTTCTTCAAAACTATACTCCATATCCTTGTCTTACATTCTTATCCTTTATCCAAATCACCATCAAGTATTGCTTGGCCTCTCCTTGGGACAAAGATATTCCTGACACAAATGAAGTCACATATGAAGATGATGTGGTGAGAGGTACATCTGGGGAAAATAATTAGGACAAGACCATGAGGGCATTGAATAATAAGCTACACACAGAATACCCATTCTCTTATAATAGCCAGTGTAGAAAATATAGGTTCATGGCGCTTTTCAAAAATTGTAACTCTTTATATATGGGGGATGAACCAGATAACGTCAAAGGTCTGAACCATTTGTTTTGTTTGTGTCATAATTGTTGTTTGTACTCTCATGTGTTTGGGGATTCATTATAGGGCACTGTCATTAATTTTTTACACTTAATTTTGCTACATTTGACTATGAGTTCCTTAGTTAGTAAGCACATTTTATTTATATTGTATCCTTAGTGCTTATTACAGTTTCTGAAAAAAAAAATGATTACTGAAATTGGAAACAATGAACCACCTAAAGTATGAGTAATTACAAATACATAATAGTTTGTTCCTGAGTGATTTCAAATACTACTGGTGTTTCTGGACTCCGTATGCCAATATTAAGAGATTTTGATATATACATCTACTATCCCGCCAACAATTTCACACATTGGAATTTTTCCTAGTAAATAATAAAAGGTGAACAAAAATGTGTATGCAAAAGGTTATTCATTGAGGATATATTTGTACAAAAATGAACATATTAAAATGCGTAACAGTAGGAAAATGGTTAAATAATGACATAACACAGCCATTAAAATCATAATACTGGAAATATGTCATATGGCACATTGCTGATATTCTATGTGAGTGAAAATCAAAATCTGCAAAATTATAAACTATGGTTTTAATGTATAGAAGATAATCAATACATGTATAAAATAATAACACATCTGTTTTTATTTTCTGGTTGGCAGAATTAACGTTCTTATTTTTTTCTTTATACATAGCTGACTCTTAAATTATAAACAACAGAAAAAGTTTAAATGGATATAAAATAGTCTCAGAGATACATTACAATTTATTTTACAAGTTATATTTCTCAAACTCCTTTTAAATCAGTGTGTCCACATGATTAACTTAACTTCTCAGCACAGGGGCATTATTACAAGAATTGTGGAAAACCTTTAGATATGAGTCCAAAGTCCCTGAGTTAATAATCTTCCAACTTTTCTTTCCCTCCCCCTGAGCTGGAGTATGGAAGTATACATGGCTCAATTCCAACAGTAAAATGAAAAAAACCTTTGTCCTTGAGAAGCTGTCAATGTGTATTGCTCAACTGAAACTCTTACATGAACTGAAATAAAATTCTTTGTTGAATCCATTGTATTTGGACCTCTCTTTTTACAATAGCTCAGACTCATCTTCTATTACAAAAATTGGTACCAAAAGCAAGTCATTATTCTAACAAATTTAAATTATGTAACATCTACTTAGGAACAGAGTGGCAAATAGGGAAGGCACATGTGTTGTTTCTGGATAATGGGTGATTTATTCTACTGTAGTGTAATATATGATAAAACTTCAGTGATTAAAGTGAATGGATACTGTTTAGATATGTGTTGCCTCGCTGGTTTGAAAAATCTAGCTTCTTTTATATTCCAAATTCCAGAAAATAAGGCTGTTACTCAGAGGCTCTCTGAAACGCCTTTATGATTGTCAGGAAAGAAAGGAAAGTGTGTCTAAATGATCAGACTAAAACATTGCCTTCCCACCCAAGCTATTGATTGATCAAAGCTGATCCAAGGCAGGTATAAGTAAAATTAGGGTGAGGGGAATAGGTTGAGAACAGAAGATAGGATGTAAAATTAGTTTATGATATCTGCTCACAAGAACATGCAACTGTCTAGGACCAAATACAACAGAAACCTGCTTTTTATGAGACAGTTCACTGGTAAAGAGTCAACAAGCCTGTCTCTAAAGAGTTTATAATATTTGTTTCTGATTTTTCTCTCTTTTGTGATATTTTATGTTTTTATTTTTTGGTTCACTGTATTGAGGTATAATTATATACAATAAAATTCACCAATTTAAAGTGTATAATAAGATAAATTTTGAGAAATGTATGAAACCATGTAAATACAATGCCACATTAGGTCATAGAATATTTGCTTTATCTCCAAAGATTTCTGTGTGCTTTTTTGCAGTTATTACTCACTGAACCTTGGCAACAACTGATCTGCTTTCTACCACTATAATTTTTCCTTTTATAAAATTTTATATAAATGGTGCCAAACAGTATCAGTATTTTTGCATCTGAATTATTTACTTAGCATACTGTAGTTGAACTTCTCCATAGTGTAGCATATATCAGTAATTCATTACTTTTTTTATTTGCCATTTTATTTTCTTCTTTTTATTTTGTTTAACATCTTTATTGGAGTATAATTGCTTTACAGTGGTGTGTTAGTTTCTGCTTTATAACAAAACGAATCAGTTACACATATACATGTATCCCCATATCTCTTCCTCCTTGCATCTCCCTCCCTCCGACCTTCCCTATCCCAACCCTCTAGGTGGTCACAAAGCACCGAGCTGACCTCCCTGTGCTATGCAGCTGCTTCCCACTAGCTAACTATTTTACATTTGGTAGTGTATATATGTCCATGCCACTATCTCACTTTGTCCCAGCTTACCCTACCCCCTCCCCGTACCCTCAAGTCCATTCTCTAGTACGTCTGCATCTTTATTCCCGTCTTGCCCCTAGGTTCTTCATGACCATTGTTTTGTTTTTGTTTATTAGATTCCATATATATGTGTTAGCATACGGTATTTGTTTTTCTCTTTCTGACTTACTTCACTGTGTATGACAGTCTCTAGATTCATCACCATTGCTCTACAAATGACCCAATTTCGTTTCTTTTTATGGCTGAGTAATATTCCATTGTATATATTGTATACATTTCTTCTTAGTCATTTGTCTGTCAATGGGAATTTAGGTTGCTTCCATGACCTGGCTATTGTAAATAGTGATGCAATGAACATTGGGGTGCATGTGTGTTTTTGAATTAGGTATTTCTCTGGGTATATGCTCAGTAGTGGGATTGCTGGCTCATATGGTAATTCTATTTTTAGTTTTTTAAGGAACCTCCATACTGTTCCCCATAGTGGCTGTATCAATTTACATTCCCACCAACAGTGAAAGAGGGTTCCCTTTTCTCCACACCCTCTCCAACATTTGTTGTTTGTAGATTTTCTGATGATGCCCATTCTAACTGGTGTGAGGTGATACCTCATTGTATTTTGATTTGCATTTCTCTAATAATTAGTGATGTTGAGCAGCTTCTCATGTGCTTCGTAGCCATCTGTATGTCTTCTTTGCAGAAATGTCTATTTAGGTATTCCGCTCATTTTTAGATTGGCTTGTTTGTTTTTTTTTTTTTAATGTTGAGCTGCATGAGCCATTTATATATTTTGAAGATTATTCCTTTGTCCGTTGATTCATTTGCAAAGCTTTTCTCCCTGTCTGAGGGTTATCTTATCATCTTGTTTATGGTTTCCTTTGCTGTGCAAAAGCTTTTAAGTTTCATTAGGTCCCATTTGCTTATTTTTGTTTTAATTTCCATTACTCTAGGGGGGGATCAAGAAAGATCTTGCTGTGATTTATATCAAAGAGTGTTTTTCCTATGTTTTCCTATAAGAGTTTTATAGTGTCCAGTCTTACATCTAAGTTTCTAATCCATTTTGAGTTTATTTTTGTGTATGGTGTTAGGGATTGTTTTAATTTAATTCTTTTACATGTAGCTGCCCAGTTTTCCCAACACCACTTATTGAAGAGACTGTTTTTTCTCCATTGTATATTCTTGTCTCCTTTGTCATAGATTAGCTGACCATAGGGTCATAGGTTTCTCTCTGGCTTTTCTACCCTGTTCCATTGATCTATATTTCTGTTTTTGTGCCAGTACCATATTGTCTTGATTACTGTAGCTTTGTAGTATAGTCTAAAGTCAGGGAGTCTGGTTCCTCAAGCTCCGTTTTTTTCCCTCAAGACTTCTTTAGCTATTGGGGGTGTCTCCATACAAATTTTAAGATTTTTTGTTCTAGTTCTGTAAAAAATGCCATTTGTAATTTGTTTGGGATTGCACTGAATCTGTAGATTTCTTTGGGTAGTATAGTCATTTTCACAATATTGATTCTTCCAATCCAAGAACATGCTATATCTCTCATCTGTTCATATCATCTTTAATTACTTTCATCAGTGTTGTATAGTTTTCTGCATAAAGGTCTTTTATATCCCTAGTTAGGTTTATTCCTAGGTATTTATTCTTTTTATTGCAGTGGTAAATGGGAGTGTTTCCTTAATTTCCCTTTCAGATTTTTCATCATTAATGTATAGGAATGCAAGAGATTTCTGTTCATTAATTTTGTATCCTGCAACTTTACCAAATTCATTGATTAACTCTAGTAGTTTTGTGGTGGCATCTTTAGGATTTTCTTTGTATAATATCATGTCATCTGCAAACAGTCAGTTTTACTTCTTCTTTTCTGATTTGGATTCCTTTTATTTCCTTTTCTTCTCTGATTGCTGTGGCTAGAACTTCCAACACTGTCGAATAATAGTGGTGAGAGTGGACAGCCTTGTCTCATTCCTGATCTTAGAGGAAATGCTTTCAGTTTTTCACCATTGAGAATAATGTTTCCTGTGGGTTTGTCATATATGGCCTTTATTATGTTGAGGTAGGTTCCCTCTATACTCACTTTCTGCAGAGTTTTTATTATAAATGGTGTTGAATTTTTTCAAAAGCTTTTTCAGTATCTATTGAGATAATCATATGGTTTTTATTCTTCAATTTGTTAATATGGTGTATCACACTGATTAATTTGCACATACTGAAGAGTCCTTGCATCCCTGGATAAATCCCATTTGATCATGGTGTTTGATCCTTTTAATATGCTGTTGGATTCTCTTTGCTAGTATTTTGTTGAGGAATTTTGCATCTATATTCATCAGTGATATTGGTCCATAATTTTCTTTTTTCTAGTATCTTTGTCTGGTTTTGGTATCAGAGTGATGGTGGCCTCATAGAATGGGTTTTGGAGATTTCCTTCCTTTGCAATTTTTTGGAAGAGCTTGAGAAGGATGGGTGTTAACTCTTCTCCAAATGTTTTATAGGATTCACCTGTGAAGCCATTTTGTCCTGGACTTTTGTTTGTTGGAAGATTTTTAATCACAGTTTCAATTTCATTACTTGTGATTGGTCTGTTCATATTTTGTATTTCTTCCTGGTTCAGTCTTGGAAGGCTATACCTTTCTAGGGAATTGTCCATTTCTTCCAGGTTGTCCATTTTATTGGCATAGAGTTGCTTGTAGTAGTGTCTTAGGATGCTTTGTATTTCTGTAGTGTGTGTTGTATCTTGTCCTTTTTCACTTCTAATTTTTAAAATTTGAATCCTCTCCCTCTTTTTCTTGATGAGTTTGGCAAATGGCTTATCAATTTCCTTTGTCTTGCCAAAGAACCAGCTTTTAGTTTTATTGATCTTTGCTATTGTTTTCTTTGTTTCTATTTCATTTATTTCTTTCTGGTCTTTATGATTTCTTTCCTTCTGCCACCTTTGGGTTTTGTGTATTCTTCATTCTCTAGTTCCTTTCGGTGTAAGGTTAGTTTTTTATTTGAGATTTTTCTTGTTTCTTGAGGTAAGCTTGTATTGCTATAAACTTCCATCTTAGAACTGCTTTTGCTGCATCCCATAGGTTTTGGATCATCATGTTTTCATTGTCATTTGTCTCTAGGTATTTTTTTTATTTGCTTTTTGATTTCTTCAGTGACCTCTTTGTTACTTAGTAACGTATTGTTTAGCCTCCATGTGTTCATGTTTTTTAAGTTTTTTTTCTCTGTAATTGATTTCTAGTCTCATAGCATTGTGGTCAGAAAAGATGCTTAATATTATTTCAATTTTCTTTAATTTACTGAGGCTTGATTTGTGACCCAAGATGTGATCTATCCTGGAGAATGATCTCTGTGCACTTGAGAATAAAGTGTCATCTGCTGTTTTGGATGGAATGACCTATAAATATCAATTAAATTTGTCTGGTCTATGGTGTCATTTAAAACTTGTGTTTCCCTATTAATTTTCTGTCTGAATGATCTGTCCATTGGTTTAAGTGAGGTGTTAAAGTCCCCTACTATTATTGTGTTACTGTCAATTTCCCCTTTTATAGCTGTTAGCAGTTGCCTTTTGTATTGAGATGCTCCTATATTGGGTACATAAATATTTACAATTGTTATATGTTCTTCTTGGATTGATCCTTTGATCATTATGTAGTTTCCTTCTTTGTCTCTTGTAACATTCTTTATTTTAAAGTCTATTTTACCTGATATGAGTATTGCTAATCCAGCTTTCTTTTGATTTCATTTGCATGGAATATCTTTTTGCATCCCCTCACTTTCAGTCTGTATGTGTGCCTAGGTCTGAAGTGGGTCTCTTGTAGGCAGAATATATATGGGGCTTGTTTTTGTATCCATTCGGCAAGCCTGTGTCTTTTGGTTGGAACATTTAGCCCATTCACGTTTAAGGTAATTATCAATATGTATGTACCTCTGACCATTTTCTTAATTATTTTGGGTTTGTTTTTGTAGGTCCTTTTTTGTCTTGTGTTTCACACTTAGAGAAGTTCCTTTAGCATTTGTTGCAGAGCTTGTCTGGTGGTGCTGAATTCTCTTAGCCTTTGGTTATCTGTAAAGCTTTTGATTTCTCCATCAAATCTGAATGAGATCCTTGCTGGGTAGAGTAATCTTGGTTGTAGGTCCTTCCCTTTTATCACTTTAAATATGTCCTGCCAGTCCCTTCTGGCTTGAAGAGTTTCTGCTGAAAGATCAGCTGTTAACCTTATGGGGATTCCCTTGTGTGTTATTTGTTGATTTTCCCTTCTGCTTTTAATATGTTTTCTTTGTATTTAATTTTTGACAGTTTGATTAATATGTGTCTTGGCATATTTCTTCTTGGATTTATCCTGTATGGGACTCTCTGTGCTTCCTGGACTTGATTAACTATTTCCTTTCCCATGTTAGGGAAGTTTTTGACTATAATCTCTTCAAATATTTTCTCGGGTCCTTTCTCTCTCTCTTCTCTTTCTGGAACCCCTATAAGGCAAATGTTGTTGCATTTAATGTTGTCCCAGTGGTCTCTTAGGCTGTCTTCATTTCTTCTCATTCTTTTTTCTTTATTCTGTTCCACAGCAGTGAATTCTACCATTCCGTCTTGCAGGTCACTTGTCCATTCTTCTGCCTCAGTTATTTTGCTATTGATTCCTTCTAGTATAGTTTTCATTTCAGTGATTGTACTGTTCATCTCTGTTTGTTTGTTCTTTAATTATTCTAGGTCTTTGTTAAACATTTCTTGTATCTTCTTGATCTTTGCCTCCATTCTTTTTCCGAGGTCCTGGATCATCTTCAATTATTCTGAATTCCTTTTCTAGAAGTTTTCCTAGTTTCACTTCATTTACTTATTTTTCTGGGATTTTATCTTATTCCTTCATCTGGTACAAATTCCTCTGCATTTTCATTTTCATCTTCATCTTGTCTATCTTTCTGTGAATGTGGTTTTTGTTCCACAGGCTGTAGGTTTGTAGTTCTACTTGCTTCTGCTGTCTGCCCTCTGGTGGATTAGGCTATCTAAGTGGCTTGGGCAAGTTTCCTGATGGGATGGACTGGTGGTGGGTAGGGCTGGCTGTTGGTCTGGTGGGCAAAGCTCACATGATTTTCTTAGCAAAAATAATTGAGAGTATTTGTGAGCTTTTTTATTCCTTTTGCATGCTATTTTGAGTGAAAGTCACACTTCTGTAGCTATCTAAATTTTTAAAACCTATCAGTCCTCAACTTACTTTTAAATAGAAAAATTATTTACTCTGCTGAAATTCAAGAAAAATAAACAATTATTGTTTTTACAGAAGATAAGATAATTGAATTCATAAATTGAAAGAGGAGTCAATATTTGCTGCTTCTTATTTAACAAATTGATTTTCAGAATGAAAGAGAGAACAGTTTAAATCATTATCCTTTTTTTCAGTGTTGATTATTGACCATCAGACCAAGTATATCATGATGACAATAAAATAAAAATATTCTTAAGTAAATTATTCATAATTATTTTACTATAGTGGAGGATGCTATGAAATAATTATGTGTAAAATAATAAAATAATATAAACTTTCAGAAACATAGCCATGACAAAATTTGAGTATAATGTATGCATATATGTATATATATATACATAATACATGAGTAAATGCTAAAATTGTTATACAATATTTAAATATTTAAGAAACCCACAAGACTGTTATAATAACTCACCAAAAAAATGTTTCTTTACTTCTTTCTTGAGTTTTGTTGTTGTTGTTTTGTTTTTAGTTTTTCCCTTGACAGTTTCAGAGGAGTTCCCTTCAGGAACCAGTCAGATGTCAATTCTTAAAATCAAACTGAGCCATTTTAAATTACTTTTGAGATATTTAAAGATAAAAATGCAAGGTTTTTAAGTTCCATACAAGCATTTTTGTATAAAATTAGTATAGTGGAAACATTGCTACCAGTCTGGTGAATTATCAGTACACAAGTTAATTACCTTAATCTGCCCAAGTCTGACATTCTATACCTATAATAAGAGTACTGGTGCCTTCTTTGTACATTAATTTAAAGAATTAATAAGAAATATTTTAAAACACTGATTACAATATTATGATTCACCCATTTGTAATATTTTACTTTATTTTGAAAGAGAAAATAAATATCTCAAGCTTTCTAGCAATAAAGATACAGATGATATCGATTCTGTTTTGCCAAGAATATGACAAGGTTCCTACTTCTATGCAACAAAATGTGGAATGCATTGCATAGACAGAAAAATTGAATTTGGTTCTTATAAAGAAAACTTTTCCAGGAATAATAGATGTCTAATAATGTGATGAATTTTCTTAATGGGGGAAGGGTGATGAATTGATTTCATTGGAGCTTGAATTCCCCAGTGTGTACTCAGGAGTAGGAAAAATATGCCAAGTATCTTAACAAAAATAATTTAAATCAAAAAAGTTTTATTCAAGTATTAAGAAAGTGATAAAGAACAAAATAAGACACAGACAGAAGTACCTCATAAATAATACCCTAAGGGGGAAGAAAAAGTTACCATCCTTATAGCAGTGCAAACAATGCCGAAGAGGTTGGGCTAATTGAATTTAAGTTGTGGAAGAGAGGGTATAGCACAGTTAGGCTGTTTCTGTGAATGTTGGAAACACTGCAAACAGGAATCAGTTGGAGATAAGGGAGCAACAGCTACTGCAAGAGTGAAAAAAAAAATGCTGGGGCAAAGCTACCAGGGACAAGCAGACTGAAGGAGCATGCTACTTCCTCTTTCTGCCTTTCAGTCTCCCTCTACTGCCTCTGAGGGACAAAGTCTAACTGGGAGCCACTGGCAAAGAAGCAGTGTCATTGTCAAAGTTTCTGCCCAGCCAAGTATATGATTGTGTGTTTGAATGTGAGAGATGATAGTTTAATGAAAAGCACAGGGTTGATGAGAAATCACCAGGAATGTGATAAAACATGGATTCTCAACTTTCTCTATCATATAAATTATTTGGAGAGGCTTGTTGAAAATAAAGATGCTATTCTCCATCTCCCAGAGTTTACAATTTAGTCTGTGTTAGCCCGGGGATGTGCAGGCAAACCAATACTTCATGTGATTCTAATTTAGATACACTTTGAGAAGGAATCATTGTTTCAGAGGAACTTCAAGACTGCATGGTAACATGGGATAGGCCATTTCACACTTGATTTTTTATAATTCTAACTGTAGAGGCAAAAATTAAGCAATCCAAATTTTATTGGTAGTCCTCAACATATGAATACAACTGAAGTCAAATATTAATAATGTTGTAATGTGGTTGTTTGTAATATAATATGCATTTTAAAGTCCTTTGTGGTTGTGAAGTCACAGACCATGTCAACAGTGATGAAATATTAGTGGTCGCTTATGGCAATAATTCAGGTTGTATTTACAGACCTGTCTCAGATTCTTAAGATTACATGTCAGGACAATAAACATCTAAATTAGATAATTAAGCTCATATTATTTTTACCTTCTATTTTACTTTGGCCCATAAAAAGAGAGAAGGGGAGATCCCTAGATGGAGGACAAACTACACCACTTATAATTCCTCTGGTTATTGGAGATGAACCAAGACAGAGAAAAGAAGCTCATCTTGGCAGCCTGTGAGTCCTCACTGCACTCCAAGTTATACAGCGATTCTGTCAGAAGTCCCAGCAGCTTCGGCAGTGCCATTGTGGTCTTGCCTTTTTAGCAGACCAAACAAAGTTATATAGTCGTTGCTGGAGCCTTTTCTCATCAAATCCTGGACATCTCTGAACATCATTTCAACATTTAATTGTCTTGATATTCAAATTCATACAGACATCACCTCCATAAGAATCTTTTCAATTTATTCTATATTATAAGGTTCACCTTAAATGTTTTACTTATCTACTAAGTTTACCTGTGTTTTTCTCCAGCAACTATAGGCTCAAGAGGGTTTGTCTTCTGACCCTGCTTCATTTAATCCACAAAATTTCACTGTTTCCCAGTGAATGCCACTTTTACTTCCACTATAGGTACTGTTCTTAGTATGAAATAAAGACTTAGAAAGCACAGTGTTTTAGGCTGACATCCACATAAGTAGGGTCTGGGTTAAGGGAGGAGATTGGAACCACTTCAGTGGCAGTCAAGTATTCCTAAAGAATTCATGTATTCTCAAATGAGCAGTCATTATGTAGCAACTCGCCTCTATAGTGATCAAAATTAAAAACAAAAAAGTTTTTAATAGTGATCAAAATAGAAACTCGCCTCTATAGTGATCAAAATTAAAAACAAAAAAGCCTATGTGATTTTATTCAAGGATAGGAAGCTCACTATACTCTAAGAGGAATCAAATATGAAGGAGACATGGGGAACTCAAAATTAACAAGCCTGGGTAAATTATTAAATGCTATTTATAAAAGTAAATAGTCAGTGACATGTTTTAGAAAGAACATGGACTAGGGATTTAGACACAGAGGTTTAAATCTCAGCTTTGTGTAAACCTGGAAAATTATGTAACACTTCATTGCATTTGAACTTATGTGAGACTATAGGTATAAGGTAGTGACTGATATCTCTGGTAAATAATAAGCGCTCAAAAATATCATCCAGAGTAGCATGATGATGAAGATAATGGTGGTGATAGTAAAGATAAAGAGCTGGAGACTACTAAACCATGAATCTATTGCTAAACTATTCTGTCCTAAAAACAAGGTCAATATGATCTAACAAAATTTGATATCAGAATTCTACTTTGAATTGTGAACACATTTATCACAGTCATGATATGTACCATTGCTATTCTTGTTTATTACATAAAATAAAGTTCTTTATGCAGTCAGCTTTTCTTGAACTCTTTTTTATCATTCTTTGGGCTTTCTTTTATCATCCTTGTAATATTCCCTCCAATATTTTAAATATATCTTATGAAATGATTACGTCATAGAAAACAAATTCAACCCATATTCTCATACTTATTCAGAATGCTCATTCCACTTCTTGGCACCTCCAAATTATTTAAAACCTAGTTTAATCTTAAAATTAATTAGAAGGAAAATATTTTAACCACTAAGATTTTAAAAAGTGCAAGAAAGAGAATTGAACATCGTTTCCTCAGATAGAAGACTGAAAATTTTATAGTAAGTTTAGTGAATTATATATGTGATATTTTAGAAAATCTCAGCAACACAAAATGACGCTGTTACTGGAAAGTTTACTTAGGGAGCATAAGATTGGTAAAGATTTAGAAAAATTATTCCATGAAATTAAAGAGGGCATTGACTTAGAAGAAATAAAGGGGATATCAATACATTTATCAAACTTCTGAGAGTAGCACACATAGATTTACAGTAAACATTTAGCATAAGAGACATTTCAGATAATCTCCAGGTTTGTAATCATCAATTTCCCTGAGATTCTGCTCCTTAAAGATGTGATTTCTTTGTCACATTTTCTCATAAGTGAGTGGAAATATAGGTAAAAATGTGGCAGAAGAGCCTCTCTAGTTATTAAAAATAAAGAGAGAGAGAGAGAGAGAAAGAAAGAAAGAAAAGAAAAGAAGAAAGTCAGGTCTGCAATTACTAAGAGGATTAGCTTAACTAAAATCATGGAGTAGATAACTAAAATGGGGATATACCATGTAAGGTCTAGAAATCCAAGAGAAGTGTTAGAATTCCAGGTACCAGGAAAAGAAGAAAAAATACACACTTTTCTATTATAGAAATAATCATATTGAAAAGGATTTGGTAGTCTTCATTTCAACTGATGAATAGTATCATTAAGAATATCTTTGATTTAGAATTCTATTGATGCTTATTAGCAAGAGAGTTTAACTGTTGGATAGCATTTTGGATCCCCCATATATAAAATGGGACCTATATGTTCTGAGGTCATTGGGGTCAAAGTACAGCATTACTCAAACAAGTCAGCTAGAAATATGTCCTAAGACAAATGATAATCAGGTCCTACTTATAATATAGAAAAGTATTCTTTTATCACCTAAACCATACATTTAATATGTTGGCACTTTTGTGTAGTTAGCTTGAAAGATATTTATACAGAAGGGTGGTTCCTTTAAATGAGCATTGTACAGAATAATCTTGCATCTAAAAGTTAACAGCAATTTCGTGGAAAACTGTTTTCCAGAATACACAGAGGGCCAACAATAGCAAATTGCAAGTGCACAAATTACCTAAGTTGTCTCCAGTTGCCTTTTAGATACATTTGAAAAGAGACATTTGTTTGCTTGCAATATTAAATATTCTATTAAGTTAGCTGACACCTAAACAAATATCATCTTCCATTCACAATGGATTCCAGAAGCACTGGTAAGAATTTTTAGAGATTATTTCCGATTACCAGATGACAAAAGAAATAGACAAATGCTGAACTATTTTCCAAGAAGAATATTGAAGTTAAAAAAATAAAGTGACCTAATGAAAAAGAATATTATCTGGAAAGTCTGACTTTGGAGATTTCCACTATTTCATTGGTTTCTGTCTTAGCACCAGATCCTATTATAGGTGTAGGGAAAATTAGTTTCCTTGGTCTAAAATGACAAATAAAATCTGTCATATCTGTGGATGAATGCTGAAACTCATCTAGAAGAAGATGGTCTTCTGAGAATAAGGTATTTAAAAACATTTTCACTTACCCACACTCTCAGACTTAGGGACCCAGAATGGGCAGGAAAAACCAACATTTTTCTTCTAATAAGTATATACATGGGTTCCCCATGAGGATTCCATCATAGAACATGGACTGAGGATAAGTAGTTATACTCCCATAAGAATTCCCTGAGAGAACTTACCCCAGGAGAGACATATACTTCCTCTAAGATATAAAATACTTAGCTATGACTGCCATATATTATCGGTAGGAAAGAAAATTGTTACTTTCAGGACAGTGCATTGCCAATTTATATCAAAGTCATAAAAGACCGTGTTTAACTTCACTTTTAGATGTTTTTTTAAAAATCTGAAAAGAAACATACTCTGTAGGCTCAAAGATACCACTTCAGAGAATTAATCTGAAAAGGTTAATAGTAGACTTCTTACAAATGTATGCATAAGGACATTCCCTGAAGTATATTGTATATGAGAAAAATAGGACCAACCAATACAGTCAACAAATGGTGATTTGTTAAATACGTTATCATATATCCATAAAATTTATTTTCATTAAATTAATAATTCTAGTATAGATACACATTTATATACACATGAAGTTATTTCTGCATATTTTTGCTTGAAGGAAAAATAGTATGCATAACATGACCACATCCAAAAAAATAACTTGTCCTTATATATGCATAGAAAAAAAGCTGTAAGATTGACAGCAAAGAAAAAAAGTGTTTAATTTTGGATTTTGAAATTACAGGTAATAAATATTCCTATTATCTCCATTATCTATTTTGAATAAAATATACGTTCTTGCAAAATAAATAAAAAATGTTTAAACAAAAAAGACAAATCAAGTAAATTTCATGTTTAAACAAAAAAGACAAATCAAGTAAATCTCAGCAATGTTAAAAGTAATTATCATCAGGACAAAAGATACAAGAGTGTTAAAGACAAAGCCTTCCTCTCTCACCTAAGGAAAAGAAAAGAAGACAGTCAACAAGGCACAGGACATCAAGCAAAAATATTGAGATTGCTGCAGCTGGAGAAGGGAGTAGAGGGTGGTTTTGTGGGAGAGTAGACATATGTGTGGAGGAGGAACAGAAACACTTGTAAAGGGTACACCCAGAAGACACAAGCCCACTAACATACTGAGATTTGATCAGAAGGTTATAGAATATACCCTAAATCCAAAACTATACATTTTAGTTAAGCACATGCTACTTCTACACAAACAGGGCTCCAGAATAATAACAGTGGATTGTAGCTGAAAGTGCTTCAGGATGCACACTCAGCAGAAGTACTTAGGGAAGCCCTAAGTCAAGATAGGAGATGAAAGCAAGGACACTAGAAGAATTTGAAGTCTCTTGTACTAATACCTACAACAAACATTAAACACACCAGCACCTAACCAGATTTACATCACTTCTCATACTAAAAGCCTATTTAACTCAGTTATGTTGCTGACACAGTGTTTCTGGCTTTCAACAGAAAATTACAAGGTGTGAAAAAAGGCCAGAAAAACAAAGTCTGGAAAGACAAAGCATCCACCAGAGCCAGATTCAAATGTGATGCAAATATTGGCAATTTCAGTCATGGAATTTAAAATAACTATGATTAATATGTTAGGGGTTCTATTGACAAAAGGAGACAACATTCAAAGCTAGATGAATAGATGGAAATTATGAGAAAGAATCAAAAGGCAATGCTAAACAAGTACTCTTACAACTCAATG
Organism: Leucopleurus acutus; assembly: GCF_964270905.1. Lineage (NCBI taxonomy): Eukaryota > Metazoa > Chordata > Mammalia > Artiodactyla > Delphinidae > Leucopleurus > Leucopleurus acutus. Next base: position 10,012,038 of record NC_139154.1, read on the forward strand.
ATAAGTAAGTAAACAACTCAGTTAAAAAATGGGTAAAATATCTGAGCAAACACCTCACCAAAGAAGATATATAAATGGAAAATAAGCATATGAAAGAAGTTTCACATCACTTGTCATAAGGGATATGCAAAATTAAAATAACAATGAACTCTAGCCACACTCCTATTAGAATGGCTAAAAGCCAAAGAACAATTCCAATTGCTGTCAAGGATGTAGAGCAATAGGGAATCTCATTCACTGCTCATAACTTGTAAAAATCTAGAGTTAACCATATGATACAGAATTGGAGTTGGAGATATAGAAGAGTAAATATAGACAAATTAAAGATATGTGTATAAATACAGGTTCATATATTTCCAGGCTCTGCCCACTGAGAAAGCCTAGAAGCAAACACATCTCAGTAACAATGACAAGCACCAATACCCAGAAGCTGGCTCTAATTCCATTCTCTAATAAAATGAACAAGGTTTTCTTGGAGAAAGGACTGATTCTGTGGCCAGGGCAGGGAGTACACAAGATGAGCCTCGATCCACTTGTAGTTCCAAAAGATACGGAAGTATTCAAAAAAGATGATGAAAATATTCCAAACATGTAGAGAAGCCAAACAAACAAACAAAATCTTCTAATAGCCAAACTAAAATCAGAGAAACAGAATAAAAAATATACAAATAAAAATACATATATAGTATTGGATTATAACTCGTTATAAAATAAATATTCATGATTTCATAATGATTTAAATAAATAACAAAGTACATTTTAAAAACAGCTAAATGGTGGAGAATAAGAAAATCTCACATATAACATAATTCAAAACAACTTATGTCGATATCCTTCTTCAAGGCTGTGGAGCATAGCTTTAACCACTAAAGTGTGGTCTGAACATCACGACTTCCTTCCAAAGAGTACCATAAGGGAAGGGGGGAAACCGTGTAACTTTACTCTGCAAAAACATTATAGAGGACTTCCCTGGTGGTTAAGACTCCATGCTGCCAATGCAGGGGGATGCTGCTTTGATCCCTGGTTGGGAACTAAGATCACACATGCCATGTGGCCAAAATAAAACAACAACAAATATATATATATATATACACACACACACACACACACACACACACACACACACACACACATATATATGGAACAAATTGGGAAGAAATATTTGTAACATATATTGAGTTGGCCAAATATTTCGTTTGGGTTATTTCTGAAATTTTTGGCCAACCCAATACAATAAATTTTTTTTTAAAGCCTTAAAAATACCTTACAAACATGACTGCAGGCAGGTGATGAAGGTCAACATTAACAATGATGAGTCACTTTTTTAAAAAAAAATTATTGGGGTATAAATGATTTACAAAGTGACTCTGTTATACAAATATGTCATGTTAATTACACGTAACTTTGACATGATGAAGAGAATGGTCCTTTATATTTGCAGTCTTCCTCCTGTGAGCTCATAACTTCTATGCAATCATCAAGAAAACATAAGCAAAACCTAACTGAGACACCCTCTACAAAATACCTTACCAGTCCTCCTCAAAACAGACAAGCTCATCAAATGAAAGACTGAGAAATTATTCCAGTATAGAGAAGCCTGAGGAGACATGATCACCAAACGTAATGTGGTGATATGAATGGGAACCTGAAACAAAAAAAGGACAGTATGGAATAACTAAGGAAAGTCAAATGAAGTATAATATTTAGATAATGATAATATAACAATATTATTGATATATTGGTTCATTAATATATTAATTCATTAATTGTGACAAATGCATCATATCAATGTAATACATTTACAATAAGAGAACTGAGTATAAAGTACACTGAAATCCTCGGTGCTATTTTGCAACTATTCTGTAAATCTGAACCTATTCTTTAAAGCCTACTTTTAAAAAGCAAAAACAAATATTCCAAAACTTTTATCAAATTATTTCATGATCAGATTTCCCTCTTTATTTATTACTTTAAATGTTATAATTACGTCTTGTTCTAGGAACAGTGGTTATTTTCATCATCTGCTTCCTAGAAATCCTAAGCATAAGGACCTAGCTCAGTCTGTCAAGTGACTGCTCCTGCTGGCTGATTCACTGGGAAGCATGCACCCAGGAGTGTATTTCTTGAGGCATCACTTGCCAAGAATATTTGATAAATCTTTTTCATTGAAAACCTAAGGCTAACTGTCTTTGCTTTTTCTTCTGGAAGACTCTACTTCTAGTCAAAGGCTTTGGTAGGGGCCTCAGGCAAATTTGAAGGGCGAACCCTAACCATCTGATGATTCTAAGTCTGACTGTTTCAGGTTGATTCATCACAGAAACTGAAATAATCAGAATGGGAGAAAGTTAAATCCCTTTTTGGGGATTATAGTACCTGAGGGCATAAGCCTACCCTTAATTATTTCATAAGGACTCAGACAATGATTTCCCCAAAGAGGAGAATGCATTCTAGACAGAAAAGGAATAAGTCAATTTTCCCAGCTCTTAAAATCTATCGTACTAGGATGTGTACAATTGGAAGTAACATCACAGATCAAAAAAATAATTCTTAGAGTTAAGAGAGAATAAACTTAGATCCCACTTCATCTCCATTCATATTTTTTTCACTTCTCCTCATTTTTTCTAGAGGAATACTCTTGTCATTTGTGCATCTTTTTAATGTTTGTGAAAATATAAGAAAATATGAATATGTATCTCCCCATTTCTTACACAAAGATAGCATTACATATGAACTCTTGTGCACCTTGCTTTTGTCATTTCTGGTGATGCTTCAAGAGCTTCATTCAAAACAGAGGTCTGGGCCTCCCTGGTGGTGCAGTGGTTGAGAGTCCACCTGCCGATGCAGGGGACACGGGTTCGTGCCCCGGTCCGGGAAGATCCCACATGCGGCGGAGCGGCTGGGCCCGTGAGCCATGGCCGCTGAGCCTGCACGTCCAGAGCCTGTGCTCCACAATGGGAGAGGCCACAACAGTGAGAGGTCCGCGTATCACAGAACAAAAAAACAACAAAAAATAAACCAGAGGTCTGCTAATTTCCATCGCTTGTGCCTTTACTTTCATGTGGTTTAGTTATTCTCTGTAATGGCTTCTTTAGAGTATTCTTCTCTTCTCATGTCTTCTCTTCTTCAAAGCCTGCTGCAAACTTTCAGTTTCCTGGTGCCACCTATTTAAATTTCTGGATACAGAACATCTGTTGCATTAAAGGAATTGCCTAGACTTGAATGCAGCCTTTATACCCAACCACCTCATAAGCATAGAACTCCCATCTCTTTAAATTCAGATGTTTGAGGTCAGGTGAAAGCAGCTTGATCATTATTCATACAAAAATGGAATCAGCCTGGGATGCTCCCTGAATAGAGGCTGTGGACCTGGCTGTTTCCATCAGAAGCGTGGTGAGCATGAGAGGAAATCTGATTGTCCAAACTTTGTACCTATCTTAGTTGTCTCTTCTATTACCCGTCAAATAAAAAAGAGATGATTAACATGTCATTCTAGATTTTTTGCTTTCATTCTTGCTTTCCAGCTTTACTCTGTATTTCTCATTTCTCTGAGAACTATGCTCAAACCACATCAGTATAACAAATCCCATTGCCTGAAGATATTCAGATTTTCTCATACTTTTTCCTGGCTTTTCCTTCCCTGTCAAATATCAGAAAATATCCCTTATCTCCTGAATCAATATTAATTACTCTTTCACATGCAAACCCAAGGGTACATAATTTTATTTTAACTTTATGTAGACTAGGAGAAATTATAAGCAAAAAATGATAGAATGAGTGTATAGAACATAACATAAAGAGTTAACTTGGTTCTATCAACGCATGAGAGCTTCTAAGTACTACTGTTTACTCACTCCTCCCACGGATACTGGTCAGAGATTGTTGGAAATAAATTGAGTAAGTATACATCTGTGATGACTTGCATCTTTGTTTTTTCCTTATTGAGAGAGATAATTAATATGCAACATTATATTAATTTGCTTTTTTTTTTATTGGCATTTTTGCCTGGAAGAAATCACAGAATAGGTAGAGACAAAAATTGACTACCTTATTCCACTTACTTATTTAGTGAGAAGCTTCTGTCAGCTGCCTAAGTTTGCTACCCATGTCCTTAATATTTGTCAGGAGTTTTGAAACCAAAAAAAAAAAAAAAGTAGAAATGAAAGCAAATAAAGTGTATAGCAAACACATTAATTTCTCTTCTTTTCTCTATGTGTAAAGGGGACATATGTATGCACATGTCATTTGCATATGACTTATGCAAATAAGTCACCAGAAACAGCTCTATTCAGGAACAACACCCATTTAGAAATGACTGCAGCTTCACAGTTCCACCCTGAGAACCAATTTCCAGTTCACTTTACAGTTGCTAGAGATGAAATTGCTTCATTTCTCAAGAAAGTAAAAGAAGATTTTCATATCCCTTAGATGTGCAGCCTACAAATACGTTACTTTGAGTCAATTCAATTTCTACTGATAGGTCCAGGTTTAAAATTTCAAAGAAAACTAATTAGACCATGTATTTAGGGATTATGTAATCCAACTTCCAAGGAGTTAATCTGGTTATTTTAGCCTTTTAAAAATGAACTCTGAATTCCATGTATTCATCCTAAAGAGTTATTGCTCAGTGGGTCAGGGAAATAATTGAAAATACTGAACTAACAATGTTGTAATCAGCTTAGTTATTTACATTGATTATGGCACAATGAATCTTACCTATTGCAGGGTAGAAGTTCAAGGAGAGTTAGCCAGATTTTGGCTCAATTGTAGAAATGAAATTGGGTTCTAGAAGCCTAAAGCCAACATAAGGAAGTAAAAAGAAACCAGAAAACTCTAAAGAGATAATAAGTAGATACAAATACAGAAATAGATAGCAAGGGTAGGGGAATGAACTACACTAATGAGTTCAACTGGCACAAGAAATCGGAAGCCTTTGCAGCTGGTATCAGAGAAAATAGTATTTTGAAAACAAAATGGAGATTGCAAGAAATATTGAGATTTTGAATATTAATGGATATATTTTGTTGCAAATATATTGTCTGTGGATGAGTTGACCTTACTAGGCGAGAGCAGGGAGGAAGAAAGATATGTATTTTACAGTTGGAATGAAACTCCGATATACAAAATTTTATCTAGGCAAAATCAATTTAGCATCCTTGTTAACTGGTGGTCATGTCGCTTCAGTCTAGACCAGGGTTTGATTTCTCTCTTTTCATCACCAAAACACTATAATCAATTCTATCAGAAAGTTTTACTTTGATGGATGGAACTGAATTACTGAAAATGACCCTAGGCACTCACTCTGCATTTCCTGGACAATAAGCTACATAGTAATGAGGATTCCTCCTTCTCCAAATAGGAATGTGCTCCAGTACCTTCCTTTCCTAAACAGAAGGGTTGTAATTTTCAATAGCTCCAAGGTGAACACGTGCTGGGCAGTTGGGGTTCCTAAACACCTATGAAACACTGGCAGACAATAAAGACTGTGCAGCATCCAAATAGCTTATGTGTTCGTTTTAGAAAAAGGCGAACTTCCTATAAGAAGGAATAGGAGCAAGTGTTGTGAGATGCCTTCATGGGAGAGCAGATCCACCCTTTGGGTTTAGCCCTGGCTCCAGGAATCATACCCATGTGTTAATTTGGGGAATCATGCCTTGTTTTCTTGCACTAACACAAGTTTTTAAATTTCTCCATTGAATCCTATCCCTTAGCCCATGTTATAAGATACTGTAGAATTCTTCCCTTACTCTATTACATGAGAGGTGGCTAATAATAAATGACCCACTTTGACACCCAAATGGTGACAATGAAGGGGTTCTTCTTACAAAATACTTGTTAATTATGCCTTCAAAATATATTTAAAATGTTACAAAAGCAAAGATAAGCAAACGTGACCTAATTAAACTTAAAACCTTTTGCACAGCAAAGGAAACTATAAACAAAACATAAAGACAACCTACTGAATGGGAGAAATATTTGCAAATGATATGAAAAATAAGGGGCTAATATATGAAATACCTAAACAGTTCATACAATTCAGTATCAAAAAGAAAACCTGATTAAAAAATAAGAAGAAGACCTGAACAGATATTTTTCCAAAGAAGACATGCAAACAGCCAACAGGCACATGAAAAGATGCTAAAAATTACTAATAATTAGAGAAACGCAAATCAAAACCACAATGAGGTATCACCTCACACAGGTCAGAATGACTATCATTAAAATGTCTACAAATAACAAATGTAGGTGAGGATGTGGAGAAAAGTGAACCCTAGTACACTGTTGGTGAGAATGTAAATTGGTGCAGCCACTATGGAAAACACTAAGGAGGTTCATCAAAAAACTAAAAATAGAACTATCATATGATCTGGATATTCCACTCCTGGGTATATATCTAAAGAAAATGAAAACACTAATTCAAAAAGATATATGCACCCCAATGTTCATAACAGCATTAATTATAACAGCCAAGATAGGTAAGCAAGCTTAGTGACCATCCGCAGGTGAATGGATAAGTAATACATATATTCGTATACATACACAATAGAATATTACTCACCACAAAAAAGAATGAAATTCTGCCATTTGCAACCATATGGATGGACCTAGAGGGTATTATGCTTAGTGAAATAAGTCATACAGAGAAAAACAAATACTGTATATTATCACATGTGGAATCTAAAAAATAAAACAAATAAATGAATATAACAGAACAGAACACAGACTCACTAGTGTTTACCAGTGGGTAGAGGGAAGGGAGGAGGGGCAAGATAGGGGTTTAAGGGATTAATAGATACAAAAACCACTATGTTGAAATAAATGAGCTACAAGCATATGTTGTAAAACACAGGAAAATATAGCTATTATTTTATAATAACTTTAAATGGAGTATAATCTCAAAAAATATTGAATCACCATGTTGTATACCAGAAGCTAATCTGATACTGTGAATTTTATATATATTATATGTGTGTGTGTGTGTGTTTGTGTGTGTTATATATATATATATATATATATTTAAATGTTTCTATTCTATATCTACTGACAGCATCATGTACAAAATTGCTACCATTTTCTTCTTGCATGATTGCAAGTATTTCCTGGTTTTCCTGCTTTCAGTCTTGTCTCCCTGAAATTGTCCATCCCTCTAATTTGAGGGATATTTTCAAAATGTAAAAGAATTATATGTCACTCTTCCTTTAAAATCTCACTAATAATGTCCCATTACTCTTAAAATAAAATCCAGACTTTCTACTGAGACCTATAACAGCAATATTTTCCTTTGCTTACGTCTCTACATCTTCTCAGTTCACCTTCCTCTCATGCTCTATATCCAGTCCCAGCTTTTGGATAATTCTTAGAATAAACTAATTTCTTTCCTGTTTCTGGAAAGTTCTAATTTTTTAATGCTATGTAACAAACTACCGGCAAACTGCATTATATCTTAATAATGTTTTTGCCCTGAATTTCAACAGAATTCAACAGAATGTTTCTTTTGTTCCATGTGACATTGGAGGACGTAGTTTTCAGCTGCTGGATGGTCCAGAATAGAGGGTCCACAATGGCTTTACTTATATTGCCTTTACTGCTGTTGCCTTGATGTGGATGGCTGAAAGGCTAGACTCAGCTTGGTCCCTCTTTGTCTCCATATTGTCTTAGAGCCTCTACACCTGGTCAATCGTGCTAGGTACTCTGATTTTTACAGGGTATCTCAGGGATCCAAGAGAATATCTTAAAAGGCAGGAAGTGGAAACTGCCAATCTCATAGGCCTGACCCATGTACTGGCCAGCATTAATTCTGCCATATTCTATTGATTAAAATAGTCACAGAATCTGCCCATATTCAGGGTAGGGGAAAGATCCCATTTCTCACAGGGAACAGAGTTAAAGAATTTAGGCCATCTTTAATCCTACTCATGGGAACTTACACTTCTGAGTCTTTGCCTAGAATCCTCTCAGTAGGTTGACCTCATCCCTTCCCTCAAACTAAGCAAAAACACTGATGCCTTAGATTAAAATACCATATTATATCTATCAAAAGTAGAATCTTCCAAAATTATTCATTATGGTAATATCCTATTTATTGACTTTAGATTTCCCAGTGCAATCTTAAATGATTTTGTTCTTTACTTACATTATTCACAGTCACTTGAACTGAATGTAATTGCCACAATAAACACAACTTTATTTTGTTTACTATTTTTTCTCTATCTTCCAGCAATTTATTTAATACAAGGTAGACACTAATTTTTTGAATAACTGGGAGAGTGATTCCCAGAACATGAAATAATATTCCTGACTACAGAATATTATATACTGGCAGATTCAAGACAGCAACTATCAAAGAAAACTAACACTGTACAAGATAAACAGGTAAGGAATAATTTATTCAAAACTACTGCAATGTGGGGAGAGACTGACTCAACTCTGCTGAAAGGAAAACCTGAAGAGTTTTTAAGCAATGGGATAAACTAGGAGAAAAGTACTGGAAGACTTTTCCAGAAAAGTACTGGAAACTAGGAGAAAAGTACTGGAAGACATGTGGGGAGGTCGGGCTGGTCAATGTGATTAGGCCTTCTGTGTTTGCTAATTAATACTTATTGAAGTTAAGCTCCTACCTTTCATCAGAAACTGGAAGATAGGATGCTATCTTTTTTCATAACTACATTGTAAAGGGATGGCTTCAGGTCCTTGAAAAAGACATGCCATTGGTCTTAAAACTGGCAAAAAGCCGGGAGAAGATTTCACCACACAGGAGCAGAGAAATAATTTGCAATTCCAAGCTTTCTAAATATATTCTCTAAGAAAAGAGAGGTCATGGACCTATAGTCAGGGAGAAAACTGTCTAATGTTAATCACACTGAAGGGAATCTTTTTTTTGGTTGTTTTTGTTTTTATTGGAGTATAGTTGTTTTAAAATATTTTGTTAATTTACACTGTACAGCAAAATGAATAAGTTATACATATACATATATCCACTCTTTTTAGGATTTCCTTCTCATTTAGGTCACCACAGAGCACTGAGTAGAGTTCCCTGTGCTTTAGAGTAAGTTCTCATTAGTTACCTATTTTATATATAGTATCAATAGTGTATATATGTCAATCTCAGTCTCCCAGTTCATCCCAGCACCCCCCTTCCCCCTTGGATCCATACATTTGTTCTCTATGGCTGTGTCTCTATTTCTGCTTTGTAAATAAGATCATCTACGCCATTTTTTTCAGATTCCACATATATGCATTAATATACTATGCTTGTTTTTTCTCTTTCTGACTTACTTCACTCTGTATGACAGTCTCGAGGTCCATTCATTCTCTGCAGATGACCCAATTTCGTTCCTGTTTATGGCTGAGTAATGTTCCATTGTATATATGTACCACATCTTCTTTATCCATTTCTTTGTTAATGGACATTTAGGTTGCTTCCATGTCCCAGCTATTGTAATAGTGCTGTGATGAATATTAGGGTGCATAAATCACAGCAAGATCTTTTTTGACCCACCTCCTAGAGTAATGAGAATAAAAACAGAAATAAACAAATGGGACCTAATTAAACTTAAAAGCTTTTGTACAGCAAAGGAAACCGTAAACAAGACAAAAGACAACCCTCAAAATGGGAGAAAATATTTGTCAATGAAGCAACTGACAAAGGATTAATACCCCAAATATACAAACACCTCATGCAGCTCAATATCAGAAAAACAAAAAACCCAATCCAAAAATGGGCAGAAGACCTGAATGGACATTTCACCAAAGATATACAGATGGCCAAGAGGCACATGAAAATATGCTCAGCATAACTAATTATTAGAGAAATGCAAATCAAAACTACAATGAAGTATCACTTCACACTGTTCAGAATGGACATCATCAAAAAATCTACAAACAATAAATGCTGGAGAGGGTGTGGAGAAAAGGAAGCCCTCATTCATTGTTGGTGGGAATGTAAATGATACAGTCACTATGGAGAACAGTATGGAGATTACTTAAAAAACTAAAATTAGAACTAGAATATGACTCAGCCATCCTACTCCTGGACATATACCCAGAGAAAACCATATTCACACTGAAAAGAATCTCGATACCATTCTTAGGCTTCTAAACCCTGGTACAGTTACAATCTATTTAAATACCTCTTTGGCATCCAAAAGAGTATGTTTTATATATATATATATATATATATATATATATGTAATTGTCTACTACAATACATAATAAATGTAAAATATACTAGCAAATAAGCATATACTGTAACAGGGTTGCCTGTTACAAAAAGGAACATGATTCATGATGAGAAATAAACTTGACAAAAATGTGGCGGAGACTATTCATCTTCTGAAAAGTTGTTAAAATACACGTATAGACCTAGAAATAATGCTACTTTTTTATCAGCTAAGAATAAAAATTTAATGGTTATAAATTAGTGAGGGATTTTGTGTATATAAAAAGATGTTTACATATTTCTATTACTTAAGCTGTTACTTAAATTCTATTGATGCTTAATTACATGAAGGAACTGTAGGATATTTTTTAGCAGTAGAAATACACAATCCAGGAGGAGATGAGGAGTAGTAATAGCATGCTATGTGAACTTATTTTTTAAATTAAAGTATAGGTGATATACAATATGGTTTTAGTTTCAGGTGTACAAGACAGTGGTTTAACAGTTATATTAAGAATTGATCACCACAAGAAGTCTAGTAGCAATTTGACACCATGCAAAGTTATTGCAATATAATTGACTGTATTCACTATACTGTACTACATCACCATGACTTAATTATTTTGTAACTGGAAATTTGTACCTTTTAATAATCATCATTTACTTTACCATGTCCTCTACTCTGGTGATCACCAGTTTGTTCTCTCTATCACTGAGTCTGTGAGTCTCTTTCTGTTTTATTTTCTTTGTTCATATGTTTTGTTTTTTAGATTCGACATATGAGAGAAATCATATGGTATTTCTCTTTCTATATCAGACATTATATATATATATACACATACATATACACATACTATATATATCACTTCTTTTTTATCCATCAATCTTATGATAGACACTTAGGTTGCTTCCACTTCTTGGCTATTATAAATATTGCTGCAAAGAATATAGGGGTGCATACACTGTTTCAAATTAGTGTTTTTATTTTCTTCAGATAAATACTCAGAAGTGTAATTGCTGGAATGTATGGTAGTTCTATTTTTAGTTTAATAAGGAATCTCCATACTGTTTTTCACAGTAGTTCCACCAGTACATTCTATAAACAGTGCATGAGGGTTCCTTTTCCTTTACGTCCTCAGCATCACTTGTTTTATGTTTTTGTTTTGATAATAGTCTTTCTGACAAATTTGAGGTGATATCTCATTTTAGTTTTGATTTGCATTTCCCTGATGATTAGTGATGTTGAACATCTTTTCTTGTGCCTGTTGTCCATTTGTATGTCTTTCTCTGAAAAATGTCTATTCATGTCCTCTTTCCATGTTTTAATTGGATTGTTTGTTGTGTTCATATTGAGTTGTGTGAGTTCCTTATATGTTTTATATATTAATTTCTTATTGAATATCATTTGCAAATATCTTCTTGCAGTAGGCTGCTTTTCATTTCTTTGATAGTTTCCCTCACTGTGGAAAGCTATTTAGTTTGATATAGTTCCATTTGTTTATTTTTGCTTTTGTTTCCCTTGCCTGAGGAGACAGATCAAATTATTTCTAAAATCAATGATAAAGAGTTTACACACTACATTTTCTTCTAGGAGTTTTATGGCTACAGATCTTACATTTAAGTCTTTTTGTTTTTTTTTTTTTAATTTTTATTTTTGGCTGCATTGGGTCTTTGTTGCTATGCGTGGGCCTTCTCTAGTTGTGGTGAGAGGGGGCCACTCTTCATTGTGGTGTGCGGGCTTCCCATTGCAGTGTCTTCCCTTGTGGTGGAGCACAGTCTCTAGGCACACGGGCTTCAGTAGTTGCAGCACACAGGCCATAGGGTACAAAGGCTTCAGTAGTTGAAGTGTGCAAGCTCTAGAACACAGGTTCAGTAGATGTGGTGCACAGACTTAGTTGCTCTGTGGCATGTGGGATCTTCCCAGACCAGGTATCAAACCTGTGTGCCCTATATTGGGAGGAAGATTCTCAACCACTACACCACCAGGGAAGTCCACCTTTAAATCTTTAAATAATTTTTTTAACATCTTTATTGGAGTATAATTGCTTTACAGTGGTGTGTTAGTTTCTGCTTTATAACAAAGTGAATCAGCTATACATATATCACCTTATCTCCTCCCTCTTGCATCTCCCTCCCACCCTCCCTATCCAACCCCTCTAAGTGGACACAAAGCACCAAGCTGATCTCCCTGTGCTATGCAGCTCCTTCACACTAGCTATCTAGTTTACATTTGGTAGTGTATATATGTCCATGCCACTCCCTCACTGTGTCCCAGCTAACCCACCCACTCCCTGTGTCCTGAAGTCCACTCTCTACATCGGTGTCTTTATTCCTGTCCTGACCATAGGTTCTTCAGAACCATTTTTTTTTTAGATTACATATATATGTGTTAGCCTATGGTATTTGTTTTTCTCTTTCTGACTTACTTCACTCTGTATGACAGAATCTAGGTCCACCCACATTGCTACAAATAACTCAGTTCCATTTCTTTTTATGGCTGAGGAATATTCCATGTATATATGTTCCACATCTTCTTTATCCATTCATCTGTCAATGGACACTTAGGTTGCCTCTATGTCCTGGCTATTGTAAATAGAGCTGCAGTGAACTTTGTGGTACATGACTCTTTTTGAATTATGGTTTTCTCAGGGTATATGCCCAGTACTGGGATTGCTGGGTCGAATGGTAGTACTACTTTTAGTTTTATAAGGAACCTCCATACTGTTCTCCATAGTGGCTGTATTCCAACCAACAGTGGAAGAGGGTTCACTTTTCTCCACACTCTCTCCAGCATTTATTGTTTCTAGATTTTTGATGATGGCCACTCTGACTGGTGAGAGGTGATACCTCATTGTAGTTTTGATTTGCATTTCTCTATTGATTAGTGATGTTAAGCATCCTTTCATGTGTTTGTTGGCAATCTGCATATCTTCTTTGGAGAAATTTCTATTTAGGTCTTCTGACCATTTTTGGATTGGGTTGTTGTTTTTTCTTTATATTGAGCTGCATGAGCTGCTTATATATTTTGGAGATTAATCCTTTGTCAGTTGCTTCATTTGCAAATATTTTCTCTCATTCTGAGGGTTGTCTTTTGGTCTTGTTTATGGTTTCCTATGCTGTTTAAAAACTTTTAAGTTTCTTTAGGTCCCATTTGTTTATTTTTGTTTTTATTTCCATTTCCTTGAGAGGTGGGTTAAAAACGGTGTTGCTGTGATTTATGTCATAGAGTGTTCTGCCTATGTTTTCCTCTAAGAGTTTTAAAGTGTCTGGCCTTACATTTAGGTCTTTAAACCATTTTGAGTTTATTTTTGTGTATGGTGTTAGGAAGTGTTCTAATTTCATTCTTTTCCATGTAGCTGTCCAGTTTTCCCAATATCACTTATTGAAGAGTCTGTCTTTTCTCCATTGTATATTCTTGCCTCCTTTATCAAAGATAAGGTGACCATATGTGCATGGATTTATCTCTGGGCTTTCTATCCTGTTCCATTGACCTCTATTTCTGTTTCTGTGTCAGTACAATACTGTCTTGACTACTGTAGCTTTGTAGTATAGTCTGAAGTCCAGAAGCCCTATTCCTTCAGCTCTGTTTTTCTTTCTCAAGATTGCTTTGGCTGTTTGGGGTCTTTTGTGTTTCCATACAAATTGTGAAATATTTTGCTCTTGTTCTGTGAAAAATGCCATTCATAGTTTGATAGGGATTGCATTGAATCTATAGATTGCTTTGGGTAGTATAGTCATTTTCACAATGTTGATTCTTCCTATCCAAGAACATGGTGTATCTCTCCATCTGTTTGTATCATCTTTTATTTCTTTCATCAGTGTCTTATAGTTTTCTGCATACAGGTCTTTTGTCTCCTTAGGTGGGTTTATTCCTAGATATTTTATTGCTCTTGTGGAAATGAAAAATGGGAGTGTTTCCTTAATTTCTCTTTCAGATTTTTCATCATTAGTGTATAGGAATGCAAGAGATTTCTGTGCATTAATTTTGTATCCTGCTATTTTACCAAATTCAATAATTAGTTGTAGTACTTTTCTGGTAACATCTTTAGGATTCTCTTTGTATAGTATCATGTCATCTGCAAACAGTGACAGCTTTACGTCTTCTTTTCCGATTTGGATTCATTTTATTTCTGTTTCTTCTCTGATTGCTGTGGCTAAAACTTCCAAAGCTATGTTAAATAATAGTGATGAGAGTGTAAAACCTTGTCTTGTTCCTGATCTTAGAGGAAATGGTTTCAGTTTTTTACCATTGAGAATGATGTTGGCTGTGGGTTTGTCATATATGGCTTTTATTATGTTGAGGTAAGTTCCCTCTATGTCTACTTTCTGGAGGATTTTTATCATAAATGGGTGTTGAAAGCTTTTTCTGTATCTATTGAGATGATCATATGGTTTTTCTCCTTCAATTTGTTATTGTGGTTTATCACACTGATTGATTTGCATATTTTGAAGAATCCTTGCATTCCTTAATTTTTAAATAATTTTGAGTTTACTTTTGTTTATGGTTCATGAAAGTTCTTTGTGTCTAGCTGTCCTGTTCTCCCAACACCATTTATTGGAGATAGTGTGCTTTCCACATTATATATTCTTGTTTCTAGGTTGCAAATTAATTAGCCATATAAATGTCAGTTTATTCCTGGGGTCTCCATTGTGTTCCACTAATCTATGTTTCTGTTTTTGTGCCTGTACCATACTATTGTGATTACTGTAGCTTTGCAGTATAGTTTGAAATCAAGGAGTGTATTACCTCCAGCTTTGTTCTTCTTTCTTAACATTGCTTTTACCATTCAGGGTTTTTGTGGTTCTATACAAACTTTAGGGTTATTTGTTCTAGTTCTGTGACAAGTGCCACAGGTATTTAGATAGGGATTACATTGAATCTTTAGGTTTCTTTGGGTAGTATGGATATATTAACAATATTAATCCATCCAATCCTTGAGCACTGTGCATCTTCCTATTTGTTTGTGTTTTCTTCAATTTATTTCTTAAATGTATTTCAGCTTTCAGAGTACAGAACTTTTATCTCCTTGATTAAATTTGCTCCTAGGTGTATATATATATATATATATTTTTGATGCAATTGTAAATTGGATTTTTTTCTTCATTTCTTTTATGATAGTTCATTTTTAGTGCATAGAAATGCAACAGATATCTGTATATGGATTTTCCAACCTGCAACTTTACTGCACCCGTTTATTCTAATTCTATAGCTTTTTGGTCATGTCTTTAGTGTTTTCTACATATGTCATCTGCAAATAGTGACAGTTTTACACATTTGTTTCCACTTAGGATGACTTTTATCTTTCTTTTTCCTTTGGTCTGATTGCTGTGGCTAGGACTTACAAAACTATATTGAATTAACATGGCTAGAGCAGGTGTCCTTGTCTTGTTCCTGATCCTAGACGAAATTTTCAAGTCATTTTGCATTGAGTATTATGTTAGCTGTGGGTTTGCCATGAATGGCCTTTATCATGTTGATGTATGTTCCCTGTATAACTACTTTGTTCAGAGTTTTATTGTAAATGGAAGTTGAATTTTGTCAAATGCATTTTTATACCTATTGATATGATCATTTGATTTTTATCCTTTGTTTGTTAATGTGGTATACCACATTGATTGATTTGTGGAAATTGAACTGTACTTGTGTCCCTGGAATAAATTCCTCTTGATCATGGAGTATGGTCCTTTTAATGCATTGTTGGATTCAGTTTGCTAATATTTTGTTGGAAAATGTTGCATCTATGTTCATCAAGAATCTTGGCCTGTTATTTTTTTGTAGTGCCTTTATTTGATTTTGGTATCAGAGTAATGTAGGACTCATAGAATACATTTGGATGCATTCTTTCTATGTCAATTTTTTGAAAAGTTTGAGAAGGATCATTATTAAGTCTTTTTTAAATGTGGTAGAAGGCACCAGTGAATCCATCTGATCCTGAACATTTTTCTGGGAATTTTTAAAATACTTTCTAAATTTCATCACTTGTTATCAATCTCTTCAGATTTTCTTTCATTTATTATTCAAACATGGAAGATTTTAATGGCTCTTAGAATTTATTGATTTCTTCTAGATTGTCCAATATGTTGACATATACATTTTTTGTAGCAATTGCTCATGATCTTTTGTATAACTGTAGCATCTGTTGTAAATTCTCTTCTTTCATTTTTGATTTTATTTATTTGGGCCTTCTTCCATTCTTTTCTGGGTGATTCTGGCTAAAGCTTTATCAACTTTGTTTATCTTTTCAGAAAACCAACTCCTATTTCTATTTATCTTTTCTAAGTTTTTTGTCTCTATTTTATTCATTTCCAATCTGATCTTCATTATTTCCTTCCTTCTACTAACTTTGGGCTTTGTTTTTTATTATTTTTCTAGTTCATTTTGGTTAAGGTTAGGTCTTGTTTCATGAGTTAGGCCTGTATTGCTATAAACTTCCCCTTTAGAACTCTTTTTGTTATGTCCCATAGCTTTTGGATTGTTGTGTTACCATTTTTGTTGTCTCACAGTATTTTTTATTTCTTCTTTGATTTCTTCCTTGATCCATTGGTTGTGTAGTAGCATGTTGTTTAGCCTCCACATGTTCATGAATTTTCCAATTCTTATCATTGATTTATAGTTTCATAACTTTGTGGTTGGAAAAGACATTTGATGTGATTTCAATCTTTTTTTTTTTAACATCTTTATTGGAGTATAATTGCTTTACAATGGTATGTTAGTTTCAGCTTCACAACAAAATGAATCAGTTATATATATACATATATTCCCATATCTCTTCCCGCTTGCGTCTCCCTCCCTCCCACCCTCCCTATCCCACCCCTCCAGGCGGTCACAAAGCACCGAGCTGATCTCCCTGTGCTATGCGGCTGCTTCCCACTAGCTATCTACCTTACGTTTGGTAGTGTATATATGTCCATGCCTCTTTATCGCTTTGTCACCGTTTACCCTTCCCCCTCCCCATTAGCCTCAAGTCCATTCTCTAGTAAGTCTGTGTCTTTATTCCTGTTTCACCCCTAGGTTTTTCATGACATTTTTTTTTTAAATTCCATATATATGTGTTAGCATACGGTATTTGTCTCTCTCTTTCTGACTTACTTCACTCTGTATGACAGACTCTAGGTCTATCCACCTCATTACAAATAGCTCAATTTCGTCTCTTTTTATGGCTGAGTAATATTCCATTGTATATATGTGCCACATCTTCTTTATCCATTCATCCGATGATGGACACTTAGGTTGTTTCCATCTCCGGGCTATTGTAAATAGAGCTGCAATGAACATTTTGGTACATGACTCTTTTTGAATTATGGTTTTCTCAGGGTATATGCCCAGTAGTGGGATTGCTGGGTCATATGGTAGTTCTATTTGTAGCTTTTTAAGGAACCTCCATACTGTTCTCCACAGTGGCTGTATCAATTTACATTCCCACCAACAGTGTAAGAGGGTTCCCTTTTCTCCACACCCTCTCCAGCATTTATTGTTTCTAGATTTTTTGATGATGGCCATTCTGACTGGTGTGAGATGATATCTCATTGTAGTTTTGATTTGCATTTCTCTCATGATTAGTGATGTTGAGCATTCTTTCATGTGTTTGTTGGCACTCTGTATATCTTCTTTGGAGAAATGTCTATTTAGGTCTTCTGCCCATTTTTGGATTGAGTTGTTTGTTTTTTTGTTATTAAGCTGCATGAGCTGCTTATAAATTTTGGAGATCAATCCTTTGCCAGTTGCTTCATTTGCAAATATTTTCTCCCATTCTGAGGGTTGTCTTTTGGTCTAGTTTATGGTTTCCTTTGCTGCGCAAAAGCTTTTAAGTTTCATTAGGTCCCATTTGTTTACTCTTGTTTTTATTTCCATTTCTCTAGGAGGTGGGTCAAAAAGGACCTTGCTGTGATTTATGTCATAGAATGTTCTGCCTATGTTTTCCTCTAAGAGTTTAATAGTTTCTGGCCTTACATTTAGGTCTTTAATCCATTTTGAGCTTATTTTTGTGTATGGTGTTAGGGAGTGATCTAATTTCATACTTTTACATGTAGCTGTCCAGTTTTCCCAGCACCACTTATTGAATAGGCTGTCCTTTCTCCACTGTACATTTCTGCCTCCTTTGTCAAAGATAAGGTGACCATATGTGCATGGGTTTATCTCTGGGCTTTCTATCCTGTTCCATTGATCTATCTTTCTGTTTTTGTGCCAGTACCATACCGTCTTGATAACTGTAGCTTTGTAGTATAGTCTGAAGTCTGGGAGCCTGATTCCTCCAGTTCCTTCTTTCGTTCTCAAGATTGCTTTGGCTATTCGGGGTCTTTTGTGTTTCCATACAAATTGTGAAATTTTTTGTTCTAGTTCTGTGAAAAATGCCAGTGGTAGTTTGATAGGGATTGCATTGAATCTATAGATTGCTTTGGGTAGTAGAGTCATTTTCACAATGTTGATTCTTCCAATCCAAGAACATGGTATATCTCTCCATCTATTTGCATCATCTTTAATTTCTTTCATCAGTGTCTTATAATTTTCTGCATACAGATCTTTTGTCTCCTTAGGTAGGTTTATTCCTAGATATTTTATTCTTTTTGTTGCAATGGTAAATGGGAGTGTTTTCTTGATTTCACTTTCAGATTTTTCATCATTAGTATATAGGAATGCCAGAGATTTCTGTGCATTAATTTTGTATCCTGCCACTTTACCAAATTCATTGATTAGCTCTAGTAGTTTTCTGGTAGCATCTTTAGGGTTCTCTATGTATAGGATCATGTCATCTGCAAACAGTGACAGCTTTACTTCTTCTTTTCCGATTTGGATTCCTTTTATTTCCTTTTCTTCTCTGATTGCTGTGGCTAAAACTTCCAAAACTATGTTGAATAAGAGTGGTGAGAGTGGGCAACCTTGTCTTGGTCCTGATCTTAGTGGAAATGCTTTCAGTTTTTCACCATTGAGGATGATGTTTGCTGTGGGCTTGTCATATATGGCCTTTATTATGTTGAGGAAAGTTCCCTCTATGCCTACTTTCTGCAGGCTTTTTATCATAAATGGGTGTTGAATTTTGTCAAAAGCTTTCTCTGCATCTATTGAGATGATCATATGGTTTTTCTCCTTCAGTTTGTTAATATGGTTTATCACATTGATAGATTTGCGTATATTGAAGAATCCTTGCATTCCTGGAATAAACCCCACTTGATCATGGTGTATCATCCTTTTAATGTGCTGTTGGATTCTGTTTGCTAGTATTTTGTTGAGGATTTTTGCATCTATGTTCATCAGTGATATTGGCCTGTAGTTTTCTTTCTTTGTGACATCCTTGTCTGGTTTTGGTATCAAGGTGATGGTGGCCTCGTAGAAGGAGTTTGGGAGTGTTCCTCCCTCTGCTATATTTTGGAAGAGTTTGAGAAGGATAGGTGTTAGCTCTTCTCTAAATGTTTGATAGAATTCGCCTGTGAAGCCATCTGGTCCTGGGCTTTTGTTTGTTGGAAGGTTTTTAATCACAGTTTCAATTTCAGTGCTTGTGATTGGTCTGTTCATATTTTCTATTTCTTCCTGATTCAGTCTTGGCAGGTTGTGCCTTTCTAAGAATTTGTCCATTTCTTCCAGATTGTCCATTTTATTGGCATAGAGTTGCTTGTAGTAATCTCTCATGATCTCTTTTATTTCTGCAGTGTCAGTTGTTACCTCTCCTTTTTCATTTCTAATTCTATTGATTTGAGTCTTCTCCCTTTTTTTCTTGATGAGTCTGGCTAGTGGTTTATCTATTTTGTTTATCTTCTCAGAGAACCAGCTTTTAGTTTTATTGATGTTTGCTATTGTTTCCTTCATTTCTTTTTCATTTATTTCTGATCTGATTTTTATGATTTCTTTCCTTCTGCTAGCTTTGGGGTTTTTTTGTTCTTCTTTCTCTAATTGCTTGAGGTGCAAGGTTAGGTTGTTTATTCGAGATGTTTCCTGCTTCTTAAGGTGGGCTTGTATTGCTATAAACTTCCCCCTTAGAACTGCTTTTGCTGCATCCCACAAGTTTTGGGTCGTTGTGTCTCCATTGTCATTTGTTTCTAGGTATTTTTTGATTTCCTCTTTGATTTCTTCAGTGATCACTTCATTATTAAGTAGTGTATTGTTTAGCCTCCATGTGTTTGTATTTTTTACAGATGTTTTCCTGTAATTGATATCTAGTCTCATGGCGTTGTGGTCAGAAAAGATACTTGATACAATTTCAATTTTCTTAAATTTACCAAGGCTTGATTTGTGACCCAAGATATGATCTATCCTGGAGAATGTTCCATGAGCACTTGAGAAAAATGTGTATTCTGTTGTTTTTGGATGGAATGTCCTATAAATATCTATTAACTCCATCTCGTTTAATGTATCATTTAAAGCTTGTGTTTCCTTATTTATTTTCATTTTGGATGATCTGTCCATTGGTGAAAGTGGGGTGTTAAAGTCCCCTACTATGAATGTGTTACTGTCGATTTCCCCTTTTATGGTTGTCAGTATTTGCCTTATGTATTGAGGTGCACCTATGTTGGGTGCATAAATATTTACAATTGTTATATCTTCCTCTTGGATTGATCCCTTGATCATTATGTAGTGTCCTTCTTTGTCTCTTCTAATAGTCTTTGTTTTAAAGTCTATTTTGTCTGATATGAGAATTGCTACTCCAGCTTTCTTTTGGTTTCCACTTGCATGAAATACCTTTTTCCAACCCCTTACTTTCAGTCTGTATGTGTCTCTAGGTCTGAAGTGGGTCTCTTGTAGACAGCAAATATATGGGTCTTGTTTTTGTATCCATTCAGCCAATCTGTGTCTTTTGGTGGGAGCATTTAGTCCATTTACATTTAAGGTAATTATCGATATGTGTGTTCCTATTCCCATTTTCTTCATTGTTTTGGGTTTGTTATTGTAGGTCCTTTCCTTCTTTTGTGTTTCTTGCCTAGAGAAGTTCCTTTAGCAGTTGTTGTAGAGCTGGTTTGGTGGTGCTGAACTCTCTCAGCTTTTGCTTGTCTGTAAAGGTTTTAATTTCTCCATCAAATCTGAATGAGATCCTTGCTGGGTAGAGTAATCTTGGTTGCAGGTTTTTCTCCTTCAACACTTTCAATATGTCCTGCCACTCCCTTCTGGCTTGCAGAGTTTCTGCTGAAAGATCAGCTGTTAACCTTATGGGGATTCCCTTATGTGTTATTTGTTGTTTTTCCCTTGCTGCTTTTAATATGTTTTCTTTGTATTTAATTTTTGACAGTTTGATTAATATGTGTCTTG
Organism: Leucopleurus acutus; assembly: GCF_964270905.1. Taxonomy (NCBI): domain Eukaryota; kingdom Metazoa; phylum Chordata; class Mammalia; order Artiodactyla; family Delphinidae; genus Leucopleurus; species Leucopleurus acutus. Next base: position 10,033,430 of record NC_139154.1, read on the forward strand.
GCGTATTTCTCCTTGGATTTATCCTGTATGGGACTCTCTGTGCTTCCTGGACTTGATTAACTATTTCCTTTCCCATATTAGGGAAGTTTTCAACTATAATCTCTTCAAATATTTTCTCAGTCCCTTTCTTTTTCTCTTCTTCTTCTGGAACCCCTATAATTTGAATGTTGGTGCGTTTAATGTTGTCCCAGAGGTCTCTGAGACTGTCCTCAGTTCTTTTCATTCTTTTTTCTTTATTCTGCTCTGCAGTAGTTATTTCCACTATTTTATCTTCCAGGTCACTTATCCGTTCTTCTGCCTCATTTATTCTGCTATTGATCCCATCTAGAGTACTTTTAATTTCATTTATTGTGTTGTTCATCGTTGCTTGTTTCATCTTTAGTTCTTCTAGGTCCTTGTTAACTGATTCTTGCAATTTGTCCATTCTATTGTCCATTCTATCTCCAAGATTTCGGATCAACCTTACTATCATTATTCTGAATTCTTTTTCAGGTAGACTGCCTATTTCCTCTTCATTTGTTAGGTCTGGTGGGTTTTTATCTTGCTCCTTCATCTGCTGTGTGTTTTTCTGTCTTTTCATTTTGCTTATCTTACTGTGTTTGGGGTCTCCTTTTTTTTTTTTTTGCAGGCTGAAGGTTCGTAGTTCCTGTTGTTTTTTGTGTCTGTCCCCAGTGGCTAAGGTTGGTTCAGTGGGTTGTGTAGGCTTCCTGGTAGAGGGTACTAGTGCCTGTGTTCTGGTGTATGAGGCTGGATCTTGTCTTTCTGGTGGGCAGGTCCACGTCTGGTGGTGTGTTTTGGGGTGTCTGTAGACTTATTATGATTTTGGGCAGCCTCTCTGCTAATGGGTGGGGTTGTGTTCCTGTCTTGCTAGTTGTTTGGCATAGGATGTCCAGCACTGTAGCTTGCTGGTCGTTGAGTAAAGCTGGGTGCTGGCGTTGAGATGGAGATCTCTCGGAGATTTTTGCTGTTTGATATTATGTGGAGCTGGGAGGCCTCTTGTGGACCAGTGTCCTGAAGTTGGCTCTCCCACCTCAGAGGCACAGCACTGAGTCCTGGCTGCAGCACCAAGAGCCTTTCATCCACAGGGCTCCTTAATTTGGGATGATTCGTTGTCTATTCAGGTATTCCACAGATGCAGGGTACATCAAGTTGATTGTGGAGCTTTAATCCGCTGCTCCTGAGGCTGCTGGGAGAGATTTCCCTTTCTCTTCTTTGTTCTCACAGTTCCCAGGGGCTCAGCTTTGGATTTGGCCCCGCTGTGCGTGTAGGTCGCTGGAGGGCGTCTGTTCTTTGCTCAGACAGGACGGGGTTAAAGGAGCCGCTGATTCGGAGGCTCTGGCTCACCCAGGCCGGGGGGTAGGGAGGGTCACGGAGTGCAGGGCGGGCCTGCAGCGGCAGAGGCCGGCGTGACGCTGCAGCCTGAGGCGCGCCGTGCGCTCTCCCGGGGAGCCATCCCCAGATCCCGGGACCCCGGCAGCGGCGGGCTGCACAGGCTCCCCGGAAGGGCGTGTGGCTAGTGACCTGCGCTCGCACACAGGCCTCCTGGCGGCGGCAGCAGCGGCCTTAGCGTCCCATGTCCGTTTCTGGGCTCCGCACTCTTAGCCGCGGCTCGCGCCCGTCCCCGGAGCTCTCCCAAGCAGCGTTCCCAATCCCCCCTCCTCGTGCACCAGGAAACAAAGAGGGACGTAAAAGTCTCTTGCCTCTTCGGCAGGTCCAGACCCCTCCCCAGACTCTCTCCCGGCCAGCCGCGGCGCACCAACGCCCTGCAGGCTGTGTTCACGCCGCCAACCTCAGTCCTCTCCCGGCGCTCCGACAAAAGCCGGAGCCTCAGCTCCCAGCCCCGCCCGCCCCGGCGGGCGAGCAGACAAGCCTCTCGGCTGGTGAGTGCCGGTCGGCCCGATCCTCTGCGCTGGAATCTCTCCGCTTTGCCCTCCGCACCCCTGTTGCTGCGCTCTCCTCCGCGGCTCCCAAGCTCCCCCACTCCGCCTCCCAAAGTCTCCACCCGCGAAGGGGCTTCCTAGTGTGTGGACACTTTTCCTCCTTCACAGCTTTCTCCCACTGGTGCAGGACCCGTCCCTATTCTTTTGTCTCTGTTTATTTTTTTCTTTTGCCCTAACCAGGTACGTGGGGGGTTCCTTGCCTTTTGGGAGGTCTGAGGTCTTCTGCCAGTGTTCAGTAGGTGCTCCGTTGGAGTTGTTCCACGCGTAGATGTATTTCTGGTGTATCTGTGGAGAGGAAGGTGATCTCCGCGTCTTACTCTTCCGCCATCTTCCCAGAAGTTCGAATCTTTTAAAATTTATTTAGACTTTTTTGGTAGCTTACTGTCATTACCTCCCATTATGCCCATCAATATTTGCTTTATGTATTTACGTGGTTTGGTACATAGGTATTTACAAGTGTTATATCCTCTTGTGTTTTTTTTTTAACATCTTTATTGGGGTATAATTGCTTTACAATGGTGTGTTAGTTTCTGCTTTATAACAAAGTGAATCAGTCATACATAAACATATGTTCCCATATGTCTTCCCTCTTGCGTCTCCCTCCCTCCCACCCTCCCTATCCCACCCCTCCAGGCTGTCAAAAACCACCGAGCCAATATCTCTGTGCCATGCGGCTGCTTACCACTAGCTATCTACCTTACTACGTTTGTTAGTGTGTATATGCCCATGACTCTCTCTCGCCCTGTCACAGATCACCCTTCCCCCTCCCCATAACCTCAAGTCCGTTCTCTATGAGATCTGCGTCTTTATTCCTGCTTTACCCGTAGGTTCTTCATGACATTTTTTTTCTTAAATTCCATATATATGTGTTAGCATACGGTATTTGTCTTTTTCTTTCTGACTTACTTCACTCTGTATGACAGACTCTAGGTCTATCCACCTCATTACAAATAGCTCAACTTCGTTTCTTTTTATGGCTGAGTAATATTCCATTGTATATATGTGCCACATCTTCTTTATCCATTCATCCGATAATGGGCACTTAGGTTGTTTCCATCTCCAGGCTATTGTAAATAGAGCTGCAATGAACATTTTGGTATATGACTCTTTTTGAATTTTGGTTTTCTCAGGGTATATGCCCAGTAGTGGGATTGCTGGGTCATATGGTAGTTCTATTTGTAGTTTTTAAGGAACCTCCATACTGTTCTTCATAGTGGCTGAACCAATTCACATTCCCACCAGCAGTGCAAGAGTGTTCCCTTTTCTCTGCACCCTCTCCAGCATTTATTGTTTCTAGATTTTTTGATGATGGCCATTCTGACTGGTGTGAGATGATATCTCATTGTAGTTTTGATTTGCATTTCTCTAATGATTAATGATGTTGAGCATTCTTTCATGTGTTTGTTGGCAGTCTGTATATCTTCTTTGGAGAAATGTCTATTTAGGTCTTCTGCCCATTTTTGAATCGGGTTCTTTGTTTTCTTGTTATTGAGCTGCATGAGCTGCTTGTAAATTTTGGAGATTAATCCTTGTCGGTTGCTTCATTTGCAAATATTTTCTCCCATTCTGAGGGTTGTCTTTTGGTCCTGTTTATGGTTTCCTTTGCTGTGCAAAAGCTTTGAAGTTTCATTAGGTCCCATTTGTTTATTTTTGTTTTTATTTCCATTACTCTAGGAGGTGGGTCAGAAAGGATCTTGCTGTGATTTATGTCATAGAGTGTTCTGCCTATGTTTTCCTCTAAGAGTTTGATAGTTTCTGGCCTTACATTTAGGTCTTTAATCCATTTTGAGCTTATTTTTGTGTATGGTGTTAGGGAGTGATCTAATCTCATACTTTTACATGTACCTGTCCAGTTTTCCCAGCACCACTTATTGAAGAGGCTGTCCTTTCTCCACTGTACACTACTGCCACCTTTATCAAAGATAAGGTGTCCATATGTACATGGGTTTATCTCTGGGCTTTCTATCCTGTTCCATTGATCTATCTTTCTGTTTTTGTGCCAGTACCATACCGTCTTGATAACTGTAGCTTTGTAGTATAGTCTGAAGTCTGGGAGCCTGATTCCTCCAGTTCCTTCTTTCGTTCTCAAGATTGCTTTGGCTATTCGGGGTCTTTTGTGTTTCCATACAAATTGTGAAATTTTTTGTTCTAGTTCTGTGAAAAATGCCAGTGGTAGTTTGATAGGGATTGCATTGAATCTATAGATTGCTTTGGGTAGTAGAGTCATTTTCACAATGTTGATTCTTCCAATCCAAGAACATGGTATATCTCTCCATCTATTTGTATCATCTTTAATTTCTTTCATCAGTGTCTTATAATTTTCTGCATACAGGTCTTTTGTCTCCTTAGGTAGGTTTATTCCTAGATATTTTATTCTTTTTGTTGCAATAGTAAATGGGAGTGTTTTCTTGATTTCACTTTCAGATTTTTCATCATTAGTATATAGGAATGCCAGAGATTTCTGTGCATTAATTTTGTATCCTGCCACTTTACCAAATTCATTGATTAGCTCTAGTAGTTTTCTGGTAGCATCTTTAGGGTTCTCTATGTATAGGATCATGTCATCTGCAAACAGTGACAGCTTTACTTCTTCTTTTCTGATTTGGATTCCTTTTATTTCCTTTTCTTCTCTGATTGCTATGGCTAAAACTTCCAAAACTATGTTGAATAAGAGTGGTGAGAGTGGGCAACCTTGTCTTGGTCCTGATCTTAGTGGAAATGCTTTCAGTTTTTCACCATTGAGGATGATGTTTGCTGTGGGCTTGTCATATATGGCCTTTATTATGTTGAGGAAAATTCCCTCTATGCCTACTTTCTGTAGGTTTTTTATCATAAATGGGTGTTGAATTTTGTCAAAAGCTTTCTCTGCATCTATTGAGATGATCATATGGTTTTTCTCCTTCAATTTGTTAATATGGTTTATCACATTGATAGATTTGCATATATTGAAGAATCCTTGCATTCCTGGAATAAACCCCACTTGATCATGGTGTATCATCCTTTTAATGTGCTGTTGGATTCTGTTTGCTAGTATTTTGTTGAGTATTTTTGCATCTATGTTCATCAGTGATATTGGCCTGTAGTTTTCTTTCTTTGTGACATCCTTGTCTGGTTTTGGTATCAAGGTGATGGTGGCCGCATAGAAGGAGTTTGAGAGTGTTCCTCCCTCTGCTATATTTTGGAAGAGTTTGAGAAGGTTAGGTGTTAGCTCTTCTCTAAATGTTTGATAGAATTTGCCTGTGAAGCCATCTGGTCCTGGGCTTTTCTTTGTTGGAAGACTTTTAATCCCAATTTCAATTTCAGTGCTTGTGATTGGTCTGTTCATATTTTCTATTTCTTCCTGATTCAGTCTTGGCAGGTTGTGCATTTCTAAGAATTTGTCCATTTCTTCCAGATTGTCCATTTTATTGGCATAGAGTTGCTTGTAGTAATCTCTCATGATCTCTTTTATTTCTGCAGTGTCAGTTGTTACCTCTCCTTTTTCGTTTCTAATTCTATTGATTTGAGTCTTCTCCCTTTTTTTCTTGATGAGTCTGGCTAGTGGTTTATCTATTTTGTTTATCTTCTCAAAGAACCAGCTTTTAGTTTTATTGATCTTTGCTATTGTTTCTTTCATTTCTTTTTCATTTATTTCTGATCTGATCTTTATGATTTCTTTCCTTCTGCTAGCTTTGGGGTTTTTTTGTTCTTCTTTCTCTAATTGCTTGAGGTGCAAGGTTAGGTTGTTTATTCGAGATGTTTCCTGTTTCTTAAGGTGGGCTTGTATTGCTATAAACTTCCCCCTTAAAACTGCTTTTGCTGCATCCCACAGGTTTTGGGTCGTTGTGTCTCCATTGTCATTTGTTTCTAGGTATATTTTGATTTCCTCTTTGATTTCTTCAGTGATCACTTCATTATTAAGTAGTGTATTGTTTAGCCTCCATGTGTTTGTATTTTTTACAGATGTTTTCCTGTAATTGATATCTAGTCTCATGGCGTTGTGGTCAGAAAAGATACTTGATACAATTTCAATTTTCTTAAATTTACCAAGGCTTGATTTGTGACCTAAGATATGATCTATCCTGGAGAATGTTCCATGAGCACTTGAGAAAAATGTGTATTCTGTTGTTTTTGGATGGAGTGTCCTATAAATATCAATTAAGTCCATCTTGTTTAATGTATCATTTAAAGCTTGTGTTTCCTTATTTATTTTCATTTTGGATGATCTGTCCATGGCTGAAAGTGGGGTGTTTAAGTCCCCTACTATGAATGTGTTACTGTCGATTTCCCCTTTTATGGCTGTTAGTATTTGCCTTATGTATTGAGGTGCACCTATGTTGGGTGCATAAATATTTACAATTGTTATATCTTCTTGGATCGATCCCTTGATCATTATGTAGTGTCCTTCTTTGTCTCTTTTAATAGTCCTTATTTTAAAGTCTATTTTGTCTGATATGAGAATTGCTACTCCAGCTTTCTTTTGGTTTCCATTTGCATGGAATATCTTTTTCCATCCCCTTACTTTCAGTCTGTATGTGTCTCTAGGTCTGAAGTGGGTCTCTTGTAGACAGCATATATATGGGTCTTGTTTTTGTATCCATTCAGCCAATCTGTGTCTTTTGGTGGGAGCATTTAGTCCATTTACATTTAAGGTAATTATCGATATGTATGTTCCTATTCCCATTTTCTAAATTGTTTTGGGTTCGTTATTATAGGTCTTTTCCTTCTCTTGTGTTTCTTGCCTAGAGAAGATCCTTTAGCATTTGTTGTAAAGCTGGTTTGGTGGTGCTGAACTCTCTCAGCTTTTCCTTGTCTGTAAAGGTTTTAATTTCTCCATCAAATCTGAATGAGATTCTTGCTGGGTAGAGTAGTCTTGGCTGCAGGTTTTTCTCCTTCATCACTTTCAGTATGTCCTGCCACTCCCTTCTGGCTTGTAGGGTTTCTGCTGAGAGATCAGCTGTTAACCTTATGGGGATTCCCTTATGTGTTATTTGTTGTTTTTCCCTTGCTGCTTTTAATATGCTTTCTTTGTATTTAATTTTTGACAGTTTGATTAATATGTGTCTTGGTGTATTTCTCCTTGTATTTATCCTGTATGGGACTCTCTGTGCTTCCTGGACTTGATTAACTATTTCCTTTCCCATATTAGGGAAGTTTTCAACTATAATCTCTTCAAATATTTTCTCAGTCCCTTTCTTTTTCTCTTCTTCTTCTGGAACCCCTATAATTTGAATGTTGGTGCATTTAATGTTGTCCCAGAGGTCTCTGAGACTGTCCTCAGTTCTTTTCATTCTTTTTTCTTTATTCTGCTCTGCAGTAGTTATTTCCACTATTTTATCTTCCAGGTCACTTATCCGTTCTTCTGCCTCAGTTATTCTGCTATTGATCCCATCTAGAGTACTTTTAATTTCATTTATTGTGTTGTTCATCATTGCTTGTTTCATCTTTAGTTCTTCTAGGTCCTTGTTAACTGATTCTTGCATTTTGTCCATTCTATTGTCCATTCTATCTCCAAGATTTCGGATCAACCTTACTATCATTATTCTGAATTCTTTTTCAGGTAGACTGCTTATTTCCTTTTCATTTGTTATGTCTGGTGCATTTTTATTATGTGGAGCTGGGAGGTCTCTTGTTGACCAGCATCCTGAAGTTGGCTCTCCTACCTCAGAGGCAGAGCCCTGCCTCCTGGCTGGGGCACCAAGAGCTTTTCATCTACACAGCTCAGGATAAAAGGGAGAAAAAGTAGAGGGAATTAGTAGAAGTATGAGGAAAGAAAGAAGGAAAGGAGGGTAGGAAGGAAGGAAGAAAGAAGGAAAGAAGCAAAGAAGGAAAGAAGGCAAGAAGGAAAGAAAGGAGGGAGGGAGGGAGGGAAGAAGGAAGGAAGGAGGGAAAGAAGGAAAAAAGACAGAAAGAAGATACAGTGAAAATAAAATAAAGTATAATAAAGTTATTGAATTAAAAAATTCTTATTTAGAAAAAAAAAAAAAGGGACGGATAGAACCTTAGGACAAATGTTGGAAGCAAAACTATACAGACAAAATCTTACACAGAAGCATACACATACACCCTCACTAAAAGAGGTAAATGGGGAAAAATCATAAATCTTGCTGTCAGAGACCACCTCCTCAATTTGGGATGATTCGTTGTCTAAAGGAGGGAAGGAAGGAAGGAAAGAAAGAAAGAAAGAAAGGAAGAAAGAAAGAAAGAAAGAACGAAGGTAAAGTATAATAACGTTATTAAAATTAATTATTAAGAAAAATTAAAAAAAAACATGGACGGATAGAACCCTAGGACAAATGGTGGAAGCAAGACTATACAGACAAGATCTCACACAGAAGCATACACATACACATTCACAAAAAGAGGAAAAGGGAAAAAATCATAGATCTTGCTCCTAAAGTCCACTTCCTTAATTTGGGATGATTGCTTGTCTATTCAGGTATTCCACAGATGCAGGGTATATCAAGTTGATTGTGGAGCTTTAATCCGCTGTTTCTGAGGCTGCTGGGAGAGATTTCCCTTTCTCTTCTTTGTTCTCACAGCTCCCAGGGCTCAGCTTTGGATTTGGCCCTGCCACTGCGTGTAGGTCGCTGGAGGGCGTCTGTTTTTTGCTCAGACAGGATGGGGTTAAAAGAGCCGCTGATTCGGGGGCTCTGGCGCACTCAGGCCGGCGGGGAGGGAGGGGCACGGAGTGCGGGGCGGCCTGCGGTGGCAAAGGCCGGCGTGACTTTGCACCAGCCTGAGGCGCGCTGTGCGTTCTCCCGGGGAAGTTGTCCCTGGATCCTGGGAACCTGGCAGTGGCGGGCTGCACAGGCTCCGCGGAAGAGGGGTGTGGAGAGTGACCTGTGCTCGCACACAGGCCCCTTGGTGGCGGCAGCAGCAGCCTTAACGTCTCCCGCCCGCCTCTGGGGTCCGCGCTTTTAGTCGCGGTTTGCGCCCGTCTCTGGATTCCGCGCTTTCAGCTGCGGCTCGCGCCCATCTCTGGGGTCCGCGCTTTCAGCCGCGGCTCGCACCCGTCTCTGGAGTTCCTTTAAGCAGTGTTCTTAAACCCCTTTCCTCACGCCCCAGGAAACAAAGAGGGAAGGAAAAGTCTCCTGCCTCTTCGGTAGGTGCAGACTTTTCCCCAGACTCCCTCCCGGCTAGCTGTGGTGCACTAACCCCGTCAGGCTGTGTTCAAGCCGCCAACCCCAGTCCTCTCCCTGCGCTCCGACCGAAGCCCGTGCCTCAGAGCCTCAGCTCGCAGCCCCGCCTGCCCCGGCGGGTGAGCGGACAAGCCTCTCGGGCTGGTGAGTGCCGGTCGGCACCGATCCTCTGTGCGGGAATCTCCCTGCTTTGCCCTCCGCACCCGTTGCTGTGCACTCCTCCGCGGCTTCGAAGCTCCCCCCTCCGCCTCCCGCAGTCTCCACCGCGAAGGGGCTTCCTAGTGTGTGGAAACTTCCTCCTTCACAGCTCCCTCCCACTGGTGCAGGTGCCGTCCCTATTCTTTTGTCTCTGTTTTTTCTTTTTTTCTTTTGCCCTACCCAGGTACGTGGGGAGTTCCTTGCCTTTTGGGAGGTCTGAAGTCTTCTGCCAGCCTTCAGTAGGTGTTCTGTAGGAGTTGTTCCACGTGTAGATGTATTTCTGGTGTATCTGTGGGGAGGAAGGTGATCTCCTCGTCTTACTCTTCCGCCATCTTCCGCCTTCCCCTATCCTCTTGTTTGATTGATCACTTTATCATTATATAATGTCATTCCTGGTTTCTTGTTACATTATTTGTTTTAAAGTTTATTTTGTCTGATAAAGTATTGCTAACCCAGCTTTCCTTTTGCTGTTCTTTTGCATGGAATATCTCTATCCATTCCACCACTTTTCAGTCTGTGTGTTTCTTTAGATACGAAGTGAGTCTCTTGTAAGCAGTATATATATGACTCTTGCTTTTACCCATTCAACCACCCTATGTCTTTTGATTAAAGCATTTAGTTCATTTACATATAAAATAAATATTGATAAACTTATTTTTATTGTAATTTTGTTAGTTGTTTCCTGGTAGCTTTTGTAATTCTTCTCTATTTCTTTCTTTCTCTTGTTAGCTTCTCTTGTGCTCTGATGACTTTCTTTAGTGCTATGTTTATATTCCTTTTTCTTCTTATTTATGTATCTGTTATAGGTTTATGGTTTGTGGTTACCATTAGGTTCATATATAACAATCTATTTATATAGAAGTGTGTTTTAAGTTGATGGTTGCTTAAATTTGAACACATTCTAAAATCACTACATTTTCATTACCTCCCCATGTTTTACACTTTGACATCATATTTTATATCTTTCTAATTTGTGTACTGCTTAACTTATTATTTTATATATAAATAATTTTACTATTTTTTTCTTTTAATCTTCACACCAGCTTTATAGGTGGTTGGTGGTTGATCCACTACGTTTACTATACATTAGCCTTTATGAATGTGTATTTTCATTCATAACTTTCTTATTTCTAGTTATGGCCTTTTCTTTTCCATTAAAGAAGCCCCTTTAACATTTCTTGTAAGTCAGGTTTAGAGGTGATGAACTCCTTTAGTTTTTCTATGAAACTCTTTTTTTCTCCTTCAATGTTGACTGATAATTCTTGCCAAGTAGAGTATTCTTGGTTGTAACTATTTTTTTCCTTTCAGTACTTTAAAGAGATTAGTCCAGTCCCTTGTGGCTTGTAAAATTTCTGCTAAAAATTTAGTTCATAATGTTAAGGGGATTCTCTAGTAAGTAACCAGCTGTTACTCTCTTGCTGCTTTTAAGATTCTTTACTTTGAAATTTGAGGTTTTAATTATAATCTATCTTGATGTGGATCTCTTTGGCTTCATCAAAGAGAATTTGGAACTCTCTTTGCTTCCTGGACCTGTATATCTGTTTCCTTCAACAGGTCAGAGACATTTTCAGCCATTATTTATTCAAATAGTTTTTTTGTCCTTTTCTCTTTCTTTATCTCTCTCCTGTTCTGGGGGCCCTATAAATAGAATGGTAGTATGCAAGATGTTGTCCCATAGGCCCATTAATCTATCCTCATTTTTTAAGTTCTTTTATCTTTTTGCTGTTCCAATTGGGTGATTTCAACTGCCCTGTCTTCCAGATTGCTTATCTGTTCTACATCCTCTAACCAGCTGTTAATTTTGTCTAGTGTATTTTTCACTTCAGTTATTATATTCTTCACTTCTGATTGGTTCTTTTTTATATTACCTGTCTCTTTGTTGATGTTTTCTCTGAGTTCATTCACTTTTCTCCCAAGTTTAGAGAGCATCTTTATTACTATTTATTACTATTACTTTGAACTCTTTGTCTGGTAAATTGCTTATTTTCATTCTATTGTGTTTTTTTCTTTTTTTCCCCCTTTGGTTTTGTCTTGTGCTTTCACTGGGAAGTTATTCTTCTGTCTCCTCATTTTGCCCAACTCCCTGTGTTTTTTTGTTTGTTTGCTTGTTTTTGTTCTTGTTCTTTTTTTGTTTAATTTTTTTATATGCTAGGTGTATCAGCTACATCTCACAGTCTTGAAAGAGTGGCCTTATGTAGAAGGTATCCTGTGGAGCCCAGTGTCATAATCACCCCTTTTCACTAAGGCCAACTGCTCCAGGGATATTTCCCATGTGGGGTTTGTACTCCCCTCTATTGTGGTTGGACCGTGATTGCTACAAACATGCTGGTGGGCAAGGTTGAGCCCCAAGGAGGCAGGCTCTAAGGCCTGGACATGACTGTTATGGACATACTGATGAGCAGGGCTGGCGTCTTGTTATAGATGAAAATTGTCTGTGACTGCTGTAGGCATGCTGATGGATGGGGATGGCTGTAGCATGACTGACTGTGAGACACATAAGTGACTTTTGTGTGTATGCTGGTGTGTTCAGGGCTGGAACTGCTTTGGAAAGGAGCTGGTGCTAGCCCACGGCTTCCTGCTGAGCATGCTACATAAACTTTTATCAGAGGATCTAACTTAATCCAATGATATCAAGCAAAATTTTCCTTAAGAGTTATTTTTCATTCATTCATTCACTCATTTATTCATTGAACAGGCACCTAATTAACCACTACTTTGTGTCAGGAACTGTTCTAAGTTTTAAAGATAAAGCAGTGTGTCAAACATTAAATCTTGCTCTAATGGAGCTTATATTGTAGTTGGAGAACATGATGATAAGCAAATGTATGAGGGGATAACAATGAAAAAATAAAGCCAGTGTTTAATATAGTATCTGAAAAGAGAGTATAGTGTAGTTAAGCAAAATAAGTGTTAGATAGGAAGAATACTCCAGTCAGAGGCTGCTATAATGCACACAGTACCTGAGATAAAGATAGTATGCAAATTTCAAGAAATGTGGCTGGAACAAAGATTTCCAGGTGTATGGGGAGTATTATGAAAGAAAGTTGAAAGGAAAATAAGACCTATACTCTTCCAAGGTTGGTATTCCTTTGTGAGGATTTTGCACTTTATCTTAATGAAATTGAAAACAACTAAAAGATTCTAAGAATGGAAAAGACATTAATTTTTTAAATATATTAATTTCTGAGCACAGAGACAACTATTTTATTTTTTTGTTTTGTTTTGTTTTATTGTGGTACGCGGGCCTCTCACTGTTGTGGCCTCTCCCGTTGAGGAGCACAGACTCCTGATGCGCAGGCTCAGTGGCCATGGCTCACGGGCCTAGCTGCCCTGCGGCATGTGGGATCTTCCTGGACCGGGGCACGAACCCGTGTCCCAGCATCGGCAGGCAGACTCTCAACCAGTGTGCCACCAGGGAAGCCCCAACTATTGCATTTTAATGGAAAAGATAAAGAAGATGTACTGATGAAGCTGTTATATTTGCCTATCAACAGCATTAGTTCCCACTGCAGTTAACAGGGCGAAAGACTGTCCATCATTGGCAGTGACTAAATTAATTTCCCTAGTTTTACCGCTCTCCTTAAGGAGGTTTCTAAGTGCACAACAACAAACAATATTCCAATATTTCCTAATAATGCACCACTTGATTTATTATGCCAACAAAATCATATGGGATTTATACTGTGATGTAATAGAGACCATTTACATGTTTAAAAGCCATTTTTGGCATCCATAAAACTGTGGGATTTATTTTACAATGTGAGGAACATTTATGACAAGAGTCAATTTACAATTGCTAAAATTGCATTAGCAGTAAACATGCAAACTATGGCAATTGTAAGCCTTTAAGCTTATTGTTACTGGAAATATTTCTCAGCCTCTAATCCCTGAATACATCAAACTGTATATTTATTTTCTTTCTAAAAATAATTACTAGACTTTATCATTTTTAGTATCGTTTTAGATTTACAGAATTCATACACCTCCTCAACACCGCCCCCCCCCCACCGACCTTTCCTTTGAGGTACATTTGTTAACATTAATGAGCTAATATTAATATATTATTATTAACTATAGTCCATAGTTTACCTTAAGATTCACTTTTGTAGTGTACAGCTCTATGGGTTTTGACAAGTGTATAATCTCTACCATTAGATATTTAATATCTATAATTAAGTTTTCATGAAGAAGAGATTCAGTTTCCTAAAAATCACCTATTTGTCCATTCCCTCCACTCCCCGAATCACTAACAACCACTGATCTGTTTACTGTCTCTGTGATTTTACCTTTTCCAAAATGTGATATTGTTGAAAATCAGAGTATATAGCTTTTGATAAGGCCTTGTTTAATTTAGAAATAGGCATTTAACATTCCACCATATCTTTTTTTGTAGCTTGATAACTCACTTCAAACAAATTGAATAATATTCCATTTTTTCTAAATGAAACATATATTGACAAAAGATATTTTTATTATCCAGAATGTCCTTTTTTTAATGGGTGAAAATATATAGCTGGCTCACTGTTGCTACTTTGATTATCTCTCATGTGCAGAGTTGAGTGATCCTATAGATATGGTCAAAGAATAAGGTCAAAAGAAAAACTATAATCAATGGAATCAGAGTGATGAGCAGAAACAAATAAAGAACAGAGCATAGCCCTAGAGGGAAGCTTGAGGTACAAAGATAGATGATAGAGTTCATTATATATCTCAAGATTAATATCCTTGATGAAAAAGATAGAGAAGTGAGACCAGATAGGGTAACAGGGACTCTCAGAGAAACCACAAAACAAGCTTAACAAAAGAGAGAAGGGCTAGAGGTAAAAAATGGAGAAAGGAAACTTGATAATCTATATTGTAAACACAGTGTGTGCTTGAAGACAGAATACATTAGATTTTTTTGTTTTTGTTTTGCTTTAGTAATTTTACCTCTTATAGGCAGGGGGTCTAGAGAATTAGATGAAGGCAATCAAAAGTTACTACAAACTTCCAGTTACAAGATAAACAAGAACTAGGGAAGCAATTCATAACATAATAACTATAATTAGCACTGCTATGTGTTATATATGAAAGTTGTCAAAAAAGTAAATCCTAGGAGTTCTCATCACAAATTTTTTTCTGTTTCTTTAATCTTGTATGTATACGAGATGACGAATGTTCATTAAATTTATTGTGGAAATTATTTGATGACGTATGTAAATAAGATAATCATGTTGTAAACTTAAACTTATAGAGTGCTGTTTGTCAAGTATATTTCAATAAAACTGGAAGAAAAAAGATATAGAGCAATAGGAAGAAAAAAAGGAACCACACAAACCCTATAAGACTCACTTTCTTCATTTGTAGTATCCAATGTCTCTTTAATTGGTGAGATTCTGTGAATATTTCTCCCCACGGGAAAATGACATTTTATTGTTAAAATTCTAACTTGAGAACACACTTATAAGAAAGAACACATATGTTTTTCATAAATAAACTACAATTTTCCTGAAAAAAAACTAATAATTTTACCTCTTGAGGGTTAATGTTTATTCTATGCATAAACCTTATGCATGTTCCTGAAACAGAGGAAATGGGTTGGAAGAAAATTTGGTCTGTCTTTGCCACTTTATATTAATTGCATATAGGGATCACATTTTTGCTCCCTTAAGAGAAAAGAAAAATAAAATAAATTTAAATAATAAAATATTACTATCTATATCTTAGAGCAGAAGAAATTACTTGGAAAGATGAGGAAATGGGAGGAACAGAAAGAAGACAGGATGCATTTCTTCTTCCTACATTTCATAAATATATGAAGAGTAGGTCGGAATAAAACAAGAGCAGAATAAGCTTCCTTGTCCTGAAAGCCATCTAATGCCTATTAGCAAATAGTCTGATATTCTTTTGTGTAGCAAGATGAAGGATATGAGGGCTGATCAAGGAAAAATATATGACCATGTAGTGGTAGTACTAAACAATGGGCTTTGTTTGGGTGGACTTTGACGGGATTGCATGCAAGTGGAGGTCCCTCACATCATAAGACCTTCCAGAGACAACCCAGTGTTACCAAATGCAAGTTCATGTGCCAGACACATAATGAGGCTAAACAATACTGAAACATTGGAGTTTGGAGCAGAGAAAGGTTTGTTAGAGGACTATGTAAGGAGACAGGTGGCTCATGCCCAGAAAAACCCCAAACTCTCCAAAGAGTTTTAGCAAAGCAGTTTTAAAGGAAAGGTGAGGGAGGGGTGAAAACTTCCTGGTGTAAGAATCCTTTGTTTGGGCTTCCCTGGTGGTGCAGTGGTTGAGAGTCCGCCTGCCGATGCAGGGGACATGGGTTCATGCCCCGGTCCAGGAAGATCCCACATGCCGCAGAGCGGCTGGGCCCGTGAGCCATGGCCGCTGAGCCTGTGGGTCTGGAGCCTGTGCTCTGCAATGAGAGACGCCACAACAGTGAGAGGCCCGCGTACTGCAAAACAAATAAATAAATAAAAATTAAAAAAATAATCCTTTGCTCTTGTAGCTGTCCATTTAGACCAGATCACAAAGTTCCTGTAAACCTCAAACAAGACACATGTTATTCTCTGTTCTGAAACTTTTTATATGAATGGACTCCTAAAGGTCATAGCCTTGAGAAAAGGTTAACCTCTATACTTCAGGCTATAGGCAACATTGTCTTACAAAAGATGCAGAGCCAGCATGACTCAGCACAGGCAGCAGAGCACAAAGGTTAAAGCAAAAGGACCAGCTCTAATATGGAGTCAGATATTTTCTTCCTTATTACACCAGGAAGCAAAGAAGGCTAGAGAACTCCTGAGGGAGAGGTTTATTAGAGGGTAACTTTCTAAGTGATGGCACTCAGCAGCAAAATGGGGAGGGGGGTCGGAGGACTCAGAAAGGCTGCAGTGGCCTGGGGTCTTTTATAGCCCCAAGGTTTGTATTATTTACGGCTAGCAGATATTGGGTGCTGTTTTGTGGATGATCCAAAGCAAGCAGGCACCAATATACTTATTGGAGCTATTTTTAAAGCAAATAGAGGTATAAAATTTTTAGTTTTCCCAGTCAGCTGTGGAGAAGTAAACAACATAGGACCAATATACAAAGGCATCTTCATTCAACTCATTTATATACACATGGGCTTTATGATACATGCAAGCCCTTGACTACTACATTCTGCTTTCCTTTTTCTGGTATATGGGACAAGTGGCTGGGGTTCTTTTGCACATTTCCCTGTGCAAAAATGTTTATTTCCAAAGTTAGATATTGAAGGCCTGTATGAATATGTTCCAGCTATAGGCAAATGGATAGATGATAGAAAGATAAATAGATAGATAGATAGATATAGCCAAACAGACAGACAGACAGAGAGATAGGTTATACCTTGTAAATTCCACATGACCTTGTTAAGATTCATTGATTGCAACCATTTCTGGCTTAAAACTCAAATCTTTTCAGATAATTTTCACCCTCACTCCCTCTCTCTTAAGTTTATTCTAGCTCTGAAGCTTACCTAAACTGGAATGTTGGTGTGGAATATGTCTCCCCTTGCTGGTCTTGATCAACAGTACCCAAGATTAATCTACCTGTCATCAGGTAGTAAAAGTGATTGAGATATAACTTATTCTGTGCTATAGTATAATTTTTTTAAACTTAGTTTTGTTTTTCATCAGTGTTTGTGACTTGTAAAAATAATATCTGCACTATATTTATTTTATATACCACTTTTGCTCCCTGTTTCCTCTTCTTAGGGATGTCTGCCTTCTTCTTCTGCCCCTCAGTTTCCTCCAGGCACTCTGTGTATCTCCAAGAAACCTCTGTCTACTCAGCTTCAGAGAAATCTACCTTTTGAGTTCCTAGAGAAATAATTAGCTTTACCCCTTACTCATTACTTTTTATCTATAATCTATTATTGTCAGACAAGATATGTACATACTTTGTTTCCCCCTGCAACATCCATTCATTTATTTGAATACATTTATTAAATGCCTATTATGTATCAAACACTGTTTTATGCATTGGGAATATAGCAGAGCACAAAAAGGTAAAAAAAATCTTCTTTTTTGGAGCTTGTATTTCAATGACACAGGCAAACAATACACATGATAAATAAGTAAATATTTATTATGGTATGTTAGATAGGGATACCTGCTAAGGAGAAAATAATTAGACACTAAAAGAGAATTGGAGGTATCAAGAAGGAAGGTAAAATTTTTAAAATGTGTTGAGCAGAGAGAGATTCACTGAGAACGTGAGAATGATGTTAGTGGGCTTGTTATGTGGATAGCTTGGGGAACAGCATAGAGCATAGAGGAAACATCAAGTTCAAAATCCTGTAGTTGAGCCATACGTGGAATTTTTGAGAAACAACAAGAATACCAGTGTTCAAAGTGATTAAGTAAGAGAATAAAGTGTATAAATTCAGAGAGTCAGTTTCAGGGAGTGAGACGGAGGCAGATCATGTGAGGGAATTTTTAGATCAGAACACAGATATACATGTTTACTTTGAGTGAAATGGGAAAACAAAATAATTTTAAACAGAAGAGTGATATAATTTGATTCATGTTTTAAAAGGATCCCATTCTGTTGGGAAGAGACTACAAGGAGAGAAGGACAGAAGGGGACCTAGTTGGAAGACTTGCAATTATCAATGTGTAAGATAAAGATATATTGGGCCAGAGTGGTAGCAGCATTAGCTGGTGAATGAGGTCAGGTTTTGGGGATATCTAAAAGTAGAGCCAATCAGATTTGATGGTAAATTGCATGTAAGGTATGAATAAAGGGGAATCAAGAGTAAGATCGGGCTTCCCTGGTGGCGCAGTGGTTGAGAGTCCACCTGCCGATGCAGGGGACATGGGTTTGTGCCCCAGTCCAGGAAGATCCCACATGCCGCGGAGCGGCTGGGCCCATGAGCCGTGGCCACTGAGCCTGTGCATCCGGTGCCTGTGCTCTGTAACGGGAGAGGCCACAACAGTGAGAGATCCACATACCCCAAAAAGAAAAAAAAAAAAAAAAAAGAAAGAGTAAGATCACAGTTTTTGAAAAATTTTATTGAAGTATAGTTGATTTACAATATTGTGTTAATTTAAGCTGTAAAGCAAAGTGATTCATATATATATATATATACTTTTTCATATTCTTTTCCCTCATGGTTTATCACTGGTTATTTAATATAGTTCCCTGTGCTAAAGAGTAGGACCTTTTTGCTTATCCATTCTAGATATAATAGTTTGAATCTGCTAATCCCAAACTCCCAATCCATCCCTCCCCCACCACACCCCCTTGGTAACCACAAGTCTGTTCTCTATGTCTGTGAATCTGTCTCTGTTTTATAGGCAAGTTCATTTGTGTCATATTTTAGATTCCATGCATAAGTGATATCATGTGGTATTTGTCTTTCTCTTTCTGACTTACTTCACTTTGTATGATAATCTCTAGGTCCATCCATGTTGCTGCAGATGCCATTATTTTACTCTTTTTTATGGCTGAGTAGTATTCCATTGTATATATGTACCACCTCTTCTTTATCCATTCATCTGTCCATGGACATTTAGGTTATTTCCATGTCTTGGGTATTGTGAAGAGTGCTGCTATGAACATAGGGGGCACATGTATCTTTTTGAATTATAGTTTTGTTTGTATATTTACCTAGGAGTGGGATGGCTGGATCATATAGCAATTTTATTTTTAGTTTTTTGAGGAGCCTCCATAGTGTTTTCCATAGTGGCTGCACCAATTTACATTCCCAACAACAGTGTAGGAGAGTTCCCTTTTCTCCACACCCTCTCTAGCATTTGTTATTTGTAGACCTTTTAATAATGATTATTCTGACTGGTGTGAGGTGGTACCTCATTGTAGTTTTGATTTGCATTTCTCTAAAAGTTAACAATGTTGAGCATCTTTTCATGTCACACTGTTTAATATCAGTTAGTTTTCTATGTGAGTATATATCTGGCTTCCCCATATATCATTAAATGCTCTTTGAGGACATGGCCTTTGATTTCTCCATAATGCTCTGCAAAAAAACAATAACCAATAAATATGGATTTAAATACTTCATTTCTTTGTCTAATCAATTTGCTTAAGTTTCACATATATATGTTTTTTTGGTTCAAAGTTCTGAGGCAGAAAATATTAATTTGTTTTGCCCTTCTTCCCTGAAATGACCATTGCCCTCCATGTAGCATCTTCTTGTGCCTGACAAAGAGAATTCTCATTGCAGTTCCTTTATGCAATTGGAAGTCTATTTAATATGTTTTGATCATTAAAAAAATGGAATTAATAAATATTAAAAGTGGAAGTAACTTAGAGGATGGATATTTTACTGTATCTGAGAAATCTCTATAACTACACTCTCCTAGCCAGTAGCCACTGGGCATGTGTAACTGTTAAAATATGACTAATCCATATTTCAAGGAAAACTGAAGTTCACATGGAATTTCAAAAATTTAACACAAAATTGTAAAAATCTCATTTTTATATTCATTACATGTTGGAATGACAATATTTTGGATATATTAGGTCTAATCCAATACATTATTTAATTAATTCCTACTTTTTAAGTTATTTTTAAATGAGAATACTTATTTTTAAATAAGAAAACTTATAATTACATATATGGCTTGCACTTCTGATTCACGTTTTGTTTCCTTTGTACAGTGCTATTCTATAATATGCATTGCAGCCGAAGTGTTTGTGATGACAAAGAGTCCACTGCTTATCTAAGCAGCAATGCACCCACCATCATTAGATAACTCTGGACTTTGACTTTGTCTTTCTTATTGTGAGCAAAATCTGCTTTCTTAAAATTTAGCTCTATAGATTGTATTGATGTCCTCTCCATTTATGAAGAAACGGTAAAACTTTTCAAATATGCTAAGTCCATTCAATTTATATAATGTATTAACTTAATCTGCATTGTTGTAATAAACCTTCCAGGAATTATATTTATATTTTACTACATGCTTTAATCCAACAGAGTAAATTTTGTTTGAGTTTCTGGGACAGTTTTAAGCTAATAGGTGAGGTCTTTTGGGATAGATGAACCTTGGAGTCTCTGCCAA
Organism: Leucopleurus acutus; assembly: GCF_964270905.1. Lineage (NCBI taxonomy): Eukaryota > Metazoa > Chordata > Mammalia > Artiodactyla > Delphinidae > Leucopleurus > Leucopleurus acutus. The sequence goes on from NC_139154.1 coordinate 10,053,731, forward strand.
ATTGTAGCATGTGAGTAGAAGACTACTACTTCTCTGGCCACTAGGTTATTCTGCAGTCTGGGGACTGCTTTCTCCAAGCTTTTCTTGATTCTTCTCATATCCCCGTTTGCCCTGTTGAAATCCTTGTGATTTCTTTTTACATTAGGCAAAGGCAAAAAACAGCCTTTACTTACTAACACCATACACAAAAATAAACTCAAAATGGATTAAAGACCTAACTGTAAGGCCAGACACTATAAAACTCTTATAGGAAAACATAAGCGGAACACTCTATGACACAAAGCACAGCAAGATCATTTTGACCCACCTCCTAGAGAAATGGAAATAAAAACAAAAATTAATAAGTGGGACCTAATGAAACTTAAACTTTTGCACAGCAAAAGAAACCATAAAAAAGACAAAAAGCACTCAGAATGGGAGAAAATATTTGCAAACGAAGCAACTGACAAAGGATTAATCTCCAAAATATACAAGCAGCTCATGCAGCTCAATATCAAAAAAACAAACAACCCAATCCAAAAATGGGCAGAAGTCCTAAATAGACATTTCTCCAAAGAAGTCATACAGATTGCCAACAAACACATGAAAGGACGTTCAATATCACTAATTATTAGAGAAATGCAAATCAAAACAACAATGAGGTATCACCTCACACCGGTTAGAATGGCCATCATCAAAAATCTGCAAACAATAAATGCTGGAGAGGGTGTGGAGAAAAGGGAACCCTCTTGCTCTGTTGGTGGGAATGTAAATTGATACAGCCACTATGGAGAACAGTATGGAGGTTCCTTAAAAAACTAAAAATAGAACTACCACACGACCCAGCAATCCCAGTACTAAGCATATACCCTGAGAAAACCATAATTCAAAAAGAGTCATGTACCACAATGTTCATTGCAGCTTTATTTACAATAGCCAGGAGATGGAAACAACCTAAGTATCCATCATCGGATGAATGGATAAAGAAGATGTGGCACATATATACATGGAATATTACTCAGCCATAAAAAGAAACGAAATTGAGTTAGTGAGGTGGATGGACCTAGAGTCTGTCATACAGAGTGAAGTAAGTCAGAAAGAAAATAATAAATACTGTATGCTAAAACATATATATGGAATCTAAAAAAAAAAAAAAGTTCTGATGAACCTAGGAGCAGGACAGGAATAAAGATGCAGATGTAGAGAATGGACTTCAGGACATGGAGAGGGGATACGTTTAGCTGAGATGAAGTGAGAGTACCACTGACATATATACACTACCAAAGGTAAAATAGATAGCTAGTGGGAAGCAGCCGCATAGCACAGGGAGATCAGCTCAGTGCTTTGTGACCACCTAGAGGGGTGGGATAGGGAGGGTGGGAGGGAGGTGCAAGAGGGAGGGGATATGGGGATATATGTATGCATATAGCTGATTCACTTTGCTATACAGCAGAAACTAACACAACCTTGTAAAGCAATTATACTCCAATAAAGATGTTAAAAATAATAATAAAAAAAATTAAAAAACAGCCTTTGCAAATGTTTCTTCTGCATGATAAACCCCCTTGATTATGGAGGATGCAAGGAAGGTACTGTAGAAGAACTAGGGGAAGATCAATTGAATTAATTAAAACATATATATATATATATATATATATATATATATATATATATATATATATATATATATATCAGCAGTTCAAATTCAACCAACTGGACTGGTTTCTTCCAACTCTGTTCCATCACATTAACTCTCTTCAAAATCACTGGTATCTGGAGTGAATATCAACTATAGAGTCATTTTCTCCCAATTTTAAAGTGCTCTGGTAGTATCATAGACTCCACAGAACTCTCTGACCTTCATGTGTGCTTTTCTGAAGGCATAATTGCTTGCTAAATTCTGGATCTGACAGTCATAATGCATTTTGGTTGTAAACCTGTAATATGCAAACTTGACAATTTTTGCTGCTGTATGGAGATGGAAGTGGGTGTGAGAAATACTTTCCTCTGTAATTAAGAGGAAGTATATGATTTGCCCTGACCCTTTATATTCAGAACAATGCTAGACCCTGCTTCAATCCAGAGAGAAGGGTAATCTCCTTCAGGAGTTATCCTATCCATCTGGTGTGAGAAGTAGGCCCTAACCCCAGTCAGAAAATAAAGTGCATAATATGAGTGGTGACATAAGGCTCTAAGTAGAGTAGAAACAGCAGTTAGAACACTTGAGAATCCCATACATTTGAAGAGTACTTTTGAGGTAATAGCGTGGTTTTCTATATATAATTTATTTTGTCCATTTCAATTATTGTTACAGGTAAGTTCAGTATTATCTTTATTAATATATAAATAATATAATATTATTATAATATATATAATAAATTGATAGTAGGAAAGGGTTACAAAGTTAATGTGTGGTAGAAGGGGCCGTATGAGGTTGTCTGTTAGACAATATTCACTCTTTAATATGCCTCTTGGAACTGCCATTTATATTTCGGCTTACTAATATTTTTAATGAAATATGCACAAGTTACAAAGACAGTAGAAGGATGAAAATGGGAGGTCTCTGGTGAATATAACAACTAAGATTTATTCATTAGATTATCAGCCAAATTCAAAACTAGTAATCGGAATGGATTAAATGTTGGGGTGGCATTCAGGGAGTGAGGGCACATGATGTGATAAAATTATGAGGGCACTTTTTGTCTGAGAGAGGGTAAATGCATGGAAAAACAGAAGTGTGATTCAACATAGTGTGGCGTAGTGCTGACCCTTGTTAAGAGCATGTCAATTTCGACGAGGAAATTTCCCATCAAACCTAGGGTAAAAGAAGAATTTTTAGAGGAGGAATGCTGCCATGAGATTTTTAATTTATTTTTTATTTTTTTATTTTTTCCCGGTATGCGGCCCTCTCACTGTTGTGGTCTCTCCCGTTGCGGAGCACAGGCTCCAGACACGCAGACTCAGTGGCCATGGCTCACGGACCTAGCCGCTCCACGGCATGTGGGATCTTCCCGGACCGGGGCACGAGCCCGTGTCACCTGCATCGGCAGGCGGACTCTCAACCACTGCGCCACCAGGGAAGCCCCTGTCATGAGATTTTTGAAGAAATGAAATCTGTTTCACTTAATAGTTCAGAGGTTGTGGGCAAAACACTTTCATTGCACTGACATGACATGACAAATAATAATAATTAGCAGGACAAACAAGGGGCTTTATGAAAGTAGCTGGGCAAAATTATTTTATAAAGGGGTCAGTTTCTGTTACAGTAAGGGATTTTGAGGCCCCTTCAATTTGGAACAGTTTATATAAAAGGCTTATCTGTGGTTCATATTTAGCTCAGACTGATATAAAACTGAATCAGAGGAGTTATTTTTGAAACTGGTGTTCTATAGCCAATGACTATGTCTAGTCAAGAGTGACATATCTGAAAAGTGTGTCCTAAAGCAAGTAGTCTAATGTTGCTGGAAAGTGGCTGAAGATGTCAGAGCTGAAATCCCTAATGCAAAGTAATAGAAGACAATGCACACACCTCAGGGTTATGCAGTGTCTCCTTTATGAAGCATCATCAAAGATCATTCTACTTACATAAAATTCTTGTGATTCAGTTGAATAGAAATAGAAAGCAAAGAAACATTTATTGTTCTCTCTGTAAAAGTAAAGCTATTTGAAAGAAGGCGGTGCTGTAGTAAAAAATATAATTGGAACTGGGCAGACAGTGTCATTGCTTCTAATTTATTAGAACTTAGCAATAGGAATAGCTAGAAAATCAACACAGAAATGCTAATCAGTGTGCAGGTATGCACAATGCCATCTGACACTAATCATATGTGACAGGATTGAATGAATACAGGCATTTGGGGAAGAAACAGAGAGCAGGCAGATTCCCAAAGATGACTGTGTCAGGGGTGGGATCCACAGTTACCTGTAGGAGGTATACAAACAGGTGAAAAATTATATACTTCCTTCCCTCCTTATTAGTAATGCTTCTAATAAGCCAAACCTACTATATGTCAATCGCAATATTCATGTATATTTGAACAAAGGATTATGCTAGCAAGTGGTAAAGTCAGATCCTGTCTCTTGTTCATGTTACTCCAAAACCAGATACATTTTTCCCTTATAATCTACATCTTCAAAAAGAAAAGTATTTCTAAAACTTCCACCCCAGCTGTCCATGAAAGGTGAGCATGAGGTAAGAAAGTGAGTCTCATTTTCAACTTGATAGAGGAGGAAATGTAATGCTAAGATACTGGATTGTATATTAAATATATTTATACCACAGACTATCTTTATAAGAAGCTGGTATAGCTATCAGATCAAACCAGAAAGCAGTCTATGTCTTTACAAAGTTGGTTCCTGGTATAATGCCCAGTTCCAAATTTTCTGAACTCTAGGGATCCCTGTATTGGCTGCCAAGTAGATTATTATCTCAGAAAAGTGCACAAATCAGGCCATTAGACATTTTCTGATATTACTGCCTATCTTTTGTTTGGTGCTTCTAATTGATATATTTTTCCATTTAGCATTATTGATAAAGTGTTTATATTTTACTAAAAGTTTTACGCATTAAAGTTAGATCAAGGACAAGACAGAAAAATATCCTGCCCTTATCAACCCTGTTTTCTGGAGAAAGAGATGGAAGCATAGGTATACATACATGTAAGAGTGACAAAGTATGCCAATACATGATAAGAGTGGGACTCAGAATGCAAAGGGAATTTTTCTTGAGAAGAATGAGAAAATGAGCAATGTTGGGAAAGCAAGTAAATGCCAAGTGAAAGTTCCTGAGATGGAAGCAAGGTTGGCTAATTTAAGGAACCACAAAAAGTTAATGGGACTAGAGTTATGTAAGCAAGAAAGAAAATGTTACGGGGGTCGTTTGCAAAGGCATACAAGAGCCAGGTCATGTAGGAGAATGGTTTTCAACTCTGGGGAGCTATAAAAAAATGAATACTCAGGCCTTTCCTCAGAGAGTCTGATTTTTTGGTCTTGGGTAGGTCCTGGGCATAGGTATGCTATCAAAGCAATCCAGGCAATGTAAACCTAAGCTTGAGAAAAATGGAAACAGGGTGAGTAGGTCATCTTTCTCCCCTTAAATATGATGGGAAATTCTTCATGGGTTTTGACTGAGAGAGTAAAAAGATCTGATTCATCTCCTAAATGTAAAATTTTGGAAAGATTGACACTACGAGTAAGAGCATTGAAACGATAATCTTGTAAAGAATCAAGGTAATCCTGGAAATGGTTGAATTTACTCATTAAGTTTTCATGATATAATTTGTACAGAAAGCAGTAAAAAAAAGAAAAAAAAAGCACTGTGGACCACTATGTTTGTTGGAAAAGTGGGCAGCAAAAATATGTTTCTCAAAATGTTGGCTGATATGATTAATTTCATATTTTTCAGCTTAGAATTAAATGGAATAATTTCTTTACCCATTGAAGATAATCGTTCTTGCTACAGGCATTATTTAAACTGTTTTTAGAATAAATTAAGATTTATAATCCAGGCAGTAATTTATTTTTAATTACACATTCATTCATACTGGCATAATGTAACAAACATTAATGCACATGTGCACCAGATATCATAAACCTTGGAGATGTACTGGTAAATAAGACACAATTTCGTCTCATATTTTATACATAAACAGGAAAAATATTGTGAGATTTGTACTGATATCAAGGAAAATGTAAAGGAAAGGACAGAATAGAGTAAAAGGGAAATATCAATACCTTAAAAAAATAACTTTTTTTTAATGCATAAAGAACTGTATTAGTCAAGGTTCTCCAGAGAAACAGAACCAAGTGTTTTGTGTGTGTGTGTGTGTGTCTCCCAGTTCTAGTCTGAAGGTCAGAACCTGCTGCAGAACCAGGAAAAGTCAACATTCCAGTACAAAGACCATCAGGCAGGAAAATTCTCTTACTTGGGTGAGGGTCAGCCTTTTGCTGTATTGAAGCCTTCATCTGACTGGATGAAGCCCACCCACATTATGAAGGGCAATCCATTTTACTTTGTCTACTGTTAGAAACGTTAATCTTATCCATCACAACCTTCACAGAACACCTAGAATAATGTTTGACCAAATATCTGAGAACTCTGTGTCCCATTCTAATTGAAATAAAAAAATTAAACATCACAAGAACTTTAAGGATTACCTTTTCCTCACTTATTTATGAATAAAATCTAACAAATGAATTAAGATTATTGCTAACTTAAGGGAGTAACTATCCAGGGAATCAATAAAAATTTTTGTTTATTTGTTTTGTTTACTGTAATGCAAGTGCTGTCTCTGCCTCAAGAACGTACTAATGGCTGGGTCACTGGTGGCCAGGCACAGCACATGTATGGTGGCTTGGTGTTCCAAGATATCAAATTCAGATCACTAAATATTTCATATTTTAAGAGCAGCAGGCATTACTAGTATTCATTTATACAATACACTTTTGCGCTCTCTCTCTATAGATAGATAGACATAGATAGATGATAGATAATCGATGAATGTATATATATATACACACACATGTACACATATATGCATATATGTATGTATACATATTGCACTATGTGTATGTATGTGCATGTGTGTGTGTGTGTGTATATATATATATATAAAATGTATATATATTCCAAACATTACCACAGTAAACGTCTCCAGACATTTCCAAATGCCCCTGGGGAACAGAATTCCCCCAGCTGAGAACCACTGATCTAGATAGATGCCTATACACACAAGTGGGTTCTATTACAGGAGAACACTGAGCCTGAGGAATCCACTGCTTTGTAGTAGCTCGTTAGTAAGTTTGTTCTTTTCTGCGGAGAGACATTACCTCATTCCTCGAGGTTGCTTCTCACAAACACAATGATGGCCTGGACAAAGAGCAGTTTTGGGCTTGAATTTGGGGTATAACCGGAAAACAGGCTGGAATACAAGAGACTCAAAGACAAGTGCCTCCTGACAGCCACACAGTCGACTATAGAGTTTCATTCATTAGTAAATGCCCAGTGATAAAATAAGCCCAAAATACAGTCCCCTCTAATTTGCAATAAGTTTCCAAATTTAACACCAAGATCCTATGTTCAAAAAATTTAGTTCCTTTTTTTTTTTCAGAAAAAGGAGCCGCATTTAGACAATCTGGATTAATTCATCACTTGGGCCTCCTTCCATTGTAGGAAAATGAGCCAGCTCAGCACTCCTAACTGCTTACATTGAATTATAGGTAACCTGCAACGTAGAAATAATAAATATGTCTTAATCATTGATTATTTTCTGTGATAGTTTGGACATCTCATCATCATATGTAATGGCTGTCATGAGAAATGATTATTTCCTTGAAGGATGTGGTTGATAATGGTCTTTTCCAATGAAAGACCCACATGATCAAGATAGAAAAATGCAATAAGTCCAATGCATTTGATCTTGCACATGGGAGCAGAAAACACTAGGTCACCACATTATCAGTATACAATCTACAAGACCCACATTGCTGCTGTGGACCAGGACCAAAGCAGAGACTGACTTACTGTTGTGGGCAGAAAGGAAGGAAACAGAGGCAAGGAGAATACTTGCTAGTATTCCATTCACAGGGAATTCATTAGGATTTATTAACACCTCTCTAAGGGAATTGAATTTTAAATGCTTCTTTCTTCTGTGAATTCATAAATTTAGAAATTTGTATTATTATCAGCTTTGGTATCCAGATCCAAATATGGTTCTTTCCTTCCTAAAAATGTCCCTCATGAACCTTTAAAACATTGAAAATTTCATCTTCCATTATTTGGTGCTTATTTCCTTTTTGCAAGTTGCTCAGATGAACATGAGCTCAAGGCAGAATATGCAGTAATCTAAACAGTGTGCTCAAAATTATACTTGCAAGTTCTGTACACTCATCAGTGGTCTTCCCTGTCAAATTATCCCATGTTTAATGCGGCTATACAGTATGGTTCCCAGAGGTTTAAATGTACGTTTCCCCTTTTTTATATATATTTTTAACTTTAAACATTTTAATGTTTTTGAATCAAGTAATTATTTTGAATGACATTTAAATTCATACTTTTAAATTGTTTCTTCTGGAACTTTCCTGTGGGTCCAGTGGGTAAGACTCTGTGCTCCCAATGCAGGGGGCCTGGGTTAAACCCCTAGTCAGGGAACTAAATCCCACACGCATGCCACAACTAAGAGTTTGCATGCCGCAACTGAGAAGTCTCCAGGCCACAACTAAGAAGTCCGTATGCTGCAACTGAAAGAGCCCACATGCTGCAACTAAGACCCAGTGCAGCCAAAATAAATAAATAAGTAAACATTTAAAAATAAATTAAAAAATAATAAATTTTCTCTTCTGTTATCTATCTGTGTATCTATGTATTATTATCTATCTAACTATCTATCTGTGTTTTCAGACCCACTTACCCTATCTGATCCAGAATTAAATAGAAATTGACTAATTTTTTTTAAGCAGTCAAATATGAATGCATCCTTCCTTTTTTTTTTTTTTGAAGTTTAATCTAGACTTTCATCTTAAGATCTGAAGCTCTCAATTAGAGAGTTTTCCCTTTGTCTTCTTAAAGTAGATTTATAGTAGATAGTAGTAGTAGTAATTTTTTCTATTGCTTTCTTTTTCAGTATCAGTAGCTTTTTCAGTTTTCAGTATCTTGAAAATTTTCTTTAAGCTTCTTCTGGATCTCATACCAAACACTCATGTACTGCATAATCAAGACCTATTATTCACTTAACCCTCTCAAGGTTTCAGGCTATTTTTTCAAGGCAAAGTTTTTTGTACTCCTTATTTATTCAACATGCTCCTTTGCCCACCAGAATTAAATCTTAGCATCAGAAAACTGTAGAATATCTCATGTACATGTCCTATTGACTACCCATGTTTTCTATCTTTCATCATTGCTAATCCCCACTTCTTTCAATCCCATGAATTAAGAATTTAGCACTTTTAGGTCCTGTGATATACTAGAAAATAAATATTGGTCTCTGCCCACTCCCATTCCTAGCACAGACCTCCTGAAACCCTCGTAGTTTCCTAGGTGAGAGGAGCATCCTTGTTCTAATGAAATGGCTCAAGTTTGGCTCTTGCTGGCCACCAGAAAGAACAAACCATAACAGGAAGCTTGGGACTTTTACCCCCCCCCCCATTCTATTAAGAAGAGAGAAAGGCTGGAAATGGAATTAATGATTTATCATATTGTTACTGAACTCAGGTTTGGCTGCTTGCTGATCAAAAGCAAATAATCAAGAGGCAAGTGTCAGTAGAAAGGAAAGGTGCTTTATTCAGAAAATCTGGCAATCTAGGGAGAAGGTAGACTCTTGTTTGGAGAGCAACTCCAAAGATTCTGCTCAGCCATGACAATTTTTAAAGGGGAAACAATCTGAATTATTAAGGTAGGAGGTCAGATTCTTTATTATATTTCCATTGCATGAAGACCCACTGACTTCTCCTTATCTTCTTTTGGATGCTATCTTGCCTACATGGTCTGCCTGCAAATTTGCTAAGGGATAGCTGGGAGTAGAGAGTCAGCTCCTGAAGCTACAAAGTTACTTCTTTCCTAGTAACTGCCAATAGATTTGCACATAAAACCCAACCATTCTTTAAAATGGAGTTAAAATTGGTTTTATTTAAATGTACATTTCTGACTCAATTCCAGATGAGTTCTATTTGCAATAATATGCCAGGAACCCAGAAACCAAGAAAAGAAAGTATTTGTGTTTGGTGTGTATGTGCATTTGTACACATGTGGGGCTATGTAGTTGAAGAACTGAGTTTTCAGAAAAGAATCCGGGTAGAAAGAACTTTTTAAAACAAAGAAACAAAAGCCTTTTAACATACTATGCTGGCACACACAATGGTCTACTTCATAAGTGGCATGCAATGTGTCTTGTATTGGGTTACATGTGCATTTTAATGGCATTCTTTTAGGGCCATAGCAGACTGGCTCAAAGAGAGTAGATATCATTATCCACTGGCCACCCAAAGGATTCAAGAGCATCCAAAACTCAGATGGGGGATTTTAACTTTTGAGATATGATCCAAAGGATTCATTTACATTCGAGTCCTTTTGAGATTTAAGAATTCCAATGTGTTCATCATCAGTGAATGAGGGAAGCTGTCTCAGACAGAAGTCTCACATTTGAGCCCTCAATAAGGTACTCAGATTAATTCCAAACAGGAATAGGACCTATTCATGCACTCAGGCAAGAAGAAACACTAATACTCCCTGCCCAAAGAAAAATGTGAATGGATCCATAACCCCTGCTTTTTAATTTCACCTTTTTAAAAAAATTTACATAGAGCATAATAAGGTTTACAAATGTATAATCAATAAATATTCACAATACATACACCTATGTGACCATAATTCAACCTCAGCTGCAGAAAAATTTCAATATCCCAGAAAATTTTGTTGTGTACCTTCTAGTCAATATCCCTCACACATAGTAAACCATTCTTTTGTTTGCTATTCTTTTATTAAATTTTATTTTATTGAAGTAGAGTTGATTTACAATGTTGTGCTAATTTCTGCTGTACAGCAAAGTTATTCAGTTATACTTATATATACATTCTGTTCATGTTCTTTTCCATTATGGTTTATCACAGGATATTGAATATAGTTCCCTGTGCTATACATTAGGACCTTATTGTTTATCCATTCTATATGTAATAGTTTGCATCTGCTAATCCCAAACTTTTGATATTCTTGACTTTCATATAATATACAGAATGCCAAAATAGTATCTTTTCTTAAATCTGTATCATTTTCTAAAAACTTTTACTAAATCACTTTTTGGGTGATAGTATGCAGGTCTTGATGAACTTGCCAAAACTACAGAAGGTCATCTATAGTGTTCTAAGTCACAACTAGCTACTGACACTTGGCCTAGAATTATTTTATCAATTATTTTACTATTATAATAATAGGTCAATGATATTAAGCAAGAAAGGTTTAAGAGAACAAGGTAAAAAAAAAAAAAGGTAGGCGGAAGAGCATACCAGTGGAGGTAGTATAAAATCTTGAGACTCATAATGTGCAAGATAAGCAGGTGATAGCTGAAAGAGTATTACTGTAGTACACTTTCCAATAAGCTCAGTTTTCCCATTGAAGGAAGCCCTTCACACAGAGAACAAGACAAAAATACCCATTCTTCTGTGACTTCACCTATTTTAGCTTTTATGAAATTTAATTACAGAGGACAGAGAAAAGCCCTCCACATGTGTCATTTCTTGTTAAAGAATCACCCCTGGCTGTTTAATAGAAATAGGCATCCATGCTCTAATCATTATTATTTTTTTAATAGAGGAGAATTTTTTCTATCTCTAAACAGTGACCTTGCATTGAACACACACACACACACACACACACACACACACACACACACAAATACACACACAAGAGAAAACATTTATATTCCTCTAACCAAGATGTTCTTATTATGTCTGTTTCCCAGGAAGATAATTATGGTGCAACACATAGAAAACATGGTTATCAAGAGCTGCACTGTCAGCCTAGCTTACTGAAGGTCCAAGTGGGATAACCCCACGGAGGAAAGCCCTCTAGTATGAGCACATCATTCATTGTATTATTGGCAGCAAAGATAACATTAGCTTTTGTGATTTCTGTCCTGTGCTGGAAGGGGATAATCAGGAAAGGACATCTTTGAAACGCTAAATCAGCTTTGGCTTGGTTCATATGTACCAGCTTTCAGAATAGGATGGTATTGCCACTGATGAGTTTCTTCTAAATGACTGTTTTCTCCAGCTGTATTTTATAAATGGTTGTTGCATTAAAGAGTAAATGAAACTTCCCTGAAGAACACATTCCACCATGACTTTAGTGTCTTTAGTGACACATCTGTGAAGATGGATGGACCCTAAAGAGCTAGCTGCAAACTGAGTGAGCCATATTTGTCTCCCAGGAATGTTTTATATGCTGCAAAATGTGACAAAGGCCATTACAGAGATTATATTTCCCAGCAATAAATCTGTTGTCCATCCTCTGCTATTCCAAACATTCAGACAATTGCTATGGAATTACTCATGGCCCTGAAAGCTAGCAGTCATTGACTAGCTGCCCTGATATTTTCCCTGAAGATAGGGCAATGTCAGTAAATTTCTGAAATTGAGAATGGGTGTTGAAAAATATTTTTTAAAATTACTTTCTAAATTCTACTCATTCAAAGTTTAAAAAAAATGTTTTCCAGAGTTTATATTGATAATCAAGTATATGTTCCTGATGATCAATTAAATGAAAATCTTCAATTCCACAAAATATTGTTAGTTGTCCTCTAAAATGGGCATCTATGGAAACTGTTTACAGGTGTTAAATTGGTCAAGTCAAGGCAAGTAAAATTCTTCTATTTATTAAGATTTTCTAAGCTGGGAACTTGTCTCTGACCTTGAGGGGATGATGATAGTAAAAAGAGATCACACATAGCTTCAAAAGCATACAATCAAGTAGTTGATTATTTGATGCCTATCTGAAAGCATTCACAGTAGCACACTTACTAAATGCAATAATTACCAATGTTTCCAGGAAATAAGGTCAATTTAAGGTGGTTGTTAAAGGATGAATTGATTTGACAAGTGTGAAATTAGACTATGATTTTAAGACACATGGATGCAGTAAAAATGCATGTAATTGCTTATTAAAGCCACATCAGACCCAGGAATGAAAGGTGTTGTTTGGCCCAGCATGCCCATCGTCTTGGTCTATGGTTTCTCATGTTGCTATTGGCTGACATCCTGTGTCTGTTCCCAAATTCCTCAGTTTTGTGGCATACTCTGAACCATAACTCTTGGCATCTCTACAATTGTGTCCATTGTATCTCCCATGGAGTTTCACTTTATACCCAAGACTCCATTTCTCAAATCAGGGACAAAATCTTCTGTTTTCGCTTCACTGACCTTTGGTACTACCTTCATGTGCTCCTGGAATAAAGCCATGTTGCACTTAGTTGAAATGAATGCTAAGTGGAATATTAGTCTGAATGGATCCAAAAGTAACAAAACAAGCAAAAACAACACCACCAATGCATATTGTTTTTTACCTGTGTACTAATTCTCCTGAAACTAATTGTTTACACATATTAGAATGACTGTAATGATATAGTCATATCATTATATATGATATATACATATATATCATATATATTAGAATGATGTTATGATATAGTTTCATCATGTTTTTCTTTTTAATAAATAACAAAAACTCTGTATCTTCATCTTGCCCTTTGCCACATGAGCTGAGAGAAGCCATAATGCTCAGTGGAGAACCTGGTGCATCCCCATCAGTAAAATCACATGAAAACAATAAAAAGTAGTGAACAAATCCACTTTCTGTCATCTCAGAAAGCCAATCAACTTCTTTCAGGAACAGTCTTATATTTAAAGGACTTGGGGTGGGCATGGCAGGCAGGGGAAAACATAACACGGCTGAGACTGAATATAATAAAGAATTAAATTTGCATCCCTGGGAAATGTCTAGCTCCTGCTTGTTCCCTTATTACTGGAAAACTCTGAACCTACTTCTTCTATCTAGACACCAAATCACTTATTGCCATGCTGGCTAACAGTTAGTTACTTAGAAATAATCAATACAGTTTGTTGTAATGCATTTCTCCTTCACCCTTAAAAAAGTGTGTGTATAATATAAGCACAACATGTAGACATTCACTTTTATTATACAACTTGGACAGTTCTGATAAGCTGCTGAGAAAGAATTAATAATCAGGGCTTGGTGTGGGTAGTGAGGAAAAGCCTACGTTTCAACAACTAGATCAGGGGCAAAAACCAGTTGACTGAATTGACTTAGAACATAGCAGAAAAATATATCTGGAGCTCGGGAGAGCAGAGTAAAATTGATAATTCAAGATTTTAAATATGTAAGATCATTGTCAGAAAGAACACTGAAAACATCATGAAGTATGTAGAGTAGAGCTAGATGAATCAGTTTTTATCCAGGAGCCCTAAAGATCTTAAATTGTTCGATGAGCCTTGAGTGTTCTCTGCTTCTACCTCTTTCTATTTCAAACCCAACCCACTATTAAAAACAAACAAAAAAAGGAAAATAATTAAAACAAACTCCATAACTGTAATTTCTGCTGCTGTAAAAGAAGGTAGCAGAAGAAAACAAAGCATGAGTTTTTCATACATAATTTTTTTTTGTGTGTGTGTGTGTGGTATGCGGGCCTCTCACTGTTGTGGCCTCTCCCGTTGCGGAGCACAGGCTCCGGACGCGCAGGCTCAGCGGCCATGGCTCACGGGCCCAGCCGCTCCGCGGCATGTGGGATCTTCCCGGACCGGGGCACGAATCCGTGTCCCCTGCATCAGCAGGCGAACTCTCAACCACTGCGCCACCAGGGAAGCCCTTCATATATAATTTTTCATGTACTGTTCAGGAAATATCCATAACTACAATGTGTCATTAAATATGTGTATAATATCAAAATATCTGCCTATATTTTATAATTATAAATGTATATAATTTATTTCTCAATTTTTATAGAGGGAGGAAGAAAAAGTGTAAAAGTGAAGATTCGGGAAGTCTGAGACATTTTGAAATGGGATTATATGGGAAATCCAAAGAACAGATGTATCTAAAAATGGCTGAATAAATTCGGAAGAGGGAAACAGGTAGATATCACAGTGGGTGTCCATGTGTTCAATGAAGGTTGAGGTATAATCAAACAGCCCTCTGGAGATTGTCTCTGCGAAGCATCTTCCTATTTGCCACATCCTTTTGTTAGTGCCACCAGTTAATAACTAGGGAAAACCATAACTATACATAATTCTATGCTACCTGTAGCCTAGCATTATCTCAGCAAGTGACTACTGAACAGCTCTGCAATTTAAATCCATGTTGTTCATCATCCTTCCAAACTTTATCCTTAGGATTACAGGAGAATTTCAGAGCAGCCTCATTTTACAGTTTTCCCCCTCTAGAATGTTTTGCTTTGCATTATTTAAAATGATTGGTGTGAATTCACTTAGTATATAATGTCATTATGTTACCACTCTTTAGGTCATTTAATCTTACTTAGCACATACTGCATTTTATCACAAATGAATGCACAAGAATAGGAAATATGTACCCCTAGCAAATAAAGATTACATGAGGTCATTCAATTTTATTTTACTTCACAAGGGAATTAGGAAGGACTTGTCTGAATAAGCAACAGTCTTGAACACTTTGCACTGGAATGTCCAATGATTAGACCAGTTGATGAAACAAAAATCAAACTAGGAAGCATAGTTATTTTAGATTATTCCCATCTGGCAACTTGTTTTAGTGCTTCCTGTAGTCCCCATAAAAAAAGTCCAATTCATATTTCATTTAAGGTGTCTCTGATGAAGGGAATGTCTCTCCTTTTTCTCAGCTCCCATATTGTGTTTATAGTTGTCTGCTTAGTTTAACTCTGGAATAGAAATTATATGTTTTAAAGAACATAACTATAGAAGATAATATGAATTAAAGAGTTCCTAAACTTGTTGTGTTGTTGGAATCACACTTGATTCCTCTAGTAAGAACCCTTTTCCCCAATCAACAGTTCACGATTAAAGGTGTTTTCCCTTCAATTTAGGATTTAACTTCTTGCTAAAATCCAAAAAAGAGCCTATGGATTATATAACCATTTAAACTGTACTTATACTGTACAGTAATTGAAGGATATGGAAATCAGTATTTATAGGAAGGTCAAGTTATTCTTTGTTGTATTTACTCCCTTTCTGGTAGTGAAGGAAAGACACTCAGTAACGTTTATACCTTTAATTTAAAAAACTATATGTGAAGATACTATACAAAGTGTAAAGTAGATATCCAAACTGAGCTACTGTGTACAAAGGTAACTGGTATTCTTTATATTCAGCACATTAAACCCCAACCTCCACATTATAAATCAATTTAAGTAGTTGGAAAATAAGTGTAGTACAAGATATTAAGACAGTTTTGTGTTCAGAGACACAGAATGTACAGGGCCTTATGATTTCACCAAAGCTGTATTGGAATCTCATTTCTCACATTGACTCTGTTTACTGCACACACTTTATATCACTAGTTTCCTTCTCTTCAGCTATAAAATAGGAGGAATGATAAGCCATTGTCTGCTGCAATTTATTATGTATATTCAGTAGTGTATGATAAGTGCTCAATGGCAGATAATCATGTTGGAAGTATTATGATAATCAGAGCTCAGGAAACATTGGCTGGTAGACAGGCAGTGTACTGCACATCATTGCAATGCAGCATGTTAAATACCAACTATCATCTGTACTTAAACCACCACAATCTCTAAATTGCCTCTCAGGAGACAAGAACTGCAAATTCACTCTTTCTACAATTTCAATTAGGAAAAATATTCTACATCTGGAGAGTTCTTAAGAAAACAATTTCACAGTTTCAGAGAA
This sequence comes from Leucopleurus acutus, assembly GCF_964270905.1. Taxonomy (NCBI): domain Eukaryota; kingdom Metazoa; phylum Chordata; class Mammalia; order Artiodactyla; family Delphinidae; genus Leucopleurus; species Leucopleurus acutus. The sequence continues at coordinate 10,070,114 of NC_139154.1, forward strand.
ACCATGAAAAGTAATAAAAGAGAGAGTCAATCATTTGAGAATCAAGGCAAGAACCCAAATGCTAAAACTAAGGTATTTAAAGTTTTTCATTTAATTACAACAGAAAACCCATTGCCATTATTATTGTTGTCATTATTACTATTAGCTGACAGTTTAGAAAATGTATTCTATACTAAGCATTGTGTTGGGAAATCTTCACTCTCACAACACAAGGTAGACAATAGGATCACCTCTGTTTTATAAATGTGACTTTTAGGCACCATGCTCAGAGCAGAAATCCACTAGATGTGTTAAGTAAATAAATGAATATGTGAATGAATTCACTAAATGACCATTCCTGTCAGAAAAAATTACCCAGTGCTATACAGTTTGGAGTTTGGAAGCACTTAAAACTAGGGTCCTATGTAGGAGTGGAAACAGAAGAAATACTGACCTGATTGAATGTTGTTGGTGAGTGCCATTGCCGAAATTACAGTGAAATCAACCCCTAGACCTGTGCCAGGCTTGGATCTCTGTGTGCCCTGGGGAGGGAAGGTCAAGGATTTGAAGACCAGAGCTATTGAGGACTTTGCATCTGGGTACACAATCCACAGAGATCAGTGACTGTGATGAGTTGTTACTGGCATTCCTCTGTCTCCACCTTTGGGACATTTTAGACATACTCCTGGGTCCCACTCTACAGACACAAACACAGGGTGTCAGGAGGCTGAGGAATTTCATTGATCAGCCAGAATTGGGAATAACTGAGATTCTTACCAGCCCTGAGGATAAAGTTGAATGTTAAAGTTTTCCCTCTATCTGTCTCATACCTAAAAAAAATAGAACTCTATTAGATGTGTTGAGTAAATAAATGAGTAGGTGACTTAATTAACTGAATATCCCTGACAGACTTTCTAAATTAATATTTGCATTTTCATGTCTAATCTTAAACACACTCAATGGCTTCCTATTACAGCTCTGACCAATTTTCCAATCTCTTCCCAACTTGGCTCAGCCTCACACCCCTTAGTGCTCACAATCCCCTAACTCCTTCCCTCTAGTCAATATCCTAGGGACAAGCAATAATAGACATTACCGTTCATTGATCATTTCAATTATTCGAGGCACTTTAAAACCCAGATGCTATAAGTTCTTACAGTCTCATTTCCCACTTGTAACCAATATACTTACAGTCTATTGATAGCAAAATATTCACCACAGACACACAACCTCACAGCTCCTCACCCAAGGCTTTTGCTCATTCTGGTTCCTCTGTTGGCCTCTAGTTGTTAATGAGACAGGCTGAGGCTCTCTCCTCCTATGTCCAAGGAACCAGTGTCTGAAAGCTAAAAGGACTCATTGCCTTCATCAATCTTGATCATAGTCATCTGTCATTTGGATAGACCACCATTAATCATGGGCTTCAAGGAAATGCTCCCTGCTCATGGAAACCCTCACATACCATGGTGAACTTTAAACCACACCAGTGAATAAACAATGGTTAACAGATTGCTACTACTTTGTGGCTTACCTATTTGTCTGGCTAAGCAGTACTATTTTGGAAACTTTAAAAGGAAATGTGACTTAAATTAGACATTTATAATGCTTCATCTTCAGTAATACTTTTGGGTTTGAGATACTTGCTTAGTCTTGTGTTGTAAAGAAAACATGGTCAAGGATATCTACTTATAATGAAAGCAGTGCAGCTGAAACATTCTTTAAAACAAATTAACAGGAGGGATATATCACATTGGAGATAAAATATAGAGCTAAATTAACTTGGCATAACATATGAATCCAGACATATTTCTTATAATCCTACATTAGTTTGTGGAATGAAAGCATTACTATTTAGTGATGATAATGATGATAGTGATGATGATGACATTAACCACTTTAATTTTTGGCTTCTGTACTAGATTCTTTTAATTCAAATCTCAAAATAATGATATATTATATAATATCAATTTATTAGTGAGTTGAAAACTTCACTAATGGAGATTAATTCTTTTAAATATTGTTGCTGAGGTACTCAACTGTGATTTCACAATTTGATTCAATTATGTGTTACCATCCAAAAAGACCTACCATTGTATTTAATGCTCTACTTTCTATAGATAAAAATAATAATGAAGTTTTAATTGGAAATTGTTATGGTTCCTAATCATAAATAATTGGAAATTTAATGCTATTTGATAATTAATTTAGTCTAAAATCTAGTTAAGTTGAGAAAATATTTCAAACAACTATATCATTTATAACTAAGAGAAAAAAGAAACTAGTATCAAACACTAAAAATAATAGCTATGTGGAGAGCCTTTGTAATGTCTTTGTGATTGTGAGATTCTTTCTTTCTTATTTTGGTTTAAATCTTTATTTAGATATGTAATTTGGACAACCTTCAGCTTCCTAAAAATAATAGAAGGCAAAATATGAAGTTTAAGAAGAGAGTCTAAAAACAAGTACCTTTAAAGAAGAAACATGAATTAATTGCTCTAATTATCTTAGAAAAAGAGAGAAAATCCCACTACAGTTTGTGAATTCATCAAAATAAAGTGGGTGGAAAAGAGAATTTCACATGATTGCTTTCCTTTGTTTAAACTCAGGTACTATAAAATATAAAAATATGAAAGAAGTTTCTCATGGTTCTAGACTCTCTGAAGGGAAGAAAAACAAAAATACAACACAAAATTTAAAAATGAGTGTACTATTAGCAGAAAATAAAATTTAATGAAAAGAAAGTTACCAAACAAATACATATGACTTTGGATTTTTTGTTTTTGCTTTTGTGTTGTATCGTTAATTACTCTTTGCTGCAGCTCTATAGTCTTACACATTTAAGGAGGAAAAAAAATCTGGACTGACATCATCTTGATCTGAGGAATGAACTCCTAGCTCACATTGTCAACTTTGATTATTAATGTGTTCTGACAAATGAACTGATTAAAACTGTACATATATATTCTCATTTATCTCATTCTTTGTTAAAATCAACTATTTTCTCATTTAAGTAACTCAATAATCTACCGAATTCCAGCAGAAATCCTCTGAATGTAAATATGTATCAGTGTATTTAATGGTATAAGCAACTCTATGAATGCCCTCATGTAGTCTTTATTACTTGAAGCTGGAATTGTTTAGTGGTTAAAAGCATGAATTTTCACATTGAGCATATATGGGTTTAAGGTGGTATTCTTCCACAATGTAACCTTAGGCAAATAACTTAAAAACACTAAATCTCAACATTCTCATATATTAAAAATGTGGATAATATCACCTTAGGTATTTTTTGTGAAAATTGAATAACATTTTCCATACTAGTCACATACTAAGCACTCCATAAATGGTGCTTTATTAAAAGCATCATCATTGTCAATATAAAAAGATATATTCACCTTATATTTGTTAAGTAACTACCATATACTCTTCTAGGTGTTCCAGACTCAACTATGAATAAAAAGTGAAAATTTCTACTCTTGTAGATCATTTGTTCTTCTGTGAGAAGATCTCTAAATAAAAGTTAACAAGAAAAATCTGTAGTGTTTTAGATGGTATTGAGTACTATGGTGAAAATAAAATAGGAAAGGTTGACCAGGCTTAAAAAGAGGAAGGGAATGTTTATAATTTTAAGTGAGGTGGATTAGCTAGGCTTCACTGAGACTATGATATTTTAAAATATGTATGTCCCCAAATTTGTATGTGTGTGTCAAAACATAAAATTGCTAATATAGTAAATTTCCCACTCTATTTTATTTTCTGTTTTGGTATGAAAAAATATATGTCCAGTGTAAATTAAGTTGACCCTTGAACAACAGATTTGAACTGTGTGGATCCAGTTATAGGTGGATTTTTTTAGTAGTAAATATTGCAGTACTATACCATCTACAGTTGGTTGAATTCACACATGCAGAACTGTGGATATGAAGGAACAAAATACATGGAAGGCCAACTACAAATTGTAAGCCGATATGAGTGCACAGAGTATTCTTACACCAACATTCTCATTGTTCAAGGGCCAACAGTATTTACATATGTACTTCTGTACCACGTTGCCCATCTTAATTTACACACACAAAAACATGCATTTTATATATATATATATGTTTTTATATATGTTTATGTATTTATACTATTTATGTCCTTATACATAATTTACACATAGTTGTATACCCTTATTTTTATATGTATCTAATATTTTTCACAGCATTTTCACAAACATTATCAAATGTTGCTTTAGGAATGGACAATCTGACTTTACATTTTTAACTTAGTTTTTCCTAGATAAAGTTGTTCTCTAAAAGTATTAGCATTTTTCCATTAGCATTAAGGAAGTTCTAGAAATATAATTGTGCATGCAGAGTAGGTACAGTGAAGCCTAGAGTTGTTATTATTTGAGAAACAAAATTGCTCTGGGCTTTGAGCATTGGTAAAAAAGAAAGATGGGTATCTATCTGAACAAATTACTGGAGGTCTAAGACAAAAGTAAGAACGAAGTCATTGGGAATTCCAGAGAACATCATGAAAAGAATTATGAAGAAAGTATCAAGTCAGTCTAATTCAGGAAAATGCTCATGGCGTTAAAGACATATAGAATGAGAGAAAGTCAAGAAGACTTTTTTAGGTCATTGAGCTCCATATCAGACAGACTTTTGTATGACTTTCATGGAGTTTTTGAAACCAAGCACTAACAGACACTATCCCAGGAGGGTACTGCTCACCATAGCCCAACAAATTCTGTGCCTGACAGATGGAGAGGGAGAGGCCTTGAGATTCATTATCAAACAAATACAAAAGCATATTAGATAATTGCTTTTATTTTATGCTCAATACAAGAAAAAATAAATCTCCTCTTTTATTTATTTATTTTTTTATTTTTTGCCTCTCACTGTTGTGGCCTCTCCCGTTGCAGAGCACAGGCTCTGGACGCACAGGCTCAGTGGCCATGGCTCATGCACCCAGCCACTCCATGGCATGTGGGATCTTCCCAGACCTGGGCACGAACCTGCGTCCCCTGCATGAGCAGGCAGACTCTCAACTACTGCGCCACCAGGGAAGCCCAAATCTCCTCTTTTAAATGAATGAAAATTGAAAAAGAAAAGAAAAACCAGATAGAGTACTTTGTCCATCAGAAAAGGTAATCAGCATTTTGCTTGGCAATGCAGATTTAATTACATAAGTTAATGTAGGAGGTGAAATTAATAAGCAAGGTCTTATGTTGAACTAAAATTGATTGACTCTAGAACATGTCCTTAAATTGAAGAAAAGTAATAACTTGACCTTTGAAATCATCAAAGTTATAAAACTTCTTTAAAAATATAATTTTCTCTTGGGGAAATTTGATTGATCACTTCTAAGCTGGCTATCAGCAAATGTTATAATTTTTCCATAATTTGGACAGGCCTCATTTAAAGATGGAGATTGTTATTCAGACAAAAGTGGAGGAAACGTTATTTGCAAGCCAGGTAGGGGAAAGGAATAATTTTCAATCTATATGTTAAACAACAAATACATATAATCCATTCCTCTGGCTCAATTAATTAAAAAGTAAAAGAGAGTGAATGAGAGAGACTAACTTAGCAACACTGTATGCTATGCATAATATTGGTGTTTCCAAAGGGAGCCAACTAATTGGTTACATCAGTACTTTGCCAGCCAAGCAAGTCACACATGAGTTGTGTCATGTCCCTGATTGAAAAACATAAAAGCTGAAGCTCATGGAAGAAAAGGAGAGAGGAACACTGGAATATATTTCTGAATATGTACTTAAAGACTTACCAGACATAGGGCTAAATCAGACATTGGATTGGCAATAAAGGAGAATGTTGATCTCTAGTTGCATTTTCTATTGTATTTCTAGGAAAAAAATATCACCTCCTTAATTTTTAATTTATTCTCAATGAAGCTATCTGTGTCCTAGTTCTTGTTCAAGCTTGTTCTCTGCCCCCCTTCTCTCTCTTTACATCTCTCTCTCTCTTTCTTTCACACACACACACACACACACACACACACACAAACTAAACATTGTTTATGCTTACATGAACTTAATAGAGAAATTAAATGGGGGAAATCTGGTGCTCTAGCATTCATATGGTTGAAAAAAATAGCACTATAATGCAGTCTCATTTACACTTGTGCAGATATCCTGCAGTTTGCATTATTGCAGGAAGAGTCCATCTTTACATTTTATGCAAATCCAAGGTATATACTTATCTATACTGTGATCAAATGTAAAGTAGAAAAAAGTGCTGTTGGAAAATGAGAGAAGGCTAAATAGGAGAAGGTGCCTTATGCTATTGGTATCTTGAAATATTCAGTGACTCCAAAAGATTACCAAAAAATCCTCTGAATTTTTGATGAAACTGGCTTAGGTTAGGTCCAATACTCTGAAATCTAGCATTCTTTTCCTGATGTCTATCCTCTTTCCTTAATATGCGTCCTACCTTAATAGATAGGTCCAAACCACTCTATGTCCATCCTAGATCTTTTATTGCTTCTACTAAAGGTGTGTTTATACGTATATGTGTGTGTTTGTGTGGGGTAAGTTGGTGGGGGGAGTTAATGATAAAAAAATTTTATTGTAGCAAACCTGGCTAGCACTCAACATCTGTACCTGGTGGTTGGGATACCCTAATCTGTAGTTTTAGTTATCTATCTTGTAACTTACCAATATTTCTGCCACTTGCTTGTAAGCTCCCTGTATATTTCTGCCACTGTTTATGCTCTCAGAAACTCCAGGTAAATTCCCAAGAAATGTTGTACAGTGGAATAACAATGAACTTTGAATATAATATCATCTATGAGATAATGTAGCTTAAGAAAACACTGTAGGGCTTCCCTGGTGGCGCAGTGGTTGGGAGTCCGCCTGCCGATGCAGGGGACACGGGTTCATGCCCCGGTCCGGAAAGATCCCACATGCCGCGGAGTGGCTGGGCCCGTGAGCCATGGCCGCTGAGCCTGTGTGTCCGGAGTCTGTGCTCCGCAACGGGAGAGGCCACAAAAGTGAGAAGCCCGTGTACCAAAAAAAAAAAAAAAGAAAGAAAAGAAAGAAAAAAGAAGAAAACACTGTAATCCCAAAGACTTGGATTTGGAGTTCTTATTATGACAAACTCAATGTGGGAAAAAATAATTTAACCTTTCCTCAACTATAAAATGGAAATTTTTGAGTATTTGTTGAGGTATTCAATTAAAGTGTGTTTAGAATGTAAAGACTGTGATGTTAAATTAATTCACTAAGTGGAGTAGTTAAGTTACAGAAATCATGTCTTTTAATTCAGAAATTTTTTTTGCCTGTTAGCAAATTCATGTACATAATAGTATCAAGATTCATTTTCCTTTAAATTATTAACCATTATCAGGATTATATCTATATGACACTCACTAATAATACAATAAAACTTAGAGCATTGTAAAGCCTTGTATATTTTGATGTTCATCATCAATGAGGCAAGATTTACTATATTTTTTCACTTAATTCCAATCTGTTTCCCTTGTTATTAAATACAGTGTATGACTAAGATCTTAAAATGTTACTCAGTTATTATTCTGTTATATCTCCTCATGGCTTAATCTCTGGAACAATTATCAGTACTTGGAAGATAGCTAAAGTTTTGAAGAGAAGCAGCATGCATTCTGAAATGGAATTTTATTAAACACGTTTGTATTTGCTACAAAGAGCAGGGAGCAAGTGCAGTTTCAAATGTTTGCATGTTAGAGGTATATTTCTAGGAGCAATATTATTATTTCTTCATAGCAATATTAAATTAAATGGTTATATCCATAAATAATTATCTGAGTGCTTCCACAAGCATTATATCATGTAACTGTAGGAAGTCAGGAGGGAAGCTGTGACTGGTTCTCGTTCAAAGTGTGAAGAAAATAGTGTAGATTCATTTGTGTAAATAGTCATTTGTTAAATGCCTACCATATGTAAAGAATTATAATGGGCACTGGGAAAGGAAAATGCAGTATTAACAAAGCAGTCCAGGCTTTCAAGAAGTTTACAGTCAAAACAGAGAAAAAAACATATGTATGAACAATTATTCATATTAGGTAGGAGTCAATAAAACCACCTTCCTCTGGGCTACTTCACATGCATAGTGTTGTGTATCAGAAAAACTTTCTTTACCTAATGTATTTTTGCCAGGAAGTTACCCTACACTCACCTTCTGTTTGGGACTCTTTTTTTTTTTCAGATTTTTCTGGTATTTTCTTTCCCTTTCTTTTCTAGCATTTCCTCACTTTACATCTCTTATTTCTTGCTAGGATTCTCTCTGTCCCTCAACAGGGCATATTTTGAATAGTGCTATATTTTCTGTGACAACATACTTGCTTTAAAAATTCATTTGTGTAATAGTGCACTCTGATGTGTATCTCCATCTCCAAGTATTTTGTCTTAGTGGTAGTTTGCTCTCAAAGTGTTCAAAGCAGGTATTCCAGAAAACATATTCAACCTTCAAAATTCTTCATATATCTTTATAGCAAAAGTTTTGTTAATTAATATAAAAATTTAAAAACTACATCTTTTTGTATGAAATGAGTAACGCTCAAGAAGAATGTTTGGTTAGAAACATAGTAAAGACTCCCACTTTTCATGAACTAGGCAGAAAATCTTGCAAGAACAGTAACTTCTCACCATTGGGCAGCCAAGCAGATTCTTCAGTCTTGGAGGATACTCTTCCCTTGGTCCACATACAAAGCTTGCTGCTCATCATCAGAATATTGCTGTGTTTTCCTTGGAATGAGCCCTTCAACCTGTGCGCTATTTTGAAAATGTCTAATAATGTATTCTCTGTGATACTAAAAGGAAACTTACTTTTTGGTATGTCCACTTGCCTGTTTTCTAGAGTTTGGTCTAAGAATTTCTTTCATTGTTGCTTACCATCCATAATGACATTGAAGAAGGGAGATTTATAATCTTCAAGTATCTGCAAACATGCTCTGCCACCAATACTTATGAAATTATTTGATATTTCCTAATAGCCAAAGAGGATTAGTTACAGATGGCCCACCAGGTTTAACTTGGTATTTTCCTGGATGTGGTCCCTCTACTCCACTCCTTCCCTCCTAAAGTAAAGGAGCTGCACTGACAAAGTATTTTGATCTGGACTCATCATTTCAGGACTCCACTTGGTTGGTTGGGGAAAATGTTCAATTAATGTTATATAGAACTAACTATACACAATGTACTTTTGAGTGAAAATATAAGAAGTGTTAATGAGAAGCCATAGACAGCTTCACAGATGAGTTCACTTGAGATGATCCGTAAAGAATGAGCAAAATTGCTGTAAAAGTAACAGGAAGATCATTCTGGTCAGAGGGACTAGCCTGAGACAAGGCATGGAAGCCTGAAAATACATGATAATTTTAAAATTGTGATTAATACACATTTGCATATATTTGAAGATGTATATGGAAGCTTGTTACACTAAAAGGATAGTTCCCAACTCTTAAACACTACTAGATCAATATGTTTCCTATCTTTATAAAATATACAATAAAATTGGATTAATACATATTTTAGTTTTATCTCACATAGAGAATTGGAATATAGGATTGGGAAGAAATGCAAGTAGCGGAATCAATGGGGATTTTTTTAATTGTAAGAGACAAAGGAGAGGTTTCAGGGACTCTAAAAACTGATACCATGTGGGAGACCTACACATCCAGTGATGGAGAAAAACATGGAGGAAACCCACTCTGATGTGGCTCACACTGTTCTACTCACAACAAAGTCCTTAAATCTCTCCAGTTTCCATTCAGATTTTACCCATCTCTCAAGGACCTTTCAATCCCACCTCTTCTGAGTGTAATGCCCTTTCTAATATTATCATTATTGCCCTTCAAATTACTTTTAGTACCCCTAACATATCTGTTTAGTACATAACACCAAGCATATAATTAAGAATTTCAGAGGAGAACACCTTATTTTTTTAACCACACTATGAACTATTAAGGAGATAAAAGCAATGGTTGCTTTCAATATAACCTTGTAACATATTAAGCCTTGATCAAATATTTGTTTAGCAATAATTATTACACAGAATCTAGAAAGTAATATTGTAGTTCTTAATCTATTGCATGTTTGAATGCAGGTAATTTTAAAATGCAATGACACCTACAGCAAATTAATACCAACTAGAAGAAACCCTTAAATAGCATTTAATTTTAGAAAGAAGGATAAAGCCTAAGAAAATATTCCAAATATTTTGTGATTTTATTTAAGAAAATTTTATTTAAGAAAATTTAAGAAAAAAACTCAAAATATACATTTGAGTATATTTTGCCATAACTTTCCCCTATTATTTCTATTTGTATAAGAATATCACATGCATAAATTTAGGGAGAAAGTAATTTGACAAACTAATTGCTATTTTTGTGATTATAAATCACTTACCCTTAAATAAATTGTATACATGTACCTTCTCCTATGTAGCAATACCTAACTTATTTGGTGTGGGGGAGTTGGTTGTTTCTATTAAAGTAGATATTGGCTGATCAAAACATTAATCCTTAGTATTATCAATCTAATTTTTCTACTTTAATGTCATTTTTGTCATAAAATATAGTCACAGAATATTAGCACATAAAGGTACCCAGAGTTCATGTAGTCCAAATCCCAATTTTAGTATAAAATATTGCCTAGAGAATCAAAGTAAATCATTAAACATCATAAACCAAATTATTTGTGACTAAACATGGCCACTTTTATGCATTTCAGTGGAATGCAGAGAGAATTCACTGCATGCCTAATATTTGAATGGCACATGATATGTGTTTGTATCCCTGCAATTATGTCCCATTGCCCTCAAGTAGATTATACAGAATGTAGTATCATTTTGAGAAGCTTATTTTTAGCATGGATGACTTTATTTAGCAATTCGTGTGACACAAATATTTATTTAAATATCTATTTAAAATTGATAATTAACAAGCAATAAAAATAAATGAAAATTTACATTTTTAATTTGCTTGAATGTTCTAAATATAGATTTTTTTAACCAGTTGAACACCAACATATTCCTTAAAGAGAAAGGACATTCAGCCTTTACTCTATGTGCCTGTATTCTCCTAATATAACATCAAATAATAGATTATTGTAATTTCTTAGCTCTATACACTCATGCTATTAAAGGAATGTGACTCTTCTATTAGCCAGCTGTGACATTGCTATGAAGTTTTTATGATAGCTGGTGTGAGACACACACATTGCTACTCCCTGTGCAAGGCCCAAGTCAGAGGTACTTCAACTCATCATTGTTCTTTCCACTTCTGGGTCAACCCAAAGATTCTCCAAGACTTTTGCAACAGAGTAAGCTTGGCAGCCACTTTAACTAATCACTTCTGGCAAGTGAAATGAAATCTATTTGATTTCCTTTGGATAAATAATAATATTAACATAAAATTACTGTTGTCTTCCTCTTTTCTTTCTGTTTAGTTAATTTGTTTAGAATTTGACACAAGTTTTAATTCAATAGAAAATCATGTGCTATTTTTCTGGCCAACATAGTGCAATACAGTGCAGTAGTATATGTCCCACATGGATATAAAAAAAATCAAATGAACAGGTTTTTGTTGTGCATTAAGTATGTGTTGAACACTGAGTTCCATTTTTAACATCAGAGATCAGATTCTGGGGGGAGCATATGAAAATACATTATGTGATTAAAAGACTAAAATAAATGTTAGGGTCTAAATTTTGTAAAAGTTCAAAGATGGGAAAAATCACTTTGGTTTTAGTAGTTTCAAAGGCTTTATAAAAAATATGCCATTTAAATTAGACTTGGGAATGTTGGTAAACTTTTAATTTTCTGCAAAGGTAATAGAAAAAGCATTGATGGTTAAGGAAAGGCTGCATCCTTTTATAATATATATTTATTTATATATATATATACAATTTAATTCTTACAAAAACAAGAAAAAATGTAAGAAGTCATTTATTACATATTCATTTGGGGATCGCTATTGTTATAATCTAGGAGGCAAGGTTTACCTCATTTATAAAAATTGGGGGAAAACTAGAAAAACTGCAGGCACTTTTTTGAGTATTAAGCAATCCATTCATTTGTTATTCACTTAATCTGTATACACCCTGAAAATATGGTTTTAGGTGAAACTATCAATAGATTAATATGAATTAATTATCCTTGAATAATGGAAGTAGAAGCAAAGTGTTTTTGGTGATTACTCTTGGCCAGATACTGTTAAGTATTTTTATGCATTATCTCCATCTTCATAACAGATGAAAAATTTGAGGATTATAGAGATTACATGGAATGATCATTATCATATATACTTAGTAACTGGCAAAACCTGGGCTCGATTTCATGTTTAGTGATTACAAAAGTATCATAGGGGCTTCCCTGGTGGCACAATGGTTCAGAGTCTGCCTGCCGATGCAGGGGACACGGGTTTGTGCCCCGGTCCGGGAAGATCCCACATGCCGCGGAGCGCCTGGGCCCGTGAGCCATGGCCGTTGAGCCTGCGCGTCTGGAGCCTGTGCTCCGCAACGGGAGAGGCCACAACAGTGAGAGGCCCGTGTACCGCAAAAAAAAAAAAAAAAAAAAGAGAGCCTTCATGGCTTCAAAAGACAGATAATTGGAATGCTCTACATTAAATAATTCCTATATCAATCTAGACACAAAAGTTGAAATTGATTAAATGAGTAACACCAAATCATAGCAAGGTTATGGCAAAGCCTAGAATTAAATTATTCTAATACGTCCTATCTCAACTTCACACTTTCCAGGAGAACCAAACATTCTTAATTATTTAGTCTGTGCTTAGAAAGCAACAAATCTTTGTTCATTACTCAGGTCTATTTAGTTGTTTAATTATATATGTATATATAAATATAACTATAAATAAATAAATAAATAAATATATATATATATATATATAAGTATGCATATAGTTTCCCTGCAAAACTCTCTTGAGACCAGGTCACCAGAACTGAATGATATTCAAGATGTGAAATTTCATGATGTAGTCTCATTCCCTAACATCCTGCCTAGTATATAATACATATTTAACCAAAGGTATATTTTTATTTGAAAAAAGGGCAGAATTTATTTTGTTCTATTCCTTTGTAAAAGGAAATAGAATGCAAGATTTCTTGTGAGCAACGTGTTCAGTAAACAATACACTGTTCTATCCAGAAACACATAATGTAGACTACTTTAAGCTGATAGGAGCCATGATCCTATAAAAGAAGATGTCCTCTTAAAACTCCAAGATTAATTTTGTTTGTTCTAATTATAATTAAAAATAATCAATTCACAAGAGTGGCAGCTTTATTACATATTTATTTTATAGTCCCAGGCACTACTTATTAAGCAGTCCATTTTGCAGTGCCATCAAAAATGTCCTAAGTTCGATATGTACATAGTTGCTTTGTGTTAAACAATGTTGGCATTTTAGATCTATAATTTGGGGTTGAGAATTAATTCATTTAAATGATAGTTTAAAAATCCAATAGTAATTTCCTTAAAATAAATATGAACAAGAAAACAAACTCAGGCATTTTATTTCATGTCTTCTGTGGGTTCCATGATAAAGTAATTATGAAATCAGTAATTAATCACCTCTAGAGAACAATAAGGATTTTGTAATTCTGGAAAATAATGCATTCTGCTTAAATGGTTGGATAATAACCAACTGAGCTTAACACAAACATTGAGATAATAAAGATGAGAAAATGAAAATAAGGCATGATCTTATGGAAAAGCAAAGACAAAGTAAATTAATATGCAAATTAGCATATGTGATCCCTGGATGAATATTAAAATTGAACAAGTATTGCTAGAGAAGTTTCAGCTGGGTTTCCTTGTAGGTCCATAGACATAGAATATTTTAATAGGATTATGAGATTGAAAACCTTTATTCTAATGTCATGTATTCATTTGAACAGGGAAATTACAAATTTGTGTGATATATAGAGTGAAGACAATATGTTGTTACTTTTTTTGTTTATATTCCACATAATTTATGCTCCATTGAAAGATTTTATCTCTAGTGATGACCCTTAGGCTTATTGGTCAGTAAGTAGAAAGAGGATCCAACTTCCAAAGCAATAAAGAATATGAAAACCTTGATAAGAGAAAAATGGATTCCACAAATTCAAATTAAACCCTTATTTTACATATAAAAATTAAGACTAGATGAGGACAAATTCAGGTTATAAACCAGAACTAAGAGCAAGCTGTATTTTCTAGTCTCAAATTATTAAACAAAAGAATATTTAATGAGTCTGAAGGCAGGTGATGAAATGTGGGTTCTGATGATTCTGTAACTTCTGCACCTCAATTATTGTTAGCAGGAGATGGTAAAGCCAAAAACAGAGGATTTCTTGAGAAGTGTTTGTCTGGACCTCATGGCAATGAGAAGAGACCCCATAGTCAAAGACTCTCTAAGAAACCTGAGGAGATCATATTATTAGGTAGAGAGTAAGCTCATATCTGCATTTTCAAGTCACATAGGTGCCAATGAATGTGAAAAGAATATGCACATATCAATGAATGTCCAGGTTTCCTGTTACTGGGGAAGGAAAAAATATATCAGAAAGAAAGCAAGATCAGTAGTGGGTGAGAAATTTAGGGGCTATATATGATGAGTAAGAAGTGAACCTGTGGCCCTAAGTGGCAGGACATATCTATGGACAGTGGATTGGATGAGAGTGGAGGTAGGATTGACTAGGCACCTAGTACTCTTAAGCATCAAGTTGAGACCTCCTTGGCACAGAGGACCAGAGTTCCTTAGTTGAGGAGACAAATCTCTTTGAGGTCATTATACTTAGTCTTTGGGCAGAAAAGCCTTCAGGGTGACTGACATCCAGAAAGAAGGATCACTGACAGAGACATCAGAACAGGAATAGGACAGGACAAACACTTGTACCTGTTAACAAAAATCCTCTTTTTATCTTTGATATGAGCTTCTGAAAGCTTCCCTTCTTCATACACTCAGACACCATCTTGAAGAGTAGCAGTGGATAAGAAAGAAGGTCTGAAGGAGTTTATCCAAAAAGGTAGAGTATCATAAGCTATTGGAACTGAATGACTAATTTTTTTTCACATTTTCAAGATGGAAATTCAAAAGATGAGCAGGTCACCTAAGGTCAAAGTGGTTATCACTTCTTAGCTGCTGCAGATACATTTGGCACTCACTAACCAAGCGTAATACCCAGGCTGTAGCTTTGATGTAAATAGGCTGGTGTGGAGTTAAGCACAGCACCCAGGGGAGTTCATTTTATGCCATAGGCAGAACAACTGATCTAAAAGTTATGGAGCTTTTATGGGAACTTCTCTGCTCAAACGTCCTGCAAACATGGAACCCAGAAACTCCACAGTAAATGATCTGAACTCTGGTCTCAATTGGGGTTGGATATAGGCCAACCGTATACATAAATTTAGAGTAATAAGTTGATTTATGCAACACTGAAAAACTGGTAATAAAATGTCTGATTAAAAGAGAGAGAGAGAGAGAGAGAGAGAGAGAGAGAAAGAGAGAGAGGGAGAGGGAGAAGAGAGAAGAGAGGAGAGAAGAGAAGAGAGAAAGCAATTAAAAACAGTATTAAATAGATGGATTTCTCTTTCCAGAAACATGAGGGAGATAGACTTTTCCCTATTACTCCTCCTAAGTACAAACCCTGAAAATTACAGGTAAAACAAACATAATAAGTCTTTGGAAGTTGGAAAGAAGGTTAAAAAGCCAGGGACCTCAGAACCAGGAGAACAGCATGGCAGTGAGTTTCCTCATTTTTTTGCCTCATATATCACCACATAGAACTGAAAAAACAAACAAGAAAAACAAATCCCAGTAGGCACAGATAAAAAGCCCTAACAAGAGCCTCCTTTCTCTACCCAAAGGACTAGAAAGGGGCCAAGAGGATCAAGAAAGTGACAATAATGTACATATAATGTACTACTTAGAGAAACCAGTAAAAAAGGCATACAAATGTATACACTGGAAAACACTACAGATAAATCAAAATGGAATTATAAAATTGTGTAAACAACTCAAAGGAAGGCAGGAAAACAAACCAAAAAAAGAAAAAAAGAAGTAGATAAGCAAATAAAAAATAAATTGTCTGACTTAAATTCTAAAATCTCAATAATTACATGTGAATGGCTTAAATATACCAATTAAAAGAGAGATATTATCTGAGTAGATTATAAACAAACAAAAAAATTACCTGATTATTATAACCTATATGCTGTGCACAAGGAACTTAATTTAACTATAATGGAATAGGCAGGTTGAAAGTAAAAGAATGGAAAATATTAACCTAAAACATCAGAAATGGCTATATTCATGAAGTATATTTCAGAGCAAAAAAAAAAAAAAAGAAGTGAGATAGAGACATTATGCAAAAAGTTATTTCACCAGTAAGACAAAGTAACCCTAGCTGTATATACACCAAAAAATAGATGTACAAAATAGGTGAAACAAAAGCTGACAACTGAAAGCAGAAATAGACAAATCCAACATTGTAGTTGAAGACATCAATATCCCTTTCTTAGAAATAGATAGAAAACTGGATATAAAATCAGCAGAGATATACAAGAACTAAACATACCATCAACCAACAAGATCTAATCAAAGTTTACAGAAAATTCCATCCAAAAGGAGACTACAGTCTTTTCAAGTTCCATGGAATATATATCAAGATAGACTATATCCTGAGCCACTAAACAAACATTGGCAATTTCTAATGGATTAAAATAATACAGACTGTGATCTTCAATCACAGTGAAATCAAACTAGAAATCAATCACAGAAAAATAACAGAAAAGTTTCCAAATCCTTGTGAACTAAATAACACACTTCTAAGTAATCCCCAGGTCAAAGAAGAAGTCACAAGGGAACTCAAGATTTATATTGAACTGAATGAAAGTGAAAATACAATATACCAAAGTTGGATGGACACAGTTAAAGTAGTGTTGAAAGGGAAACTTAAAGCAATATATGTATGTGTTAGAATAGGGAAACAGTCAGAATTTAAATAATCTAATCTCCCACCACAAAAACCTAGAAAAAATTAAGCAAACTAAACCCCAAGTGAGCAGTAAAAGGGATATCAAAAAGATAAAAGTGGAAGATATAAAGAACTCACAGAATATAAATTAAAAAACAAACAATCCGGGCTTCCCTGGTGGCACAGTGGTTGAGAGTCCGCCTGCTGGTGCAGGGAACACGGGTTCATGCCCCGGTCTGGGAAGATCCCACATGCCATGGAGCGGCTGGGCCCGTGAGCCATGGCTGCTGAGCCTGCGTGTCCAGAGCCTGTACTCAGCAACGGGAGAGGCCACAACAGTGAGAGTCCCGCGTACCGCAAAAAAAAAAAACAAACAACAACAACAAAAAATCCAATTAGAAAATGGGCAAAATACATGAATCAATAGTGATCAGGAAAATGTTATTGCTATGTGCAACAACCTGGATGTATCTCCAGAGAATAAAGATAAATGAAAGAATCTAATCCATTAAGGTTACATACTGCATGCTTCCACTTACATAACATATATTTTTTTACATCTTTTTTGGACTATAATTGCTTACAATATTGTGTTAGTTTTTTGCTGTACAACAAAGTGAATCAGCTATATGTATACATATATCCCCATATCTCTTCCCTCTTGAGCCTCCCTCCTACCCTCCGTATTCCACCCCCTAGGTCATCACAAAGCATCGAGCTGATCTCCCTGTGCTAAAAAAATTAGAATAAGTGAACAGATTAGTGATTTCAAGGCATTCAGACAAATATTGGGGGGTGGGATTGAATACAGCTATAAAAGAATAGTATGAAGAATTCTTGTGGTGATGAAAGTGTTCTGTATCCTATGTCTAAGTCCTCTTTCAACTCTAAAAATTCTCAAATAATAAAAGTGAAGAGTGTTCATTGTTGCCGTGAAATACAGGTAACTATACAGTGATTGAGATGTTAAATTAGTCATCTGATATTCCATTTGATTGTGGATGTAACTACAAGATCTTTAGATTCAATACCACTAAACATAGCTTACCTGAAATAAAGACAATTCACAAATATGTTGCAAGTGGAAAATACAGATAACCGTGAGACATTGTAAGACCAGTAGTCACTGAATAAGAAGATCTGTGGGATCAGAAATCTTCTCAACAGAGGACACAAGGTCAGGGACAAAGCATAGCATATAAGTAAGAGGTGTTAAATGAAATTGAGAATTGATTTTATTTTGAAATACCTGTGGTTTAAAATATGTATTATATTTTTCTGGAAAAAAATCCTTATTATCTGAACTTATGGCTCTTAGTTCATGAGAATGTTGATTTTGTTACCATGAGATATTGAACAAGAGGAAAAGGATTTTTCATGTTTATTAGAACTCCTCATTTTTCTACCATTGTCACTCCCGATAAAAAGGTTTGGTGAGAGGTCATTTGAACAGAAGAAAAGGATAATTTCTCTCTGCATCAAATATATGTGCAAAGCAAAACACTTTGCTTGAATACTTAACTACAAATATTTAGCTGAAAAATGTAGCAAAAATAAGCTGATTTACTGTACAAGTTAATAACCAATCATTCATAGGTAGATACGTGGATAGATAGAGGGTCAAACTTCTTTCAATACTGGATCACAAAAAAGAGAATTGGGAGAGAGAGAGTCTTTATACCAATTAATATTAGAAAGAGATCAATATCAGGCAGTATGTGTCCTTCCTGGTAGGTTAGAAGACCACAGAATAATTTAAAGATAAGCTAGCTTGAACTTAAAGCAGTTTCTAAAAAATGAGACAAGAACTAAATATTTATCAAAGAGAGTGTGATACAACATGACCTCACTGAAAATCAATCATGCAACAAACATCCCTGAACTCATAACTTCCTGGCACAGGGCTAGGTATGCTGGATACAAATGACTATTATCTGAGTTCCTATGGAAATGGAGTCCTGACATGTCCCCACTCCTGTTCTTCTGGGAACATGTGTTCTTGCCTGATCATAAAGACAGGTTCCTGATTTTTTTCACCTTGAGGCAGGGAACTATAATTAATGGATTTTTGTTTGGGTCTCATTTACCTCATCTTAAAGTATTAAAAATGCCATTAAATCTGGTGTAAGTTGAATGATGAGGAAATGATGGTGGTAAGGAAATTTGGGAGTAAGGATTAAATGTTATAATTTATTGGTTAAAAATTTGAGGTTTTAACTGGACAACTAGTTGATCAAATGTGTGTCTTAAAAGAGTGACAGCAAAAGTTCGGACTACACCCAATCTTCTGGAATGCCTACTATGTCATACATGCTCTTGGAGAGTTTCATGTGCAATGCAACTTTTGAAAAAGTATTGCTTCCACTTTTGGAAGAATCTGATGTTAAATGAATTCATATTACTTTACCAAATAAAATTCACTAAATAATGGTAGAGCTGTCAAACCCCTGCCTTCATGATTCAAATAAAAAACACCAGGACTACTTTTAAGAAAGGTCCAAAATATCCAAAAGATTTTCCAAAATCTCAGAATAACTAGGAAGAAGTTTGTAGTAAGTCTTTGGTGGTTTGATATAAACTAATAAAGCAATCTTTCCATGATTTAGGGGGAGGATAGTTAATTAATTAAGTATTGGATTTAAGTGTGAAGGAGCAGGAACAGTTAAGGATAGTCACAGCTCAATAATTTGGAAGACTGGGGAGTAAAGGAAGGAATCTAGAAGAAACATTTTTAGCAAATATAAAAATAAGAAAGCAATTTGGGAAAGAATGAGTGGCCTATAGAACAGTCAGTTGAATATCATTTATGCTTGTTAAGTCTATGTTGCTGAATGCTGTGATAATTACAAATCACTTGAGGAATTAATCTCACTCAGACTCAAAACCAGCAAAACACTAATTGGTAGAATATCTGTTGTTTGTTAATTAGTCAGTGGGGTTTTACAATTCTCTCATCTTCAGCAGCCTGGTTTCTGTGCTCTGGGTGCCTGACAATAAGCAGAAAGCCAGTTTAAATAATAACATTGTAGCCCTCCTACTTAGATGGTTTATCTAGCAGATTCATCAGCCTAGCTTATCTTTAAGCCTATAGCCCAAATAACTAAATCCTCTAAAAATTCATCAATTTGATTGCTCTGGATGTTTTTACCTTCCTAGCCTGGACTTGAAATGTCATGTAGTTTCATCACTTTCCTTTGAGCCCAGAGTCCCTCCTTGAAGGTTGGCTTAATTCTCCCCAATATTTTACTCATACTTGCTTGGAGCCCTCATTTCAACACATGCCCACTTATTTTTAAGATATGATATTGATCAGGGAAACATGTATATTTATGAGGAAAAGTTCCAGAAGTTAATAAGCAACATGCATTTTGTTTTTCAGAAGACAGGTAGTGTTATCAAGCAAGAGCTCAAGTGCCTGCATTTCAGAAAGCCAAACTCTTGCTTGCAACAAAGTAAGGGTTTATTTGCAGGGCAACAAGCAAGGAGAATGGGAAGCTCTTGCTCAAAAGACTAGAACTCCCCAATGGCTTTCAGGCAAGGGTTTTAAAGACAGTGTTAGGGGAGAGTGCTGTAGCATGTTTGATCAGCTTCTTGACCTTATTCTGATTGGTTGGTTGTGAGGTAACAGGGTGATGCTTCTGGAATTTCAACATTCTGGTTCCAACCAGTTTGGGGACTATGTGCTTGTGCTCAGCATGTTGATCTGGGTGGGGTGGGGCGGGGTGAGGGCTTAGTTTCTGCAGAAAAACCCAAAGATATATATCAGATTGTTATCTATATCCCATCAGGAGGAACTAGGAGTCCTGTGATTCTATTGTCCTGATAACTAAGTGCTTGAGTTTGCTCTTGGGGAATTCTGGGAAGGCCTAGGAGACTAAAGACTTTTCTTTTTTTTTCTACAAACAAGAAACAGGGGACAATGAGAGGCTTTTGTACCTTCTAAGGCCCCACAGGGACCTTCTTGGTTTCAATCCACCTTTTGTTTGATATTCATCAATCCTGAGGAAAACAGGTGCAGGACAAAAATGAGAATAAAGTTTTGGATGGAGAGAATCATGAACTCAGCAGGGGAACTCAGTTTTATGGGTCTCAGTGACACAATTTACATCTGGTAGAACAAGTCAAGAGAAGATATTCAAACGTGAAAAAAAAATACGAGACTCAAAAAAACTGATTCAAAATCCACAGTTAGAAACTGCTCTGTAAAACTATTACTAGACCATTTTTACATTCAAGTAGCAAAAATATATCTTGGATATTATAATTGTTATATCCCTACTAACTAAAATTTTTGAATTATTTAACAATGTGATTCTTTTTTCATTATTGAATCACCTATAGGATGTGAGCCTTCACACCCCATGAGAGAGAAAAAGAGAAAACACAAGAGGAAAAAAAGGGAGATTATTCCATTACTATTTGGCTCTTATGTTCTTATATTTTTAATCTAGCCCACTAAGATAATTCAACAAAATCCTATTGAAAATGTTCATGTGTTTGTTTGCCCAGAATGGCTATAAATACATTAAGCCAGTAGGAAACAATTTTATTTTTATTAGCATTATCTTATATTTTTCACTGTAATATTTTCAATCATTCAATTTTATCATCTTATGTTATACTATGGTATATTCTGTGGTCCTGTATATTTCTTCTATCAGTGCCAATATATATAGGCACTAAGTTATTAGCCATGTCTTCTATGGATTAGAGCAATGAATCCTCACTTTAAAAAGCAATTACATAATTTGGATAGGTTATCATGTTTGCTTGCCAATATCAAAATAATATGGACGCAGGGAGAAACTTTACAAAGGAGAAAAGTATCCCCAAGAAAGTTAAATACAGATAGGTAAATTTTAATTACCATTATACAAATGGGGTAGGGACTAGGAGTTTTCAGTTGTTGTGGCATAAAGGAAAGCAGAATCTCTATCTCCTGGGGAATAAGTAGGTGTGCTTTGGAATTCATCAAATCTGGATCTTAATTCTGGATGTGCTGTTTTCTACTTGCGTGAACTTAGCCATGAAACTTAATCTCTGTGAATCTCAATTTCACTCAGTAAAATTGGGATAATTATATCTATTTGCTCAAGTCAATATAAAGATTAAAAATAAATAAATAAATAAATAAATAAATAAATAAATAAATATATATATATATATATTTAAAAAATGCTTAACTTAGTACCGGGCTTAACTCATTACCTGGCTTAAAGTGCTTAATAAATGGATATTTCATATTATTATTTTTTATTTTTTCCAGGAATGATGTTTTTATATGTAGGTGTGGAAAAGTAGAAAGATAACCAATGAACAGATAATGTAAACTGGGTAGGCTATGGGAGGGGAGACTAATGGAAACTGTTAAAACAAGCTCCACCCATTTCACAGTGTTACCTGGGGCTGGGCTTGCCTGTAGAAATTCTAACTGTATCTTTCCAAAAAGTTCCTAGTGTACTGATTCAATTTTGGTCATTTATAGAAAAATATCTTTTTTTTCACACTTAATATTCAGATAACTGGAAATGGGATAAACTGACTTCAACTTTCTATCCTAATATCCATACTATACTCTTATGAAAATAAAGGATGAACAAAGGAAGAAAGGATAAAATAACTGCAGTTTCTCTCTCTGGCTCAATTGAACTCTAACATAACCTCTTTATCATCATAATTAGAATCATTGCTTCACTGCTTTTTTCTTCAATGAAGGTTCTGTAGATAAGAATAGAGTTCAGTGTTATTCCTTCAGTATTCTCACATGCTGAATAAATTTAGATGCACAATGTTAGTGTCTAGGATAAGTAGTCTCAGATTCCCTACCCCTATCTTCGTTCCTCTGCCAAGGTTGAGGAATGGTCAGAGGAAAAGACATTCTACTAAGATGCAGTGTATGTGAGTAAAATTTTAGTGTAAGAATTACAGTGATTCAAGTTTTAGCCTGATAAGGCTTTTATACCCTATTAATGAGCTCCTTTCTTGAAAAATTTTTGAAGTATGGACTAGAGGGCAGTTCTTTTTTGGGAAATATATCAGTCTGAAAATGTCCAAGGTGAGTAGTTTTGTTTTGATGCCTTAATAAAATGATGTTTCCTCATTTACTGTCACTTAATGTCCTGGTCTGTTCTTACCATATGGTGGTAAGTTGCAGAGGATAATAGATTAAGTCCTGGCTAAGTAGAGAACTTGGTATCTGGTCCTACCTCTAACTGAGAAAAAATAAATACTTCACTTGACCTGCACAGTAGATCTCAACTTGGCCAGCATGTGGAGGTTTATAAAAATACCTATTTCTGTCTCCTACTCCACACAAGTCAATTAAATCAGCGTTTATGTGTGTGGAGCCCAAATACGGGTATACTTTTTATAAAAATATCTTAGTTTATTTTAATATGTAGTCAAGTTGGACAACCCTTGTCTTATAGTCTTAAGTCACTCAAGTTGTACTCTAGAATTTAGGGCTCAATCTATTTTAAGGCTAGTAGAATGCTCAGTTTATTGTTCTGTGCTCATTTCTCTGTTGTTCCTTTTAGAAGAGTGAATGAGTCATTTGTAGATGAGATTTGAGATTCCAGGTTCCTGAGTTCCGGTGACTTCTCTCCACACTTCACATGGTATATCCTTCAGAGTTCAAGCCACAAAGCAGAACAAATAGAATACACACACACACACACACACACACATATTTTTTTTATATTTATATAACTTAACTGCTTAGAAACACTTCTCTTTTTCATAATTGGACCACTCACAGGGTGTAAGCCTTCATGTGCAGGAGAGAAAAAAAAAGAAAAAGAAAAAAGAGAGAAATTTATAGTTATATAATCTATACATGCATGTATAATATATATTTACTTTATTTACATATTTATTGTATATAATAATTAAAACAAATTATTTATGTATTTATAATATATAAAATAAAATATATATTTATTTTTGTAGGAAATTATGGGAGCTGGCTAAGCAGTCATAAGACTGTCCTCACATAACTAATATTGTAATCCAGAGTCCACAGACTCTGGATTAATATTGTAATCCAGAGTCCACAGGAAGGAAAGGAAGATTATGTGTAGCCTGTACCCCCATGAGCAGGAACCCTAACAATTCTTGATGCCTCTGGCCTAATAAGTTATCCTGCAGAAGTCAGAAATCTCTGTCACGGAGCTAAACACACATACACACCTGGCTCAAGATCAGTTACTTCTCTCAAAATCAACTAATCCACGATTTGAATTACATCTGCCAAATACCTTTATAGCAGCATCTATACTAAACTAGTGTTTGATTGAATAACTAGGAGACAAAATGGCATGCTACAACACAGCTGCTGCCTTCCACTGCCCACCTAATCTCAGGAGAGAATCTCCTTTTTAGTCCACTCCATAAAAAATACTAGGAATGGAATTCTGGGGAATATATTTCAGCCTAACCAAGTCGACATATCACAAAGCCATCCTTCATGGCTTTCATGACTCAATAGAGTGTTCTAAACATTTTGGGTATGAAAGAAATCTCGGGTTTAGCTTCATAGCTACTCAAGAAATATCTGTACACCAGAGTACTTAGACAGTACAGCTGGTATTTGGAAGCATTGCTTCAGATTTAATGAGCACTACCTTTCTAAAGAGAAGCACCTCAGATTGAAGCTTTATGTCTCCCTTAACCCTTGCTTTCCTGTCTATGTTCTTCGTGTCTTCCAAGTTTCATACAGGTAATTAATAGAAGAATCAGAACTCAAAATGGCCTCTTGAGACTTAGTTTCACTCTCTTTATGCTTCTATCACTAGTATAAGGAAATCAAAATGCTATTGATCTGTTAGAACCTTTATACAGGCATCCCAGAACTCCTGTGTTGTGCTTAACTCCACTGATAGGAATAACCTGTTTTTTTTGAAGCATGTTCAAATTGCTTGTGGGATTGAATTGACTGTGCAATAATTTGTTCAATTACTCACTCATTGACCTGCAAAGAATCACTCTAGTTAGCCAAGTAGATATGACTCCCACTCTCATTAATTACTGTAAATAAATCCAGTTTCTATTTAAAATAGTTATAAAGAGGAAGATTCAGCAAAAAAAAAGACAGAAAGTAAAGAGCTGTTTGGAAGGACATCATTCATTCTCTCCCATTAATATGGTAGCTTGAATTGCAATTGCAAATGGCTAGTGAATGTGTTGTAAAGATAGGACTACTTATATATCCTCAGAATAGACTGATACTAATCAAATTCACAAAATGACATTTTGTTTTCCTTTAGTGCCCCAAACCTACCCTTTAGACAAACACTTGCAAAAAATAATAACATTTCAAATACATTTTGGTGGATAGTAGCTTACTATCTTCTCCCAACTTCTCTCTTTTCAAAACTGTTTTGAATCTGTATGAATATGTTCCAACTCAGTTTGGATACATTTAAAATTTTATATCTTAGAAGAACCTGTTTTAAGGTTGACAAAATACCTACAGGGATCAAATAAAATAAAATAAAATTTTCATGATGGAATTTGAAGCATAATTAGTAAGTAGAAACAAAAACAATTTGCTTGGCAGAACACATTTAAATATCATTATGCAGACATTTATATACCGAGACTCTAAGAATGCCTAGAATTTATTAACTTCTTCTAAAGGCTCATATAAGTATTGATAGGAGGTATGTACCACTGGATTTAGCAGACAGGGCAGTGGGATAGATAAACATTGGAAAAGTCATTAACATATATTTAAATTTTGCCCTAGAGTTGCATGACCTGAGATAATTCATCTTAAACTCAAATACTCACAGCTCCGAAATTAAGATATGACATTTTCTTTTCCTCTTTTTGTGTGTGTACTTCATAACATTTCTGTTAGACTCAAAAACCCAAATGCAATAGTATATTGGAAAGAGCTATGGATATTACATTATACTGTATTTTAGCTGTATAATGTCACATTTAACATCCTCTATATTATAAACAGGAGCATAAAATCCCCAAAGAATGTGTACAAATATAGTGCATGATTTAATTTGTGTATTGTACTTTTGCTAGATCTTGCATAATCAATAAAAACGTTCCATTGATTATTGTCCTTAATTGTCTTAATGAGAATCTGTAAACTAGAAGCAATATGAGTTCCACAGACAAGTTCTGTGTCTGTGACTGCACTATTTTAAAAGGCAGTGCAATTTGCAAGGACTTAAACTCAGTGCAATACAAGCAGCTTGGTCCCTAATTTCTTACAACAACCAGCTGCCTTTAGAGTATATGAAGTTGCCATCTCTACCCTAAGGGAGTGATACATTTTAAAAGAATGAAAATAAACCTAACTTCAAAGTCGAACATAGCACTCTATTATAGTTACTGACATAGTCATGCAAACGTATCTCCTTTTTTTTCTAAGGCTATACTAAAATTATGCAAAAAAATTAAAAGGTATAAATCCATAATAAGAAAACATGATGAGGTCATTAACTACTAAGCATTCAACAAATTTCTACATCGAGAGAGAATAAATGGAAGAAGAGTTGATAAATCTATGGAGAAGAAGCTGTAACCTTAATCATGTGATGTGAAGGATCAGAGCCAATGAAAGAGGTGGTCAGCCCAGCAGAAACCTTGAAAAGTTGTGATGCACTGGGTTCCAAGGTGGTGAACATGAGACCTGGGGTCAAAAGGACAGGTTAATTAAAGATTTGGGTATGTAAATGTCTACCAATCCTTTTCTACACCTGCGTGGGCTTCTGGGCAAGGAAACCTGTGGTAAAATCTCCCATTCAACAAGTTCTAGAGACCTCTAACAGATTAATTTTAAAACACACCCACACACACACACAAATGAAAATATGCAGGAATATGTTAGAATATATATATATATATATGCATATATATGCATTCTGGCATATCTAACACATAGTGAAAAGAAAAGAAGAGATAAAGAAGAGATAAAGAAGAAAAAAATCAGGGCTTCCCTGGTGGCACAGTGGTTGAGAGTCTGCCTGCCGATGCAGGGGACACGGGTTCGTGCCCCGGTCTGGGAAGATCCCACATGCCGCGGAGCGGCTGGGTCAGTGAGCCATGGCAACTGAGCCTACGCATCTGGAGCCTGTGCTCCGCAATGGAAGAGGCCACAACAGTGAGAGGCCTGTGTACCGGAAAAAAAAAAAAAGAATCAAAAGAAAATGGGATTAAGTTCATCTGAAATACATACATTTTTTAATTTAAAGTTAGTAACACAAATTAATGCTGTGTGTGAATGTCCTTGCTCACAGGCACCTGCATGAAAGCAAACCAAGTCGAGGAAAAAATGTAAAAAACCTAAAATAAGTAACCATTAGGGTAATCAAAACCATTAGACCTGTATCAGATCAAATAGACTGACAAGACACAGAAGGGGAAATGTATGATTCTGTTATCTATATGGTCCTCTTCAAGGAATACAGAAATTTCCAGGTGAATAAAACATATATAAAACATCAATCTCATGGCCTTCATACTCTCTGACATTGTAGAATTAATAAAACACATATCAGAGGCTTCTTGAGGGCCTGCATTATTGGATTTATTTCCCTTACTTATTTATTCATCTAACTATTTATCCAACAAATAGTTAAAGGGAGTGTCTTCTCTGCCAGGAACTGTGCTAAGCAATGGGAAATGAGCAGAAGATGGATGTGACTGGTCAAAATTGACTGAGTTCCATCCACTGATGTTAACATAGTGGGGAGAAAAACAAAGAGAAGTACGAGTGTCCTTGGGCTCACAGTCCAGACAGATTTGTAACAGCTGGTTGGTGTTGCACGAATTCATATCAACAAACGTTTGTTTAGGGATCTCTGTACGGACTTTGTGTCTGAGCCTATAAAGTACCTAAAGATTGACAGTTGTGTTCTCTGAGATGTCTTCCATCTTGTTTCTTTCACAAAAAGTTGCTAACCAGAAAAATTTAAACATGTTCAAGTCTCTCCCGTCTTAAAACCAAGGAGTGTAAGCAGGCAAACGTTGAAACAACCAAAGAAACACACACAACTTTCTCAGCTCATCTTTATTTTGGTGGGGAATGGGGTTGGGGGTTGTAATGTCTTTTCCCCTCCCTTCAAAGACAAACTTTTCCAAAAAATGGTTTTCTTCACTTAGTTTTCATTTTTTCACCTCCTATCTTTTATTCCTTACTCAATCTATCATCATTCCCCTTTGGACCCAGGCAAGACAAACACAAGTACTCTTGCTAAAGTCACCACTTAACTATATGTTTCTAAACCCCAGAAGCATCTCAAATATATCTTATTATCCATTTCTTAAAATTTTCTTTCTTTTTCTTCCATGACATTGGAGCCTCTTTCTCCTGCTCTGGAGGAACTTTCTCAGTCTGTGTTTCATTATTCTCTACCATGATGGTGAATAATGGAATTTCTAAGCCTCATTTCTAGGATTATTTGTTTTTCTCTCTAGGCCACATTATCTATGCCTATGGTGTAGATTATTCAACAGTGATAACTTCTAAACTATTAATCCCTGCACAAACATCTTTCTGACCTAAAAAGTCATATATTATATACAACCTGATAAAATATTTCATTCAGAAATTTCAAGAATACTTCAAAAGAAGAGTCCGCAAACTGAATTCATGCTTTCTCCAAGCCTCTCTTCTCCTCTCTATTTTCATAATCAGCACAAACATTCATACAAATGCCCAAAGTGAAAAGCTGAATTATCCTTGAAACTTCTTTTTCCCTCCCTGCTCACACATAACTCATAACAAAGGCCTATTAATTATGTCTCATAGAACTATTTTGAATGTGTCCACTTCCCTCCTTCTCCATTGAGACCACTTTTATATAGAGTAATAACTGTATTACTGGTCTCACCATCCAATTGCATATTATGAAAATTTATTATCCATTTTGTAGCCAGAAAGGGCATATGCATGTGGAAATTTCATTGTCATTTTACTGCTTAAAATAGTTAAATAGTTTCCCAAATTCCTAAACAATGCCTACGACTTTGCTCTATGAATCTTTGTGATCATGGGGAGCTTATCAAGGATTTGTAAGCTTTTATTTATCATCTCTCTGTGTGCTTCACATATTCAACAAGTAATTTTTGAATTTCTGCTACATAAAAGGCATTGTGCTATGCACTAAAACATTGCTAAAAATGAAAAAGTCCTCAAGAAAATTATCTTCTCAGGTGGGAGACTAGTGGTGGTGTGGGTGGAGATGTCACTTTTGTAATTGTAATAGTGACAAATGCCATGGAATAAATTCACTTTACTTGCCCTCAGGAGACATCAGCTGCTGGCATAAGAGTGGTTCCTCAGAACAGGGAAAATACACTGAGTCAATGTGAAAGGAGAATTCCCCTTAGGTCTAGACAAAGGCACACTTAAGTTCCCAGAATAGATCCTTCATTCTTATGGACCCAGTGTGGCTCCCAAAATAGGATACGTTTTCCAGTGAGACTGAGGTTTCACCAAGCCCATCTTGCCACAGCACTCTTATAGTTCCTAGAAAGAGAATGCAAATAAGAGAACATAATTTTAGAAAGAAGGAGTTTAAGAACTAGATTCTAGAGCTTCCAGGAAGATGGCGGAGGAGTGAGAAGTGGGGATCACCTTCCTCCTCACGGATACACTGGAGGTATATCTACACGTGGAACAACACCTACAGAGCACCTGCTGGGCACTGGCAGAGGACCTCGGACCACCCAGGGAGCGGGGGACCCACCACGTGTCTGGCCGTGTGGATGAAAGGCTCTTGGTGTTGCAGCCAGGAGTCAGTGCTGTGCCTCTGAGGTGGGAGAGCCAACTTCAGGACACTGGTCCACAAGAGACCTCCCAGCTCCACAAAATATCAAATGGTGAAAATCTCCAAGAGATCTCCATCTCAACACCAGCACCCAGCTCCACTCAACAATGAGCAAGCTACAGTGCTGGACATCCTATGCCAAACAACTAGCAAGACAGGAACACAACTTCACCCATTAGCAGAGAGGCTGCCTAAAATAATAATAAGTCCACAGACACCCAAAAACACATCATCCGATGTGGACCTGCCCACCAGAAAGACAAGATCCAGCCTCATCCAATAGAAAACAGGCACTAGTCTCCTCCACCAGGAAGCCTACACAACCCAATGAACCAACCTTAGCCACTGGGGACAGACACCAAAAACAACGGGAAATATGAACCCACAGCCTGCAAAAAGGAGACCCCAAACACAATAAGATAAGCAAAATGAGGAGACAGAAAGACACAGAGCAGATGAAGGAGCAAGATAAAAACCCACCAGACCTAACAAATGAAGAGGAAATAGGCAGTCTACCTGAAAAAGAATTCAGAATAATGATAGTAAAAATGATCCAAAATCTTGGAGATAGAATAGACAAAATGCAAGAAACATTTAACAAGGACCTAGAAGAACTAAAGATGAAACAAATAACAATGAACAACACAATAAGTGAAATGAAAAATACTCTAGATGGGATCAATAGCAGAATAACTGAGGCAGAAGAACAGATAAGTGACCTGGAAGATAAAATAGTGGAAATAACTACTGCAGAGCAGAAAAAAGAAAAAAAGAATGAAAAGAACTGAGGACTGTCTCAGAGACCTCTGGGACAACACTAAACACACCAACATTCGAATTATAGGGGTTCCAGAAGAAGAAAAGAAAGGGACTGAGATAATATTTGAAGAGATTATAGTTGAAAACTTCCCTAATATGGGAAAGGAAATACTCAGTCAAGTCCAGGAAGCCCAGAGAGTCCCATACAGGATAAATCCAAGGAGAAATACGCCAAGACACATATTAATCAAACTGTCAAAATTTAAATACAAAGAAAACGTATTAAAAGCTGCAAGGGAAAAACAACAAATAACACACAAGGGAATCCCCATAAGGTTAACAGCTCATCTTTCAGCAGAAACTCTGCAAACCAGAAGGGACTGGCAGGACATATTTAATGTGATGAAGGAGAAAATCCTGCAACCAAAATTACTCTACCCCACAAGGATCTCGTTCAGATTTGATGGAGAAATTAAAATCTTTAGAGACAAGCAAAAGCTAAGAGAGTTCAGCACCACCAAACCAGCTCTACAACAACTGCTAAAGGAACTTCTCTAGGCAAGAAACACAAGAGAAGGAA
The DNA here is from genome assembly GCF_964270905.1 of Leucopleurus acutus. Taxonomy (NCBI): domain Eukaryota; kingdom Metazoa; phylum Chordata; class Mammalia; order Artiodactyla; family Delphinidae; genus Leucopleurus; species Leucopleurus acutus. The sequence continues at coordinate 10,101,195 of NC_139154.1, forward strand.
AAGACCTACAATAATGAACCCAAAACAATTAAGAAAATGGGAATAGGAACATACATATCAATAATTACCTTAAATGTAAATGGACTAAATGCTCCTACCAAAAGACACAGACTGGCTGAATGGATACAAAAACAAGACCCTTACATATGCTGTCTACAAGAGACCCACTTCAGACCTAGAGACACATACAGACTGAAACTAAGGAGATGGAAAAAGATATTTCATGCAAATCGAAACCAAAAGGAAGCTGGAGTAGCAATTCTCATATCAGACAAAATAGACTATAAAATAAAGACTATGAGAAGTGACAAAGAAGGACACTACATAATGATCAAGAGATCGATCCAAGAAGATATAACAATTGTAAATATTTATGGACCCAACATAGGAACACCTCAATACGTAAGGCAAACACTAACAGCCATTAAAGGGGAAATCGACAGTAACACATTCATAGTAGGGGACTTTAACACCCCACTTTCACCAAAGGACAGATCATCCAAAATGAAAACAAATAAGGAAACACAAGCTTTAAATGATACATTAAACAAGATGGACTTAATTGATATTTATAGGACATTCCATCCAAAAACAACAGAATACACATTTTTCTCAAGTGCTCATGGAACATTCTCCAGGATAGATCATATCTTGGGTCACAAATCAAACCTTTGTAAATTTAAGAAAATTGAAATTGTATCAAGTATCTTTTCTGACCACAATGCTATGAGACCAGATATCAATTACAGGAGAAGATCTGTAAAAAATATAAACACATGGAGGCTAAACAATACACTACTTAATAATGAAGTGATCACTGAAGAAATCAAACAGGAAATAAAAAAAATCTAGAAACAAATGACAGTGGAGACACGATGACTCAAATTCTATGAGATGCACCAAAAGCAGTTCTAAGAAGGAAGTTTATAGCAATACAATCCTACCTTAAGAAACAGGAAACATCTCGAATAAACAACCTAACCTTGCACCTAAAGCAATTAGAGAAAGAAGAACAAAAACCCCCCAAAGTTAGCAGAAGGAAAGAAATCATAAAAATCAGATCAGAAATCAATGAAAAAGAAATGAAGGAAATGATAGCAAAGATCAGTAAAACTAAAAGCTGTTCTTTGAGAAGATAAACAAAATTGATAAACCATTAGCTAGACTCATCAAGAACAAAAGAGAGAAGACTCATATCAATAGAATTAGAAATGAAAAAGGAGAAGTAACAACTGACACTGCAGAAATACAAAAGATCATGAGAGATTACTACAAGCAACTCTATGCCAATAAAATGGACAACCTGGAAGAAATGGACAAATCCTTTAGAAATGCACAACCTGCAAAGACTGAATTCGGAAGAAATAGAAAATATGAACAGACCAATCACAAGCACTGAAATTGAAACTGTGATTAAAAATCTTCCAACAAACAAAAGCCCAGGACCAGACGACTTCACAGGCGAACTCTATCAAACATTTAGCGAAGACAAAACACCTATCATTCTCAAACTCTTCAAAAATATAGCAGAGGGAGGAACACTCCCAAATTCCTTCTATGAGGCCACCATCACCTTGATACCAAAACCAGACAAGGATGTCACAAAGAAAGAAAACTACAGGCCAATATCACTGATGAACATGGATGCAAAAATCCTCAACAAAATACTAGCAAACAGAATGCAACAGCATATTTAAAGGATCATACACCATTATCAAGAAGGGTTTATTCCAAGAATGCAAGGATTCTTCAATATACACAAATAAAGCAATGTGATACACCATATTAACAAATTGAAGGAGAAAAACCATATGATCTTCTCAATAGATGCAGAGAAAGCTTTTGACAAAATTCAACACCCATTTATGATAAAAACCCTGCAGAAAGTAGGCATAGAGGGAACTTACCTCAACATAATAAAGGCCATATATGACAAACCCCCAGCCAACATCGTCCTCAATGGTGAAAAACTGAAAGCATTTCCACTATGATCAGGAAGAAGACAAGGTTGCCCACTCTCACCACTCTTATTCAACATAGTTTTGGAAGTTTTAGCCACAGCAATCAGAGAAGAAAAGGAAATGAAAGGAATCCAAATCAGAAAAGAAGAAGTAAAGCTGTCTGTTTGCAGGTGACATGATACTATACATAGAGAATCCTAAAGATGATACCAGAAAACTACTAGAGCTAATCAATGAATTTGGTAAAGTAGCAGGTTACAAAATTAATGCAAATAAATCTCTGGCATTCCTATACACTAATGATAAAAAATCTGAAAATGAAATCAAGAAAACACTCCCATTTCCTATTGCAACAAAAAGAATAAAATATCTAGGAATAAACCTATCTAAGGAGACAAAAGACCTGTATGCAGAAAATTATAAGACACTGATGAAAGAAATTAAAGATGATACAAATAGATGGAGAGATATACCATGTTCTTGGATTGGAAGAACAACATTGTGAAAATGACTCTACTACCCAAAGCAATGTACAGATTCAATGCAATCCCTATCAAACTACCACTGGCATTTTTCACAGAACTAGAACAAAAAATTTCACAATTTGTATGGAAACACAAAAGACCTCAAACAGCCAAAGCGATCTTGAGAACGAAAAACGGAGCTGGAGGAATCAGGCTCCCTGACTTCAGACTATACTACAAAGCTACAGTAATCAAGACAGTATGGTACTGGCACAAAAACAGAAAGATAGATCAATTGAACAGGATAGAAAGCCCAGAGATAAACCTATGCACATATGGTCACCTTATCTTTGATAAAGGAGGCAGGAATGTACAGTGGAGAAAGGACAGCCTCTTCAATAAGTGGTGCTGGGAAAACTAGACAGGTACATGTAAAGTATGAGATTAGATCACTCCCTAACACCATACACAAAAATAAGCTCAAAATGGTTTAAAGACCTAAATGTAAGACCAGACACTATCAAACTCTTAGAGGAAAACATAGGCAGGACACTCTATGACATAAATCACAGCAAGATCCTTTTTGACCCACCTCCTAGAGAAATGGAAATAAAAACAAAAATAAACAAATGGGGCCTAATGAAACTTCAAAGCTTTTGCACAGCAAAGGAAACCATAAACAGAACCAAAAGACAACCCTCAGAATGGGAGAAAATGTTTGCAAATGAACCAACTGACAACGAATTAATCTCCAAAATTTATAAGCAGCTCATGCAGCTTAATAACAAATAAACAAACAACCCAATCCAAAAATGGACAGAAGATCTAAATAGACATTTCTCCAGAGAAGATATACAGACTGCCAACAAACACATGAAAGAATGCTCAACATCACTAATAATTTGAGAAATGCAAATCAAAACCACAATGAGATATCATCTCACACCAGTTAGAATGGCCATCATCAAAAAATCTAGAAACAATAAATGCTGGAGAGGGTGTGGAGAAAAGGGTACACTCTTGCACTGTTGGTGCAAATGTAAATTGATACAGCCACTGTGGAGAACAATATGGAGGTTCCCAAAAAACTACAAATAGAACTACCATATGACCCAGCAATCCCACTACTGGGCATATACCCTGAGAAAACCATAATTCAAAAATAGTCATGTACCAAAATGTTCATTGCAGCTCTATTTACAATAGCCAGGAGATGGAAGCAACCTAAGTGTCCATCATTGAATGAATGTATAAAGAAGATGTGGCACATATATACAATGGAATATTACTCAGCCATAAAAAGAAATTGAGCTATTTGTAATGAGGTGGATAGACCTAGAGTCTGTCATACAGAGTGAAGTAAGTCAGAACAAGAAAGACAAATACCGTATGCTAACACATATACATGGAATATAGGGAAAAATTGTCATGAAGAACCTAGGGGTAAGACAGGAATAGACACAGACCTACTAGGGAATGGACTTGAGGATATGGGGAGGGCGAAGTGTAAGCTGTGACAAAGCTAGAGAGAGGCATGGACATATATGCACTACCAAACGTAAGGTAGATAGCTAGTGGGAGGCAGCACATGGCACAGGGAGACTGGCTCGTTGCTTTGTGACCGCCTGGGGGTGTGGGATAGGGAGGGTGGGAGGGAGGGAGATGCAAGAGGGAGGAGATATGGGAACGTATGTATATATGTAGCTGACTTATTTTGTTGTGGGGCAGGAGCTGATGCACCATTGTAGAGCAATTGTATTCCAATAGAGATGTTAAAAAAAAAAAGAATTAGATTCTAAAATAAATATGTATGCCCTGCAGACACAACAATGTTTAACATGTTTCTCTTTCACAATAAAACTCTTTCCTATTAATGCCCAATATTTTCTAATATTTGAATCATGTCAGAGCTCCTCCTTGGTATATATAAGGGTGTATGGAGTGGATAAAAGAATACATTACATAAAAATATAAGATAGATAGAAGGAACATCTTCATCAATATGGAGATAAGGTCACACATGGAAAACTAAGAGAAATGGGAAACTATGTAATATATGACATATTTGGAATAGAGATAAAGAGATTTTGTTAGAAATAAAGATCAACATGTACTTAGAAACAAGATCATAATTATTCTGAATAGCACATAAGGAAACATGGATTTTATTCATAAGGCAAGTAAGAGGTTTATAATTTTTTAAAAGAATGTAATAAGATAAAATATAGGAAAACTGTTCTAAACTCAGAAAATTAATATTTGTATTAGAGACCCAATTGAATACTTTTTATTAAAAACTATTATGTTCCATTAGGGAAGTCCGGAAGCCAAGTTTCAGATTAAGAAAAGATTTTGTAAGTAGAAGAATGTGAAACAGTAGAGCATTCTATTAGGCTACGCATCATAATTTCTCAATTTTACTGCTGGCTGCACAAGCCTTGCTTCCCCAAGCATATCTCGAAAAGGACTTCTCAGTTTTACCAATCTAACTCTACTTCTTACTCTATGGACATATTCTAGTCATCTCTATATTTGTATTTTTTATTTAATTTTCATCATTTTCCTTTTTATAATTATTATAGTTGACTTACAAGATTATACCAGATTCAAGTGTATAGCCTAGGGATTCAGTTTTTATAGATTATACTTCATAAAAATTTATCATAAATAATGTCTGTATTCCCTGTATTGTCCTTGTATCTTATTTATTTTATACTTAATAGTTTGTATCTCTTAATCCCCTTCACCTACCTTGTCATCCTTCCACCTGCTCCCTGCTGGTAACTGCTAGTTTGTATCTGTGAGTCTATTTCTGTTTTGTTATATTCATTCATTTGTTATATTTTTTAGATACCACATAAAAGTGAAAACATACACATATTTGTCTTTCTCTGTCTAACTTATTTCACTAAGCATAATACCCTCCATGTCCATCCATGTTGCTGCAAATGACAAAGGTTTAATTATTTTCTATGGCTGAGATATATGTATGTATATATATACATATACATACATACACACACATATAGAGATATGTACACACATATATAGATATATACACACATATATATGTGTGTATGTGTATATATATATATATATATATATATATATATATATATATATATACATACACACATATATATGTATATAATTTTCCTTACCCATTCGTCTGTTTCTGGACAATTAAGTTGCTTTCATATCTTGGTTATTGTAAATAAAGTCCCCTATGAACATTGGTGCGCATATATGTTTTCAAATTAGTGTTTACATTTTCTTCAGATGTATACAAAGAAATGGAATTCCTGGACCATATGGTAGTTCTATATTTTGGTTTTTGCAGAACCTCCATACAGTTTTCTATAGTAGCTGCACCAATTCACATTCTCACCAAGAGTGTACTAGGGTTCCATTTTCTCCTCATCCTCACCAATATTTGTTATTTCATTTTTTGGATGATAGCCATTCTGACAGGTATGAGATGATATCTCATTGTGGTTTTGATTTACATTTCCTTGATAATTAGTGATGTTGAGCATATTTTTATGTGTCTGTTGGCCACCTGTCTATCTTCCTTGGAAAAATGTCCATTCAGATTATCTGCCCATTTTTAAATCTGATTGTTTGTTTGTTTGATACTGAGTTTTTTGAGTTTCTTATATATTTTGTGATATCAGTTGTAACTTCACCACTTCCAATTTTCATTTTTTTCATGTGGGCCCTCTCTCTCTTTTTTTTAATGAGCCTGGCTATAGGTTTGTCACTTTTGTTTATCTTTTCAAAAAAACAAGTCTTAGTTTCATTTATCTTTTCTATTTTGTGGAGGGGATTACCATTTTAGTTATTTCCACTCTGATCTTTTCATTTCCTCCCTCAGCTATGTTTGGGCTTTTATCATAATTTCTCTAATTCATTTAGGTGGAAAGTTAGGTTGCTTTTTTGCAATTTTTCTTGTTTCTTAAGGTAGGCCTGTGTTGTTGTAAACTTCCCTTTTAGAACTGCTATTTCTGTGTCCCATAGATTTTGGAAAGTTGTGTTTCTATTTTCATCCATCTCATGGTATTTTCTGATTTCCTATTTGATTTCTTCATTAACCCATTGGTATTTTACTTGCAAACTGTTTATTCTCCATGTGTTTGGGGTTCTTTTCCATTTGTCTCCCATAATTTATTTTTTAGTTTCATACCATTGTGTTCAGAAAAGGTGCTTGATATAATTTTAATCTTCTTATATTTATTGAAACTTGTATTGTGGCCTAGCATGTGATCTATCCTGGAGAAAGCTCCATGTGCACTTGAAAAGAATATGCATTCTGCTGCTATGCAGATGGAATGTCCTGTATATATCATTTAAATCCAGCTGGTATGATGTGTCATTTAAGATCACTGTCTCTGATTTTCTGTCTGGATGATCTATCTAGTGAAGTAAGTGGAGTGTTAAAGTCTCTTACTATTACTGTGTTACTGTCTATTTTTTTCCTTTATGTCTTTTGATATTTTTTTTTATATTTAGTCACTCCTATAATAGATGCATATATGTTTACAAATGTTATTACCTCTTCTTGGATTGATATCTTTATCATTACATAATGTCCTTATTAGTATTTTATTATAGACTTTGTTATAAAATATATTTTGTCTAATCTGAGTATTGCTACCCCAGCTTTCTTTTTGTTTCCATTTGCATGGAATAGCCTTTTCTATCCCTTCACTTTCCATCTGTGTGTGTCTTTAGCTCTGAAATGAGTCTCTTGTAGGTAATGTATAGATGAGCCTTGTTTTTTATTTAATTAGCCACCCTATGTCTTTTGCTTGGAGCATTTATTTCATTGACATTTAAAGTGATTATTGATTTGTATGTACTTCTTGCCATTTTTTTACTTGTTTTATGGTTATTTTTGTAGTTCTTCTCTGTTCTTTTCTTCTTTTTGTTTATTCCCTTATGGTTTTATGATTTTCTTTAGTGGTATGCTTGTGTTCCTTTCTTTCTTGCTTTTGCGTATCTATTGTAGGTTTTGATTTGTGGTTACCATAGGATTTATATACATTGACATATAACAATAGCTACTTGTTTACTCTGATAGCAATTTAAATACAAACATATTCTGAAAGATCTAAATTTTTCACTCACCCACACGTTTTGTGTTTTTGATGTCACATTTTACATTTTCATGTCTATGCCTTAACTGTGTATTGTAGTTATTACTGATATTACAATTTTTGTCTTTTAACATTTTCAGTAGCTTATTTAAGTTGTTGATCCACTGCCTTTATATTTGCCTTTACCAGTGAGATTTTCCCCTTCCTTATACTTTCTTATTTTTTGTTAAAGTCTTTTCTCTTTCACTGAAAGAAACTCCTTTAAAATTTCTTGTAAGTTTGGTTCAGTGATGATGAACTCTTTTAGTTTTTGTTTGTCAGGGAAACATTTTCATCAATTCTGAATGATGAACTGGCTGGTAGAGTATACTTTTTTGAGGTTATTCCATTCAGAACTTTAAACATATCATGTCACACCCTTCTGGTCTGCAAAGTTTCTACTGAAAAATCAGCTGAGAGCCTTATGGGAGTTCCCTTGTTGTGAATCTTTGTTCCTCTCTTGCTGCTTTTAAAATTCTCTTTATCTTTATCTTTTGCCATTTTAATTATGATATGTTTTGGTGTGGTTCTCTTCAGGTTCATCTTGTTTCGAACTCCCTGTGCTTCCTGAACCTGCATATTTATTTCCTTTTCTGGTTAGGAATGCTTTGAGTCATAATTTCATCAAATATATTTTATGCCTCTTTCTCGCTATCTTCTCCTTCTGTGACCCCTATAATGCACATGTTAGTACACATGACAATGTCTCAGATGTCCCTTAAACTATCCTCATTTAATTTTATTCTTTTTGTTGTTCTGGTTGGATGATTTCCACTAGTGTATCTTTCAGTTCACTTATGCATTTTTCTGTATCACCTAAGCTGTTGTTAATTCTTCCTAGAGTACTTTTCATTCCAGTTATTGTATTCTTCAGCTCTGACTCGTTCTTTTTTATATTTTCTAGTTCTTTGTTGAAGTTCTCTATGTTTTCATCTATTCTATTCCTAAGTTCAGTTAACATTTTTTATTACTATTGCTTTGAAATCTTTGTCTGTTAAATTATTTATCTTTGTTTCATTAGGTTTTTTATTTCTCTTTTTTTGTGTTCTTTCATTTGAAACATATTCCTCTGTCATCTCTCTTTTTTTTTCTTTACTTTCTTTGTGTGTCTCTATGAAATTAGGTGAAATAGTTACCTATCTTTGTCTAAAAGACATGTCCTTGCATGGAGGCATCCCTATGCAATCTGTGTGCTCAGTGACTTTGATGGGAGAGCTGGATCTGAAGTGAGCACGGGTTGCATGTTTTCTTGGTGTGCACTGGCAGCCTTTGCCTAAGTGGGAATTAGGGATGTAGTGGGAGGAGATAGAGCAAGAGCCAGGTACCAGCCAGGGTCTCTCTTAGGCTCAATGGCTATCACCACTCTATCAAGATGGGGCTGGGGCCCAAGTGGCTGGAGCAGGAGTCCTGAAGGTGTAAGGTTTCTCCCTGGAGTGATGGCAGATTTTTTCAGGGCATTTCAAGAGTCCAGGGGCTTGGGGCTGCACTTCTGAACTGGCTACACTTTTTCTCCAGTGTGCTGCATGCACCTTGGTTAAAGGCGGGGTTGGAGCCCCAGGCATTTGAGTTGCATTTCTAATCTATTTGTTTTGTTTGTTTGTTTGTTTGTTTTCTCCAGAATTATGTGCAAGTTTACATGCAATAGTGATGGTGAACTCTGCCATGGCTAGAGTCAGGACTGGACCTAAGTTGGCTCTGCTCCTCACCCTGTACACAGACGTGTGTTGGCAATGGTGGTCTCCACCTTAGCAAGGAGCAGTGTTGGAGCAGGAAGGGCTGGAGTAGGAGTCAGGTGTGGGCTGGGGGGCACTGGAGTGGTTCTGGCAGGCCTGTCAGAACAACAGGCAATTTTCAATCTGCTGCCTCTGTACTGGGACTGGGAGCAAGCAAGTCTGTGCTTATGCTGTTCAAGAGCAGAGTCTCAGTTTTATACAACCTCCAATAGCTCAACTGATTTTCAAATCAACTAAGAGGTCTCACCTTCCCAGTGTCAAATCCAAGGGCTGGAGTGCCTAATATGGGGCTCAAATTCCTCTCTCCTTAAGGAGGACCCCTGAGCCTGTGATATCTCCCTCCCCTTCTAGGGGTGTGGGTCCCAGCAAGAATGCTTCTCCTCCCATCTGACCAGGCTCTGTGTGGTTCTTTCTTTATAGCCTTCATTATAGAAGAGTTATTCCACCAGTCTTCAAATCATTCTTAGTGAGTGTAACTTTCTATATGTAGTTCTAGTTTTGCTGTGTTCATGGGGGTAGGTGAGCTCAGGGTCTTTTTACTCTGCCATCTTGACCACCCTCATCTCCACATTTATATTTTAATCTAAGAATTCTAATTTTTACTCATCTATGAGTTTCTTCATGTCTGAGTCAAGCCACATTTCCTCAAAACATATTGGCTAGCTTCATTTTGAATATCACCCTATGAAGTGTTTTTGTGTTTATTCTTGTGGTCTCCACTTCAATTTTATTATACCCCTTATATTCATTTCCCCACAGCAATGACCACCTTGTTGGGCAGAGAAGAGGCAATTCCTCTTTTCACACACTTTTTTCCTCAGTATAAATAATCTACCAATCAATAATTGTATGTATACTCATACATATTTATAAATTATAAGTATAATTAAATATAAAAATATTTTTATTTTTCACACACATTATTGCATAGTAAGAAGAATTTAGAGTTGACTTAAAGTCTATATAAATATAACAATTTATAATAGCAGATGGATTTAGAAACCAAGAGGCCTTGTAAGAATAACTGAAGGAGAAGCTAAGAAAGAGAGAGAACACACATTTTATAACCTAGATGATATGGACTAATTCCTTGAAGGCACAATTTGCTAAAAGTCACACAAGAAAAAATAGACTATCTGAATAGGCCTATATCTATCAAAGAAATTGAATTAATACGTATAAACAATAATTGAAACCACAAACATAACTGAGTTTACCAATATAAATAGGCAAATTGGAATTTAAGGAGCCCACATCTTTCCTGACATTGACATCTTTAAACATGTATGTCTCTATTTCAGAACTGCTTACTTCAGAATATCTCTTTGTAGCATACTGTATTTCCCCTTGATAACAGCTTTATTCTTGAACTTCACTGATTTTTTTTTTTCGATACACAGGCCTCTCACTGTTGTGGCCTCTCCCATTGCAGAGCACAGGCTCCAGACACGCAGGCCCAGCAGCCATGGCTCAGGGACCCAGCTGCTCTGCAGCATGTGGGATCCTCCTGGACCGGGGCACGAACCCGTCTCCCCTGCATCGGCAGGCGGACTCTCAACCACTGCACCACCAGGGAAGCCCACTTCACTGATTCTTAAACTTCAATTTGTGTCATTTATTTACACAGGCCTGCCTCTTTGTGATTGGTTTAAACTCTTCCTTTAACATTATGTATTTAAAATTTGGTTAGTTATCTGTTATTTTAAGATGTCTACACCCTAGATTTGGACTGATAATAGGCCTCATTTTGTTTTACATATCTTTAATCTTTGACTTTCTGTAAAGATATTTTAGCTAAATATCTGTGATTAGCTCCAGATTACAAATAATTGTCCCCAACTACTTTTTATTTTTTTTTAACATCTTTATTGGAGCATAATTGCTTTACAATGGTGTGTTGGTTTCTGCTATATAACAAAGTGAACCAGCTATATATAAAGATATATATCCCCATATCTCCTCCGTCTTGTGTCTCCCTCCCATCTTCTGTAACCCACCTCTCTAGGTGGTCACAAAGCACCAGGTTGATCACCCTGTGCTATGTGACTTCTTCCCACTAGCTATCTATTTTATATGTGGTAGTGTATATATGTCCATACCACTCTCTCATTTGTCCCAACTTACCCTTCCCCTCCCCATGCCCTCAAAGGCATTCTCTACGTCTGTGTCTTTATTCCTGTCCTGCCCCTAGGTTCATCAGAACCCCCTTTTTTTTTTGGTTCCATATATATGCATTAGCATACAGTATTTGTTTTTCTCTTTCTGACTTACTTCACTCTGTATGACAGACTCTAAGTCCATCCACCACACTACAAAAAAACTCAATTTCATTTCTTTTATGGCTGAGTAATATTCCACTGTATATATGTGTGCCACATCTTCTTTATCCATTCATCTGTTGATGGACACTTAAGTTGCTCCCATGTCCTGGTTATTGTACATACAGCTGCAATGAACATTGTGGTACATGACTCTTTTTGAATTATGGTTTTCTCAGGATATATGCCCAGTAGTAGGATTGCTGGGTCGTATGACAGTTCAATATTTAGTTTTTTTAAGGAACCTCTGTACTAATCTCCATAGTGGCTGTATCAGCTTACATTCCCACCAATGGTGCAAGAGGGTTCCCTTTTCTCCACATCCTCTCCATCATTGATTGTTTTTAAATTTTGATGGTGGCCATTCTGAGTGCTGTGAGGTGATACCTCATTACAGGTTTGATTTGCATTTGTCTAATAATTAGGGATGTTGAGCATCCTTTCATATGTTTGTTGGCAATCTGTATATCTTCTTTGGAGAAATGTCTATTTAGGTCTTTTGCCCATTTGTGGATTGGGTTGTTTGTTTTTTGATATTGGGCTGCATGAGCTGCTTGTAAATTTTGGAGATTAATCCTTTGTCAGCTGCTTCACTTGCAAATATTTTCTCCCATTCTAAGGGTTTTCTTTTCATCTTGTTTATGGTTTCCTTGGCTGTGCAAAAGCTTTTAAGTTGCACTAGGTCCCATTTGTTTATTTCTGTTTTAATTTCCATTTCTCTAGGAGGTGGGTCAAAAAGGATCTTGCTGTGATTTATGTCATAGAGTGTTCTTCTTATGTTTTCCTCTGAGAGTTTTATAGTGTCTGGCCTTAATAGGTCTTTAATCCATTTTGAGTTTATTTTTGTTTATGGTGTTAGGGAGTGTTCTAATTTCATTCTTTTAAATGTAGCTGCCCAGTTTTCCCAGCACCACTTTTTGAAGAGGCTGTCTTTTCTCCATTGTATATTCTTGCCTCCTTTATCAAAAATAAGGTGACTATATGTGCATGGGTTTATCTCTGTGCTTTCTATCTTGCTCCATTGGTCTATATTTCTGTTTTTGTGCCAGTAACATACTGTCTTGATTACTCTAGCTTTGTAGTATAGTCTGAAGTCCAGGAACCAATTCCTTCAGCTCCATTTTTCTTTCTCAAGATTGTTTTGGTTATTCGGGGTCTTTTGTGTTTCCATACAAATTGTAAAATTTTTGTTCTAGTCTGTGAAAAATGCTGTTTGTAGTTTGTTAGGGATTTCATTGAATCTGTAGACTGCTTTAGATAGTATAGTCATTTTCACAATGTTGATTCTTCCTATCCAAAAATACGGTATACCTATCCATTTGTATCATCTTTAATTTCTTTGATCAGTGTCATAGTTTTCTGCATACAAGCCTTTTGTCTCCTTAGGTAAGTTTATTCCTAAGTATTTTATTCTTCTTGTTGCAATGGTAAATGAGAGTGTTTCCTTAATTTGTCTTTCAGATTTTTCATCATTAGTGTATAGGAATGCCAGAGATTTCTGTGTATTAATTTTGTATCCTATTACTTTACTAAATTTGTTGATCAACTCTAGTAGGTTTCTGGTAGCATCTTTAAGATTCTCTGGTTGTAGTATCATGTCACTTGCAAACAGTGACAGCTTTACTTCTTCTTTTCTGATTTATTCCTTTTTCTTCTCTGATTGTTGTGGATAAAACTGCCAAAATTATTTTGAGTAATAGTGGTGGGAGTGGACAACCTTGTCTTGTTCCTGATCTTAGTGGAAATGGTTTCAGTTTTCACCATTGCAAAAGATGTTTGCTGTGGTTTTGTCATGTATAGCCTTTATTATGTTGAGGTAAGGTCCCTCTATGTCTACTTTCTGGAGAGTTTTTAGCATAAATGGGTGTTGAATTTTGTCAAAAGATTTTTCTGCATCTATTGAGATGATCATATGGTTTTTCTCCTTCAGTTTTTTAATATGGTTTATCACACTGATTAATTTGTGTATATTGAAGAATCCTTGCATTCCTGGGATAAACCCCACTTGATCATGGTGTATGAACCTTCTAATGTTCTGTTGGATTCTGTTTGCTAGTATTTTGTTGCAGATTTTTGCATCTATGTTCATCAGTGATATTGGCCTGTAGTTTTCTTTCTTTGTGACATCTTTTACTGGTTTTGGTATCAGGGTGCTAGTGGCCTCATAGAATGAGTTTGAGAGTGATCCTCCCTCTGTTATATTTTGGAACAGTTTGAGAAGGATAGGTGTTAGCTCTTCTCTAAGTGTTTGATAGAATTCACCTGTGAAGCCCTCTGGTCTTGGTCTATTGTTTGTTGGAAGATATTTAAACACAGTCTCAATTTCAGTGCTTGTTATTGGTCTGTTCATATTTTCTATTTCTTCCTGGCTTAGTCTTGGAAGGTTGTGCTTTTCTAGGAATTTGTCTTTTTCTTCCAGGTTGTCCATTTTACTGCCATACAGTTGCTTGTAGTAGTCTCTCATGATCCTTTGTATTTCTGCAATCTCAGGTGTTACTTCTCCTATTTCACTTCTAAGTCTATTGATTTGAATCTTCTCCCTTTTTTTCTTGATGAGTCTGGGTAATGGTTTATCAATTTTGTTTATCTTCTCAAAGAACCAGCTTTTAGTTTTATAGATCTTTGCTATTGTTTCCTTCATTTCTTTTTCATTTATTTCTGTTCTAGTCTTTATGATTTCTTTCCCTTTGCTAACCTTAGGGTTTTATTTGTTCTTCTTTCTCTAATTCCTTTGGGTGTAAGGTTAGGTTGCTTATTTGTGATATTTCTTATTTCCTGAGGTAGGATTGTATTGTTGTAAACTTCCCTCTTAAAACTGTTTTTGCTGCACCCCAAAGGTTTTGGATCATTGTGTTTTCCTTGTCATTTTTTTCTAAGTATTTTTAAATTTCCTCTTTGATTTCTTCAGTGATCTCTTGGGTATTTAGTAGTGTATTTCTTAGCCTCCATGTGTTTGTATTTTTTACAGTTTTTTTTTTTTCCTGTAATTGCTATCTAGGCTCGTAGTGTTGTGGTCAGAAAAGATACTTGATAAGATTTTAATTTTCTTAAATGTACCAAGGTTTAATTTGTGACCCAAGATATGATCTATCCTGGAAAATGTTCCATGAGCACTAGAGAAGAAAGTGTGTTCTGTTGTTTGGGGTTGGAATGTCCTATAAATATTGATTACAATTAAGTCCATCTCATTTAAAGTGTCATTTAAAGCTTCTGTTTCCTTATTTATTTTCATTTTGGATGACCTGTCCATGGCGAAAGGGGTGTTAAAGACCCCTATTAATATTGTGTTACTGTCAATTTCCCCTTTTAGGACTGTTAACATTTGCCTTATGCATTGAAATGCTCCTATATTGGGTGCATAAATATTTACAATTGTTATATCTTCTTCTTATATTGATCCCTTGATCATTATGTAGTGTCCTTCTTTGTCTCTTGTAATAGTCTTTATTTTAAAGTCTATTTTGTCTGATATGGGAACTGCTATTCCCTGTATTTTGACTTCCATTTGCATGGTATATTTTTTCCATCCCTTCACTTTTTCTGTATGTGTCCTTAGGTCTTAGGTGGGTCTATTGTAGACAGCATATATATGAGTTTTGTTTTTGTATCCATTCAGCCAGTCTATGTCTTTTGGTTGGAGCATTTAATCCATTTACATTTAAGTAGTTATCTATGTGTATGTTCCTGCTACCATTTTCTGAATTGTTTTGGGTTTGTTATTGTAGGTCTTTTCCTTCTCTTGTATTTCCTGCCTAGAGAAGTTCCTTTAGCATTTGTTGTAAAGCTGGTTTTGTGGTGCTGTATTCACTTAGCTTTTGTTTTTCTGTAAAGGTTTTAATTTCTCATTCGGATCTGAATGAGATCCTTGCTGGGTAGAGTAATCTTGGTTGTATGTTTTTCCCTTTCATCACATTAAATATGTCCTGCCAGTCCCTTCTGGATTGCAGAGTTTCTGCTGAAAGATCAGCTGTTTACCTTATGGGGATTTCCTTGTATGTTATTTTTTGTTTTTCCCTTGCTGTTTTTAATATTTCTTCTTTGTATTTAATTTTTGATAGTTTGTTTAATGTGTCTTGTTGTGTTTTTCCTTGGATTTATCCTGTATTGGACTCTGTGTGCTTCAATTGGACTTGATTGACTCTTTCCTTTTCCAGTTTAGGGAAGTTTTCAACTATAATCCCTTCAAATATTGTCTCAGTCTCTTTTTTTTTTTTCTCTCTTCTTCTCCTTGGACCCCTATAATTTGAATGTTGGTGCATTTAATGTTGTCCCAGAGGTCTCAGAGACTGTCCTCAATTATTTTCATTCTTTTTTCTTTATTCTGCTCTGTGGTAGTTATTTCCACTGTTTTATCTTCCAGGTCACTTAGCCATTCTTCTGCCTCAGTTATTCTGCTATTGATTCCTTCTAGAGGATTTTAAATTTTATTTATTTTATTGTTCATCATTGTTTGTTTGCTCTTTTGTTCTTCTAGATCCTTGTTAAACATTTCTTTTATTTTGTCCATTCTATTTCCAAGATTTTCGATCACGTTTACTATCATAATTCTTAATTCTTTTACAGGTAGACTGCCTATTTCCTCTTCAATTGTTTGGCTGCATGTTTGTAGTTCCTGTTGTTTTTGGTGTCTGCCACCAGTGGCTAAGGTTGGTTCAGTGGGTTGGGTAGGTTTCCTGGTGGAGGAGACTGGTACCTGTTTTTTGGTGGATAAGGCTGGATCTTGTCTTTCTGGTGTGCAGGACCTCAACCGGTGATGTGTTTTAGGGTGTCTGTGACCTTATTATGATTTTCAGCAGCTTCTCTGCTAATGGGTGGGGTTGTGTTCCTGTCTTGCTAGATTTTTGGCATAGGGTGGTCAGCACTGTAGCTTGCTGGTCATTGAGTGGAGCTGGATCTTAACATTGAGTTGGAGATCTCTGGGTGAGCTTTTGATATTATGTGGAATGAGGAGATCACTGCTGGACCAGTGTCCTGAACTTGGCTCTCCCACCTCAGAGCACAGGCCTGACACCTGGCCAGAGCACAAAGACCCTGTCAGCCACACAGCTTAGAAGAAAAGGGAGAAAAAAAAGAAAGAACAAAAAAAATAAGATAAAGTTATTAAAATGAAAATTAAAAATATTAAAAATTAAAACGTAATAAAAATAAAGAAAGAAAGAAAAAAGAGAGCAACCAAACTGAAAAACAAATCCACCAGTAATAAGTGCAAAAAGTATACTAAGAAAACAAACAAACAAAAAAAACCTGGAGAGACAGAACCGTAGGACAAATGGTAAAAGCAAAGTTAAACAGGCAAAATGACACAAAGAAGCTTACACATACACAATCACAAAAAGAGAAAAAGGAAAATTATATATATATATATATATATATATATATATATATATATAAACGAAAAGGAAGCAAGCAACCAAATCAATTAGCAAATCTACCAATGATAATAAAGTCTAATTATTTAACCAAGATGAACATAAAACCAGAAACAAATTAGATGAAGAAAGCTAACTCCAAGTCTACAGTTGCTCCCAAAGTCCAGCTCCTCGATTTTGGGATGATTCATTGTCTGTTCAGGTGTTCCAGAGATACAGGGTACATCAAGTTGATTGTGAAGATTTAATCTGCTGCTCCAGAGGCTGCTGGGAGAAATTTCCCTTTCTCTTCTTTGTTCACACATCTCCTGGAGTTCAACCTTGGATTTGGCTCCGCCTCTGCATGTAGGTTGCCTGAGGGCATCTGTTCTTCGTTCAGACAGGGCAGGGTTAAAGTAGCAACTGATTCGGGGGCTCTGGCTCACTCAGGTCAGTAGGAAGGAGGGGTACAGAATGCGGGGCTAGCCTGCAACAGCAGAGGCCAGCGTGATGTTGCAACAGCCTGAGGTGCACCATGTGTTCTCCCAGGGATGTTGTCCCTGGATCACAGGACCCTGGCAGTGGCGGCCTGCACAGTCTCCTGAGAGAGGTGTGGATAGTGACCTGTGCTTGCACACAGGCTTCCTGGTGGCTGCAGCAGCAGCCTAAGCATTTCATGCCTGTCTCTGGTATCTGTGTTGGTAGCCAAAGCTTATGCCTATCTCTGGAACTTATTTAGGCAGTACACTGAATCCCCTCTCCTCACACACCCCGAAACAATGGTCTCTTGACTCTTAGGCAGTTCCAGACATTTTCCTAGATTCCCTCCTGACTAACTGTAGTGCACTAGCCCCCTTCAGGCTGTGTTCATGCAGCCAACCCCTGTCCTCTCCCTGGGATCTGACCTCTGAATCTGGAGCCTCAGCTCCCAGCCCCCACCTGCCCTGGCGGGTGAGCAGACAAGTCTCTCAGGCTGTTGAGTACTGGTAAGCACCATTCCTCTGCGGGAATCTCTCCACTTTGCCCTCTGCACCCCTATTGCTGCACTGTCCTCTGTGGCTCTGAAGCTTTCCCCCCACCACTCCCTGTCTCTGTCAGTGAAGGGGATTCCTAGTGTGTGGAAACTTTTCCTCCTTCACAGCTCCCTCCCAGAGATGCAGGTCCTGTCCCTATACTTTTGTCTCTCTTTTTTCTTTTGCCCTACCTAGGTATGTGGGGAGTTTCTTGCCTTCTGGGAAGTCTGAGGTCTTCTGCCAGCATTCAGTAGATGTTTGTAAGAGTTGTTCCACATGTAGTTGTATTTCTGATGTATTTGTGGAGAGGAAGGTGATCTCCACGTCTTACTCCTCTGCCATCTTTAAGGTCTCCTCCCCAACTACTTTCTAAAATTTATTTTATGTTCTGTGTGACTGAGAATAGCAAAAGTCTCAGAGTTTAAAGTAAGTCTTTCAGGGGAATTTCTTGTGGTCCAGTGGTCAGGACTTGGTGCTTTCACTGCCTGGGCCCTCATGGGGGAACTATGATCCCTCAAGCTGCATGGCATGGCAAAAAAAAAACCCCCAAAAAGTAGCTCTTTCTCAGAAAGTTAAAACAAGAACGAGTATGAAAAATATTGCATCACTTGCCCAGTGAAAATATATATCCTAGTTCCTCACTACGTTGAATCTCATAAGTCTAGTATCCTTACATAAGTTGCAGGAAGGTTCAATCAAATTAATCTTCTTGTGTGTATTTACCCTTTCAACAAATATTGATCAATAAACTTCTGTATTAGCCTTACCACATATTCATAAATAATTTCACAGGGTCAACTTTAACACATATATTAAGTTTTTGTTGGATTTATTTGTTTTTAGCTGCATTTTGTAGTGTAATCCTCATATCACCCTTGGAAAAACACAAAGTAGATAGAAATGTATGGAACTATTAATAACTCACCAAAGCCTAGAGGCCCTAGAAACATTCTTTTTTTTTTTTTTTTTTTTGTGGTGCACGGGCCTCTCAATGTTGTGGCCTTTCCCATTGTGGAGCACAGGTTCCGGATGTGCAAGCTCAGCGACCATGGCTCATGGGCCCAGCCGCTCCATGGCATGTGGGATCTTCCCGGATTGGGGCACAAACCCGTGTCCCCTGCATCGGCAGGCGGACTCTCAACCACCAGGGAAACCTGAAACATTCTTTTTAATCCTTAGACTTGTGTATTTCACAGGTTGCTAACCAAAGGTCAGAGATTACTTCCTTGGCACTGAATTATACCCTAGGTTTAAAGGTAGAAATCAGAGCTTACCTACAGAGAAGGAAATGGGCCAAATATTGAGCAGAGGAAATAAATTCTTACCTGTTTCCAAAGTGTAAATTTTTTGACAAATGCAATTTCCCATTATGAAGTGTTTTTCTTTTTGCAACACATGGAACAATGAACTCTGTTAATATTTGTTGGGTAGAAGACCATGTAGAACAGTTATTTGGTATAATGAAAAATCTATTTGATTTACACCTAAAACATTGTAAATCAACTATATTTCAATACAAAAAAAATTTTTTTGACCTATCTTAATTTCATTAAATGGATGGCTTAAAAGGGTTAAACTAATTAAACAAGTGCCTTAGACCTTTTAAAGAAGTAGGTTATTTCTTTGTTTTCATTGTCAAGTAGAAGACACATAGGATCAGACTAGTATATGAGATTATTTTATAATATTAAATATATTGTTCTATTTAATTTCTATAGTCAGAAATATTTAGAGGTAAGAATAGTAAGGATCACATAATGTAAAGAATAACGTTTCAGAAGTCCATGTATCTCCCAAGTTTTTATTGGTTATCCAGTACGTTACTAAACATCACCAATATCAAAGTTTATCATTTTCTCCTTGGATTATTCCTAATTGATATTTCTTGTCTCTCTTCCATTTGGTAGACACAATGTGACTTGTTCTTATTAAAAAAGTATTCTTCTGAAATTAAGTGATTAAAATCATATCTACCCTTTCTTCTCTGAAGGGTACATATATAGTACTAAGTGACAAAACTGGAGACACTAGAAGCCACCACATGAAAAGGTATTATTTACTGAATGACCCATAACTAACTGTGATTTGATTAAAATATAAGCATTATTGACTGAGACACTTGCATTTTGCATGAATGCTTATTTCAGTGGTTTCCGTTATTTACCGAAACTAAGGCAGCTTTTCACTTGTCACTATTGTAATAGAAATTGAGTAACCAACCATATTCATTTGGAGATGTGTATCAGATTTACATGGGAAACTTTTGAAAAAAAAAAGATTATCTGTACCAGTCAGCTTAGGTTGATGTTAAAAAGCATAGCAGGCATGTATATGTCTCAAAAAAAAATCACATATGATTTTGATATTCACTTCCAGTTAAGAATCATACTGTAAGTTTCTATCTCTTAAGGTGTATATTATTCTTCACAGAGACTGTCTTAAATATGTCAATTCAAATTCATTACATATATCCTTACAATATTTGGAGATTTGGTATTATAATTTAAAATAATTATAACTGACTTCTTCTAGCTCAAAATTCTATATAATATATTCAATGAATATATTATATATACAACTCTTCCAGTTTGGATGCAAAAGAAAAAAATGGATGAAATGAAGAAAAGGATTCATTTCATTTTTTATTTTATTTTATTTTTTTAGTGTGGCATTGTGGATGAGTTGAAGTGTAGTTTTATGCAAAGATATATTAAAGGTAGGCTTATTTCATTGGTGAGTTATACATGTCAAAGTTATCAGTAGAAACTTGATAATTTTGGAGTGTATGCCAGAAGATAAAGATGGTCAACAGTGACCTTTAGACAGTCACATATGCCAACAATATATTCTGAACAATGTGATGGGTTCTTCACTTGAATGTATGCAAAACAATAGGTTTGTGTCAACTTAGTTTTGGTAAGTAAAAACTTGAGCAGTAATGACAAACTGCTTTACCTATTTTAGGACTAATCTGGAACATGGTCATTGATTCCACCTGGTTTCTCTCATAGTCCTTGTCTCTGTCAGTTTATCAGGCCAGAATATGTGATGTTCTTTGATATAAAAGTAAATGGGAGGGCTTCCCTGGTGGCACAGTGGTTGAGAGTCCACCTGCTGATGCAGGGGACACGGATTCGTGCCCCAGTCAGGGAAGATCCCACATGCCGCAGAGGGGCTAGACCCGTGAGCCATGGCTGCTGAGCCTGTGCATCCGGAGCCTGTGCTCTGCAATGGGAGAGGCCACAACAGTGAAAGGCCCGCGTACCACAAAAAAAAAAAATAGTAAATGGGATAATTCATGTGAAAATACTCTGAAAGTTGTTGACTGAGTACTGGTTTATATACTGCATTATTCATGAATAAGTGTGATGTTTCAAACCTGGTAGTAGATCACTTGTTAATTTTTTGGCACTGGGAATGAATCCCTGCCTACTAATAGTCACAGAAAGTTGTCATAGGGGCCTCTACTTGGGGGTTAGAGATTATCCCTAAAGGAAAAATATGTGTCCTATTTGAATGTCATGTTCTTGGGGAAGCTAATACACTAAGTAACTGGTAATTTTCATATTAGAATAAAATAGCATATTTTTTCCCTTTGTTAGCAAGACATTGAAGAAGTGAGGATTTGTAGGAAAAATATTGAGTAAGAATGTGTAGCAGAGTAGTCTTCTCTAAAGAGGGCAAAAGTAAATAAATTTCCCTTGAGAACAGAAGGAAACTGAAATGAATGAGCACTGGTCAAGGGGTCAGGAGAATCCTGTTTGCACCTTGGCTTTATTACTGATTAGTTTCATTACCTTGGGAATTTATAATTCTAAATATACATATTTTAATAGCAATACTGTGAAAGTTTAGAAATTCTAAACAGTTAAGAAGATGCATGAACATCCTAGGAAACATTTACTTCTATATGAAAGATATGATCATAAATAGATTTAGGGTCAATTATCTTCCCTAAGTTTTACTATTGAACATCTATTAGTTCTGATAATATATGAATCTTTATTTCATCTTATTTTCTTTCAAATTTGTTATTCATTCTAGATCCTGAAGTGAAATTTATATCAGGTTTATTATTAACATTTTATGTCCTCTATATTAAATATAACCAAACTTTATTAAACAGTAATAAAATTTTATTTTCAAGGTAATTACAAAAGTTTCAAAAACAGAGGATTGAAAGAAACCTCAGTAAATATTGCTTCCATGATTAAATGCAAATGAGTAAGTAACATACAGATTAGGTGACTTTAAAGAGAAGTAAAAGAAGTATTGCAGAAAAAACACTATTTGAATGGACAACATGTGTTGAGTTTAAGATGTAGACAATGCTAGCTTTATTCTAGCTTTGCATACAGCTACAAAGAATCTTTCTTTTTAATGACTTTAAAAAAAATTTTTGGCCACTCAGCATGTGGGATCTTAGTTCCCTGACCAGGAATTAAACCTGAACCCCCTTCATTGGAAGTGCACATTCTAAACAACTGAGCTCCAGAGAAGTCACTACAATGAATCTTTTCAGGAAGTATCCTCTATGTGTATCTAGGGAACAATTGATTAGATTTACCATCAACTATTTATCCATTTATATTATCACTTATGCCCCCAAGGTTTAGTATATTTGTTAGAGTCAACATGTTAGTAGTTAGAGGCAGAACACATGCAGAATCAATTGGAAAATAAAATGTCGTACTGAGAGAGAAATTTGTGCCCTAAAGCAACTTTTTCAGAGGAAACTCAGCTTTGCTTTATATGTCATATTATTTCTTCAAGCCACTTCCCTGTCCTCTGATGCTCAGTCACACTCTTATGCTTCAGTGTCTCCTGTCTTGTTTTCATGGATTATGTTTATAAAGTGAAGACCAAGTAGTCAAAGGGAGGAATGTAAAATTTTATTTTGTTTGGTTTCACATCAGTTATTACATGTTTAACCTATCTCCCAAAATATACAATTTTTAATGCCCTGTAAAGCCATGTACATATCCAGAGTTGTGCATACATCCAAGAATGACTAAAGGAGGTCCTAATCTCTTACCTCTAGCTGACCTTAAATCTCTGTACAAACAGGAAGTGAAGACTAAGACAGTGATACCTGACAGAAGTTTTAAGTGGTATCACAACACACAGATGGGCTGTGAAAATTATTTGTCTAATATATTTAAGGTTATTTAAAGAATATCTTCCCTATCAGTAACTGACCAAAATGCAATCCAAGCAGATAATTGCACACAAGAAACAATAAAATTTTAGAAAATTAGTCCAGGAAAATTACTAAACAAACAAACAGCCAAAAGAAAAACAAATAGCAAAAACAATAAAATCTGAGGATCTAATTTCCAGGATTGACATATTATATTATTAAAAATGTCTGGTTTTAAACAAAAATTTAGAAAAACTATGAAGAGTAAAGTGTGATCCATGCAGAGTATTAATAAAATTTGTCAATAGAAACAATCCCTGAGAAGACACAGATATTGGACTTACTAGACAAAGACGTTAAAGCAGCTATTATAAAAATGTTCAAAGACCTAAACAAAATCATGAATAAGAATTAAAGGAAAACATGAGAACTATTACTCACCAGAGAGAAAATACCAATAAAGAGATAGACACTATATAAAGAGAGTGCTATTATGAAGTTGAAATTAAAATAGCAGAAATTAAAATGTTATAGAAGGGCTCAGCTGCAGATTTCACCTTGGAGACGAAGGCATCAGCAAACTTGAGTACAGGTTAATTAAAATATGTCAGCCTGAGAAACAGAAATGAAAAAGTACAAAAAATTGAATAAAGGCTCAGAGTCTATGGGCACCATCAATTATATCAAGATAGGCAATATGGGTGCCCAAGAAGAATAGAAAAGAGAGAAAAAAAGGGATTAAGGAAGAATATTTGAAAAAAAAAATGCCTGAAAATATCTCCAGCTTGATGAAAGATAAATTTACACATTTAAGAATCTCAACAAAATCCAAGTAGCATAAAATTGAAAAGATCACACTTAAAACACATCATAATCAAACTGTTAAAATGTAAAAGACAAAGAGAGAATCTGGTCTGTTTGTTTGAACATCTGGAAATCGATAAAATATCTATCAAAATACTAGCTAAACACAACTAAGGAACAGAGACTTCACTGACATTGCACAAAAAGGTATACAGTCTCTGCAAAAATAATTGAGAAAAGTCAGTACCCAGCCTTCAATATTTTTTTTAAAAGAAAATCCTTGAGTAAGTATGAGAATATTATTTCCAGAGTTATCACATTATAATATTCAAATGTTCAGCTTTACATTAACAAAAAATGCAAACCATACAAAGACACAGGAAAATATTGTCCTTTCAAAAGAACAAGATAAGTGAACAGTAATTGTCTCCAAATGAACTCAGATATCAAAATTACTAGAAAAATACTTCAAAACAACCATCTTAAATATGCTGAAAAGACAAAATAGTACCATGGATAAAGAACTACAGAAAATCAGGTAAATAATGTATGAATAAAATGCAAATGTTAAAGAGTTGGAAATTATATTAAGGAATAGAACAGAAATCCTGTAACTGGGAAGTATAATAACTAAAATGAAAATTTATTAGATGAATTCAGTAGCGATATGAGCAGACAAAAGACAGAAAGAGTAAACTTGAAAATAAGGTCATTGAATTTATCCAGTCTGGAGAAAAGTAAGAAAAAAATAAACAAAGAAAAGTGAACAGAGCCTAAAGGACCTGTGGGATACCATCAAGTTATTCCCAAAATGAGAAGAAACATTTTAACAGTATTAAATCTTAAAATCTTTGAACATGGGATGTCTTTCTACTTATCTATGTGCCTTCTTTAATTTTCTTCATCAACACTTTATATTTTCAGTGTGCAAATTTTTCATCTCTTTGGTTAAGTTTATTCCTAATTGTTTTCTTATTTGTGTTGTTACTTTGAGTGGAATTGATTCATTAATTTTATCTTCAGATAGTTAATTGTTTATGTATAGAAACATGAATGAGTTCAGTATATTGACTTTGTACCCTTCACCTTGCCTGAATTCACATTTTAGTTCTAAAAGGTAATTTTGATTAGGGTTTTCTACATATATATGACCATATTATCTGCAAAGATAATTTTATTTCTTCCTTCTTTACTTATTTCTAAATCTTTAAGTTCTACTTCTTTCTTGCTTAACAATTCAATCTTTAACTGATTTTCTCTTCTGGAATTTTATTCTAAGCCATCAGGAGGAACCAGGCTGCTCCAACAACATTTTGCTTAGAGATTTCCTTGGCCAAATATCCAATTTTATCACTTGCAATTTCAACCTTCCACAAAACACTAGGACACAGACACAATTCATTCAAGATCTTTGCCAATTTATAATAAGGGTGGCCTTTCCTCTCGTGTCCAATAACATGTTCATCATTTCCATCTGAGACCTCATCAGAATGGGCTTTACCATCCATATATCTGCCCACATTCTGTTCCAGATTACTTATGTATCTCTAAGAAGATTGAGACTTTCTCTACAGCTCCCCTCTTTTCTTTCTAAGACCTCACTAGAATTGCCCTTAATGGACCGTTCACAGCAATATGGACTGTTTCTAGCATACACCTCCAAACTCTTTTAGCCTTTACCCATTTCCCAGTTCTAAAGCTGCTTCTACATTTTTAGGTATCTGTTACAGTAGCACCTGTATTTCTCCATACCAATTTTCTGCCTTAGTCTCCTGCTGTAACAGAAAATGCCATAGACTGGGTGACTTATAAGCAATAATCATTTATTTGTCAGTGTCTGGTGAGAGCCAGCTTCCTGGCTCATAAACTGCTGTCTTTTTGCTGTGACCTCACATGGCAGAAAGGACAAGAGAGGTCTCTGGTGTTTCTTTTATAAGGGCTCTAAACCTATTCATGAGGGCTCTGCCTTCATGACCTAATTGCTCCCCAAAGGCTCCACCTCCAAATACCATCACATTGTGGGATAAGTTTCAATAGATGAATTTGGGTGGGACACAAATATTCAGACTATAGCAATTATTCAAGATGGCTTGTTCAGGAGATGGTGGGACTGGAGAAATCTGAACACCCCTAGGTTTCTGTTTCTCTCTTAAGGCTCTTATTTCACAGTGTCTTGCAGTATTGTTATTACCACCATCTGGTCAACTTTTATTTGATATATTACAGAAACATTTTATTCTTATCTGTGTCCAAATTAGTTTTCACAATTTCTTTGCAAATATCTTGCAGTCAAAATATGAATTATATTACTTAGTATCATATAATGTGAAGCAAAGTCTATTGTTTACTGTAAAAAGTCAGTTATATTTAAAAAGAATAGAGGGCCCAGGTTTTTAGTAATTTGAATTCTACTCTAAGATGGTAGCAATGGAAACAGAGGAAATAGGATGTGCAACAGAACCTTGGAAGTAAAGGTGAAAATCCAGTTTAGATAATTGTATATGGGGCACTGAAGGGATCTGCCCAAGATCTTTTTAGGCAACTCCAGGATCCATGTAATGTTTGAAGTACTTGACTTTCTGACATCTGAGAGCTACTTGAAGAAAGATACTCTTAGGACCAAATGCAGAAAAGAGATATCTTGAAGAAGGGATGTTAGGCTGAACTGCCTCCTTGTGATATTCCAGCAGATGTTTCCAAAAACACAGTCTGTACAGAACTTTTACAGCTTCCAAAGTATATGACTTATAATTATCGAATGGGGAGTATGACTTATAATTATCGAATGGGGAGTATTTGCAGTTATTATTTTATAATCTCTATTACCTCATTTGTTATGAAGTTCAAGCAACATTTTTCTCATGATTAACATAGACCAGGCATGAGAGAAGGAATGGAAAGTGAGGGAGAAATAAGACACAGTCTCTGATATCAAAGTGCTTATGGTCTAGAGAGTTTAAGAGATAAATAATCATAATGAAGCAGGATAACTGCTATAATGGAGGTCCTTCTCTAGGTGAAGGGAGCATGTACTGAGTCATTCTGTTTGAATCCATTGATAAAAAGGATGACTTATATATTATGTGATCTAGGGGGCAATGAGAACTCTGTTTCCCCAAATATCCATGACCTGATTAAAAAAAAAACATGCTTGAGAGCTATAGATGGGAAAAATGAAGTCAGTATCAGGAAGACTTTCTGATGAAATCTTGCCTACTTGGGGTGCAATGCCAAGAATCTTTGGGCTGATCTTATTTAGAAAACCATATTAATGAAGTTATAAGGATCAGAGATTTTATTAAATTTGGCAATGCTTATTTCATTAATTCAATCAACACCTTCATTCATTCTTTCACCAATTAAGGAAAAATTGTTAAATAATTTATGTGAGTATACCAAGCTATCATCAAGGGTCTGTACATGTTTAAAACTTACCTCATTTTAAAGCTTCTCACTATATACCTAAATTTAGTTATTTATCTGAAAATGATAAACATTCATAACAAATAATTTCATAAACTGTTAACAGCAAACCCTTCCTGTTAAATGTGAAAAGTCAAATTTTTTTGTTCACATCATCATAAAAGATCACCAGACTGTAGCAACTTAGAGTCCATAGAGAAGCAAAACTGAGACTCACAGAGGGAGAGTGACTTGGTAAATATCACATTGCTAATTGGCAGGCATTACCTTTAGAATTTAAGGTTTGCTTCACTGAGCTTCTTTTTGAGAAGATAGATTTTGTTTTCAGAAATCAAACAAATAATTTGACAGCATAGAAATTTCATTGATGATGAAAAAATAAAAGCTTCAGACAAGAGAGCAGGAGAGGCAGAGAAGAATGGTTGGTATGTGTCATGTGCCTGTTAGAAGTTATTGATAAGAACGCTCCTCTCTTCATCAGCAAAGTAGCACAGCATAGTGTTTAGAAGGACAGATGCTGGAGATGCTGAACTTTGAATCCCAGCTCAGCCTCTTACCATCTATGCAACCTTCACTTATGCACATAAACTCTCTGTGTCTCTGATGTCTCCTCTGAAAAATGGAGAAAATGTACTATCTTATAAATTACTGTGCAGATTCAATATGTTAATATATTTTAGAGGAAAGACATGACATATTGCAATCCCCAAGTTGTGTTTATTCTTATTAATTGTGGCAATGGCCTCCAGGAGGACTGTATCTGTTCTGACCTTTCTGATCCAAAAGAGAGTTAGGAATCATTGATAAGGAAAGCTTGAATGATGAAGAATTAGAGACTAACTTCTCAACATATACATTTGGAGTTTGAGGTGAGAGATAAAATTGTGGAGTATATGTTTCTCTATGTCACTAGAAAATAAATCATGTAGACATGAGTGAGCTCAGCAATACAATCTCCAGGTACAGGGAGAAACAATTAAAAAAGCACTTGTAGCACAAATGGAAGAAAGACGATAAGCACAGTGTCCTTGTTTTCCATGGTAAAATTGTGAAACCCTAAAATATCAGATGTTTGTGATTATTATAAGTATATTAGAGATTATTTAGTCCAGAAGACCATTCTACACTTCTACAATATAAAACTTGATATTTAGGAAAATGATTTTATCAATATCACATCTTAACTCATGGAAGAATTGGAAGAAAATCACTGTTCCTGGCTCTCAGTCTAATGAGTTCAGATAAACACAGTTGACCCTAACCAAACTGACATTGGCAACATTCGTCTATTTTACATCTTAATTTCTTTTGTCCACCCCAACCCAACAGTCTGGATTTCAGTTTTATAGAATGAACCAAGCCAGAAGCTGTCGGGGGATGGTATCTAGGCAGCTTCCAGGCACAGAACGCTAGCCAGGAGTCCCAGGGGTTGAGCCTTCCACATGGAACAGCAAGTTCATCAGGTAAACATGTTCTTCACACAGCCAGTGGGAACCAACCTGAGACTAGCAAATAGAATTCATACTCCAAATTGATATTGTAGAAAACCAAGCAGAAACACTGCATCAGAAGAATTGCCATATTGCATTATGAATAAATAGTGAGAGGGTTACTCCTTCTTAGAACAGTACAACAGTATAAAGTTGTGGGAACAAGAAATGGTACAAGAGTCCAGTAATTAGAACCAGCTAACCGATTGATGTAATGCAGAGCCTCAAAGACACAGCCTCAGGTCCTTTACATTTCTGCTGATTTTAAGGACATGTTGCTAAACACGGGGCACATCAGAACTTGCAGTGGATGAAGAGTCTTCAGCAATGTCACTTTAAGTGTATAGGGACAGAGTCAGGATAGTCATTAAAGCTGTTCCACACCTTTGGTTGTGTCACTGGAAGAGACCCACACCTGTACAGAGACTAACCTACTTTCTTTATTCTGCACCACAATCCATTAGTCTATGCCCACAGCTGTGCTTGCTTACAGAAAGGAAGGCAGATGGCCATATAAGTCAAACTGCAGAACCAGCCAGAGCCAGCACGGGCCAAGAGGGCAACAGTCAACTTCCCTGAGCCAGTTCCAGCCTGACCATGAGGGTAGCACCCATGCAGATGAGACCCAAAATGTCCAAAAGTTGCCTTTGTCTTATTACCATGCTATGATCTCCATCCTAAGTGGGGAGTTGCATTTAGCTAGGCAGAATTAGTGCTATGTGTAAAGGAGCTCAAAGGACTGTGCATGATCTGGCAGTTTCTAGAAATTGTCTCCCCTTTTCTCGAATTCTGATGGAGTACCCACTTCTTACCCATTAAAAGTTTCTCACCTCTCTCCCCCTAGGAAGAAGGGGTCTTTAGAGCATGAGACCTCCCTTCCCCATTCCTTGATCAACAAATAAAGTTTCTGCTCTGCTTTGCCAAACCTGGTCTCATTCAGTTGGCTTGAATGACAATGGGCAAGAAGAACCCAGTTGGAGTCCACCCAATCCAAGAGGGTTAGCAACAGTTGGATGCCCTATGAGCTTATGATCTTGAGTACAATTTAGTTCAATCGTTCACACAAACTGAATTGCATAAACTTAGAGTTACTTAGAGATACTCTTGGGTAAAGGCAAAAGGGTCAGATAGTTGGATATCCCTTTCCTCATTCTCCTTTGTAATTTTTATATATAGGGTTTTACATAAATTTTATTTGAGGAACAACAATACTATCAAAATATAATAATAAAATTGAAAGACTATTATTGAATATCTTGATTTCCCCATCGTATCAAATTTTTCCTGTTCTGAGTTCCATTCTTTCTGAGTCTTGTTAAAATCTAACAAGGTTTATAAACTTACTTGAACTCCATTTTTCACCAGTGATAATACGTTTATTCATTCATTTCTTCATTTATTATCCATGGATACCCTCAGTAAACCCTGAGAAGATATAAAGCACATGAGAGTGACAGTCTTATGTGCAGACAGACATCCAAAGGAACAATATAGCTTTAAACAAAAATATGCAGATATGGATTTCCATGGAGGAGCAAGCTCTGCAGGTAGGGGTTGATGTTAGGGGGCAGTTAGGGACCTTGTGGAGTACATATATTGGGGAAACAAAGTTGTTTGTATTAACTACAAAAGAAGAAGTAACTTAGAGTCTAAGAAAATATGTTCAAAGGCACACTGAAGTAAAACAAAAAATCAGTAAATGGCTTCTTCTGGGTACTACATTATCATTGAAACAATGTTCTTCTCCTGACTCTGAAACTAAGTTTTGTGAATATGTCTGTAATAGTCTTTGTGGCAGGCTGGCTGGGATGCTATCTTGGGTATGATGCTCACCACCAGCCTAGCTCTTTTGTGTAGGTTATAGCTAGACCTGGACAGTACAACCTCTTGCCTTGCTTGTATAAATGGAGTTTGTCCTGATTTTTCTTTAACATATGAACCACTACTTCATGCAATTGTTAATAAACATTTTTTTAGAAATACATCAGCCCAAGTGTTCCTTTAACAACAGAACAAGGAAAGTCTTATGATCACAGATATTTTGACAATGGTGCCATCACATGCCCAATTCTGCAATGCATTGTTTACATTATTTTCACAGCAATTTTCTTTGGTCCCAGTCTCAGAAAGGGCTCATCCAGCAGGCAAATAAG
The DNA here is from genome assembly GCF_964270905.1 of Leucopleurus acutus. Classification (NCBI taxonomy): domain Eukaryota; kingdom Metazoa; phylum Chordata; class Mammalia; order Artiodactyla; family Delphinidae; genus Leucopleurus; species Leucopleurus acutus. The sequence continues at coordinate 10,132,177 of NC_139154.1, forward strand.
TTCACCTTATCTCTCACAATTGGATATAGTGTGATATTTTAAGTTTTCTAAAAATAACAGGAACATTCTTCAAAAGCTTGACTCAGGAGGGGATGAATCCATTTATAGATACAACACAAAGACTGAGGAAGCTTTGAAATAGAAACTTCTAGAAGAAAGAACAGAACAAAGCATAGCAGGAGAAAAGGAGATTTTAACAAATAAAGATGCAGAGCTGTTTTGTGCCTCTGGGATGCCATCTTGTGTGTTGCCATCACAAACAAGGCAAGGAATCCAGAATGTGTGTGCCTCTCCTGTATGCTTCTCCTTCCGTTGGGAGTCTACTTAACATTTGTTAGAGAAATCTGGGGATTGTCTTCACTTTCACACCTGCATAGCAACTCCAGTTACTGATGAACCCCACGAGCAAAGGTTTCCCAGCAGGAAGAGCAAGACAAGTCGCAGTGACAAAGAGCAAGAAGCAGAGATGCACACACCCGTGATCTATGACTCAGCAGCTTTCCGGAAAGATTATTTCCTGAATGTTGTTTTGCTTTTGTGTTTTGGTTTGTTTTTATTTTTACCTTTTTAAAAAAATCTCCCCTGTAGTCTGAATCACATTCACAGTATTTGTAATGATTTTTGGTTTGTGACTTAGCCTAGCTCAGATAGTTAAAGCTAGTATAGAGTCCTAATGAGACTAATTTCATGGGGTCAGGCCTCTGTTAAATAGGTTCTGTTAATTATACACTCATCTGGTCCTCAGTCCCTTAAATGCTATTACAAGGTTAGGTAGGTGATGAGTCTGGGAGGCAAACAAATTGAAAATCAGAACAAAAGCATCACAAATACCAGAAAACATACACTAAAATAGCTTCTTTTTTCTTTCTTTCTTTCTCTCTCTTTTATTTTTTTTAGAAACAAAATGGGTTTAGGAAGGACACTACCTGTGGCAAAAGCAATACAGTGAATATTCTTAGCCCATCCTGGTGCTGAAAAGAGGCAATAAATGTCCAATAATAAGTCTATTCCAACTGCTTCTACTATGTTCTCAACTATCTCATGCTTCTCCTTCAGTGACTGGAAGTCAACCAAAAATTCAACATTGGCCTAATTACCACCAGAGTTTTGATTTTATCCTCAGAAAGTTCAATCAGATCTTAGAAAAAGAAACAAACAAATTTGAAACAACGCTTACTATGAAATACACAATGTAAATAAGTCACAAAAGTGGATTAGGAAACATATAATGTCATACTCCCAACTATCAATACCTCACAATGGAGCAATGCATTCAACACTATGAGAGAAAGTATTTTGAATTTTAAATTCTATATCCAGTTAAATAATCAAATATGAGGGGAAAGAAAGACATGAGTAGATATATAAATACTAAAAAATAAAGCAAAAAACTTGAAACATTTTTTAGGAAAGTAGGAAGCTTAGCACGTCATCCTTCAAAATCAAGGAAATAAAACAAAAACAAAGAACTCGTGCTATCTACAAAGCAGGCAACTAAAAGTAGAAGTGAAGGGTGCCATGTGTGCACAGCTCTGTTAGCAGCCTAGAGAACAATCAGTCCAAAATGGTGCCAGAGAACTCAGGCTCCATCACCAAAGGACAATAACAAAACAGAGATGATCAACTTATTACCAACCAGGGTCCTTGGCTTCCGTAATCAATAGACATTGGTAAAAGGCCAGATGAGAAATTCAGGCAAGGCTTTACAGGGGCCCTTGCTGCAGTGGGGAGGGGCAGGGTGTGCAAAAACAAGTAACAGGTTCCCTTGCTTGCTCGCTGAGGCGGGGTGAGCTGGTTCCTTAAGTGGGGTGAGGGAAGGAGTGGGTCCAGGGGTCAGGCCAGAGGGGTGGATTAGGTGGCCTAACCACCCCCTTGGTGGTGCTGTGTGGGGTTTTGGACTTTTTGTAACCTGTTGTTCATAATTTGCCCCAACTGTGCATGCATGCAGTTATTTTTAGTCCCTCATAGTTTCTTTGTATTTTATTGCTCCAGGAGATGTTTGTCCAGCTGCAAGCACTGCAGCAAAGGGTCCCGGGTCCCAGGTCCCAGGTCCCAGTCTGTCTCAAACTCTCTGAGTTTGCATTTAGGAACAGTTGATTTAGACTTTTATCAAAGAGCTTGTGCAGGCAGTAGTGATAAACATATAGAAATACCATAAAGAAAATAAATGGTAATTATTAATTACATGTGAAAAATTCTCAGAAATTAATTCAGAAATTAATCTCAGAAATTCTCAGAAATATAATCATAGCTTATGACAGACTCAGCAGTGCACAATAATTTGCCCTCATGGTAATATAAAGAGAATATTCATTTAAGGAAATATGTAAAACATTCAGGGATGGAAAAAAGGCATACAGTTACATGAATGCAGTGTGTGTGTGTGTTTTGTGTGTTATTTGGAGGAGAAACTGAATTTGGGCTTAGAGTGGGCTTTGGGAAGAAACTACTTTTCTTCATTTTAAGCCTTATTCTAAGATTTAACTTTAGAATTTCTACATGTTCTACTTTGATTAAAGCATAAATTAAGATGTTAGGCATTTCTTCAGGGGCTGTTGACTCACTCAGATTGGGGTGTTGTAAAATTGAGGTTTGGGGGGCGTATATGTTGTCTCACATGTTGCATAATGTTGGCAAAGACACCTGAGAAAAGTGTGGAAATATGCAGGGATGGAAAGAAAAAAAAAAGGAAACAAAATGCTGATGGCTACTTCTCTCTTTACAATCAGCCTCTGTGCCATTCTATCGTGCATGCTGCAAATTGCTCAGCACTGATTCCAAAGTGTGTATGCAGTCTAACTAGATCATTTTTATCCTCTCTGTTTTTTCTTTACTGCTTCCCAGTGGTTTCCCATATTTAAAATTACTCTTGGAAAATTCTCCATCTTCCTCTTTTAAAAACTCTAAGGCAGGTACTGCTGTATTATTCAATAACTTGTTAGTTTCTTTTCTATATAACTTCCTTTTACTTTATTATGAGTATGTTGGCTGTTTTTTAAAGACACATTCCAAAAACTTTAACAGAGTTTTGTGGCTTGGGATTTTAACTGAGTTTGCTTTTATTTCATAGCAAACAGTTTTCCTCTTGGGAAATAAACTGTGCTAGCAAAATTAAGATTATCCTGTTTTCAAGCTATTTCTGCCTTACAGTTTGGCTTTTCAAATTGCATTCATTTTTTCTCTGAGAAATGATAATGTCAAAAATGTGGTCAGGCTTCTTTCTGAAAATTAAAGACCCAGGCAGACTAATTTTTGATTTAGCAATCATTACTATAGACTGATTCCTGAACTTCTTTTTAGGTTTCCAGTTTCACTGGCTCACTAGGTTTATTACTGTTGAATATTTCACTACAGTAACAATTCATCCGATTTGCTAAAGAAGTATGTGACCCTCACTGTTTTTAACTCAATCTGAGACTCAGACATTTGTGAGGATTCAATATATTAAGGAATTAATATCTGGTGCAAAACCTATGGTGAGAAAATATGATGAACAACTCCATTTGTAAATGAGGTTGTATAGGACATGTTCAGCCTATTTAAAAGAGCAAAACTATGTACTGGCTTTAACATATTAGTTATCTCTATAGAGATAAGTTCTGCTACTAATGTGGCTAATAGATTAAAAGGACTTGCTCCTTGAAAACAGCTCCTAAGCTAAATGTTCTGGTTACTGTGTGATTTGGAAAGTAAAGTTTTCTTTCATCTTAACAGACTTTCCTTTCAGCTGGAAGTGATGTCTCCTTTTATCCATCAATTTCTTTATGTATTTAGCCAACACAAATTTATTTGGTGTTGAGGTTGCCAGGATGAATGAGACATGCTCTGTTCTCAGTTTTTTATAGATCATTAGAAAGGGATGTTTAAAGGATTGGAGCAAAATGTTTCTAATAAGTGCAATTATTTTAATTAAGATATGATGTGACTCAAAGGGGGCAATGCTAAGACTTTTTCCTAAAGGTATAGATAATGTAGTGTGTTCCAGATGGAGAGAATAGTGTCTACAAAGCTCAAGGGAACACATTTCTTATGTGGAAAATAAGTAATTTTTATCTCTGTACAATGAGTGAAGAGGCTAGAGATATAGCTGTATGCCATATCAAAAAAGGCCTTATAATAAATATTAAGACCTGAAAGTGTAGATAAAACAAATGGCAATAGAGATCAATTAAAGGTCTCAAATAGATGAGTAATATGAATAGAATTTAAATCAGACAGCTGTGTAAGAGTGGCTACAAACCTAGGGTCAGGGAATTGAGAGACAAAAATAAATCACACAGAGAAAACGTAGACTTAGGGTAACAGAAATTTGTTAAACAATTATGTTAAGATAGTATAATGTAAAAAGACTTGTTGACCTGGAATGTAGGTGTATGTTTTTATGTATTTGTGTATTTGTGTGAAAGTGTATACTGTGAGGGAAGAGGTGATGAAATGGTGAAGTAAAAAGTCATTGATTATTACTATAAATTGTAGATCATCTTATGTGTCTCTGTCTTTCTTCTCAAATAAATAACAAGTTCCTTAAAGTCAGTGATTCTCATGCATTTTAAAAAATCCTGGTGAAGTATAAGTAATAAAATTTGTGTTTAAATACTTTTAAGTCCATTTTCAAAAATTTTTGTCATCCTAAACAAAAACTCTATAACCATTAAGCAGTAATTCCCTATTTCCCCCTCCCTTTATTCCCTGGTAATTTATAATCTACTTTCTGTCTCTATAAACTTGCTTTTCTAGATATTTCATGTAAGTGGAATCATATGAAGCAATTTCTTTTGGATCTGGCTGGTTTCACTTAGCATAAAGTTTTCAAGGCTCATCAATGTTCTAGCATGTATAGAACATTTTTTGGCTGGATAATATGCCATTGTATTTATCCATTCAACTGTTTCTTGAATAATATGTCATTGTATTTATTCATTCAACTGGTAATGGACACTTGGGTTGTTTGCACCTTCTTACTAATGTGAATAAAGCTACAATGGACATTGGCATACAAGCATCAGTTTTAGTCCTTCCTTTCAAATCTTTTCAGTATGTACCTAAGAGTAGAATTGCTACTCTTAGGTAATTCTATCTTTAAATTTTTAAGAAACAACCAAACTTTTTTCCACAAAGCCTGCACCATTTTACATGCCAACCAGCAATGTACAAGGGTTCCAATTTGTCCACACCCTCCTAGTAAGTGTGAAGTGCTATTTCATATATTTTTATGCTGTATAAGTGTGTCTTATACTACCTGACATTCAGGAGATTGTATATTTATATGTATATACATTTGTGTATATGTGTATACATATATAACATGTATAAAATGATAGATACATAATTATATATATATACATGTGTATATATGATAAATAAATTGTGGATATTCATAGAAAGAAACGCTATACAACAATAAGAATGAATTATTGCTACTACATCAAGAAAATAGATAAAACTGCCATGATAATGATGAGAGAAAGATGCTACATACAAAAACTACCTAAAAATGTAATACTATGTACACTTTTAAAACAGGCAAAAACTAACTAACTAATTAAAAAAATAAGATTAAAAAACATGAAAATGGGGTTTCCCTGGTGGTACATTTGTTAAGAATCTGCCTACCAGTGCAGGGAACACGGGTTCGAGCCCTGGTCCGGGAAGATCCCACATGCCACAGAGCAACTAAGCCCGTGCGCCACAAGTACTGAGCCTGTGCTCTAGAGCCCGTGAATCACAACTACTGAAGCCCATGTGACACAACTACTGAAGCTCATGCACCTACAGCCCGTGCTCTGCAACAAGAGAAGCCACTGCAATGAGAAGCCTGCGCACCTCAATGAAGGTAGCCCCCACTCACTGCAGCTAAAGAAAGCCTGCATGCAGCAACGGAGACCCAACGCAGCCAAAATAAATAAATAAATAAATATCAAAAACAGGCAAAAATATATCATGTTAAAAGTAAGGATAATTTTTATTTTTAGGCTTACATGGCTAGTTCTTGGAAAATAACATGAGGAGGGTTTTTGGAGTGCTAGTCACATTCTGCCTCTTTAGCTAGGTCCTGCTCCATTTCATGAATATTCAGTCAGCTGTATGTTTATAATTTTTGCACTTTTTCTTATAGAATATTTGTAATAAGCAAAAGAAATAAAGAGAGAAAGCAGCTGCAATAGTTTTCTATTTGGCAAAAAACAATTTTCATGGATTAAAAAAAAATTGAACTATATGAGTTGAAATCTTGACCAGCCTATTTCCAGACCTTGGGCATGGAATACTATATGTCAAATATCAGTGCCTCAGTTACTGTAACTGTAAGATTAGGAAATGTATATTTCCATGAAGGATGTTTTAATGATGAAAAGATAGAGTATATGTATTACTTCTGCCATTAATACACAAATAATAAATGCTGCTTCCCTTTCTCTCCATCCACCACATTTGAGATACTGCAAAGCTGAGGTTGTTTTTGTGTTTCACAAAGATGATAAAATTATAATATTATCTTGCAACCATTTAAGAACAGTAAATTTAAATGATTAGTCTTTCTTTCCATGAATACTAAGCATGGAAATAAATATCCATTTTTAGAAGATTTACTAACTAAATAACTAAAACGTGTAAGTAAATATTCTTTTTTTTTTTTTTTGCGGTACCCGGGCCTCTCACTGTTGTGGCCTCTCCCGTTGTGGAGCACAGGCTCCGGACGCGCAGGCTCAGCGGCCATGGCTCACGGGCCCAACCGCCCTGCAGCATGTGGGATCCTCCCAGACCGGGGCACGAACCCATGTCACCTGTATCAGCAGGCGGACTCTCAACCACTGCGCCACCAGGGAAGCCCTCATTTTTAATTAAATTTTTTTAACTCATTCCATGAGTTATTGTAAACTATAACTTAGGAATAGAAAAGAAATATATTATGAATTGAATTAATGTATATAGATAATATATATTAAAAATACATCAAAGAGAAATTATAAATTGAGTTTCAAATGAAAGGTACTAATCAATCCAATACTATTTACTCCACAACTGTTATTGTGCAAAAAATATTTGGTATATTACATAAAATGTAAGTTTAAAAAGTTCTAGAAAAAGTATGTAGATAGTAACCAAAACATGACCAGTCTATTAAGGTGACCATGCTTAATATTGCCGCAGGGAACAGTATAATGCGCTTATTAGAGTAGAATTGAATTTAACTGAGTTATTGTAGATAATTAAAATTATGAAAGCATGTTCAATGTTCTAATTTTTGATATCACACATTATCTCATTTAACTCCAGTAACATGATAGTGTTCCTACTTTTAGATACAAAAAAATGAGACTTGGAGAGTTTAACTAAATTTCCAAATTTCCCACAATCAATAAGCCAGACTTCAAGCCAAGGTCTTCTGATCCCTGACCAGTTTCTGATCAGCAATAGTTCCAACATTTTTCCATTTTGGAACACAAAAGAAATGTTTAGCTCATTAAATATGCAATTTTTGAATCATACTCAACCAACCTCTGGGGATTCTGAATAATTAGTTCTGATTTCTGTCCCAGAGATCTACATTTTCAACAGTTGTTGATTCTGTAATGGTTACTCTGTGGATCACATTTTGAGAAACACTTGGTCTGGTCTTCATGCTATTTTACCTCAATTCCTTACTGTCCTCTGTTCGGTACTGCAGACACTGGCAGGAGATTACAGAGTGAGAGGGGAGAAAATTCAGAGCAAATTCCCCTTATTTCACCCCAGGCTGGGTATCTAACAGTCCTGGTGTATGTTGGGCGTACAGTCTCCTCCACAGCTCCAGCTCCCACCAGAAAGCTCCACCTTGGTTGCATCTTCCACCAGTTGACCTCTGGTCCCTGGTCCCCAGGAATATCACATCCTCTTTGTCCCTATATTCCTAGAAGTGAAAGTATTTTCCTGCTTTTTCTAATGTTTGGGTTGCCACACCCTCCTTTTTTTGACTTCTTAGTTATTCCCTCAGGTTTTTAAACAACTTTCTGTGTTAAAGTTCATCTGTTTTAAATATTACAAGTAAGTTTCTCTTTTCCAGTTTGGAGTCTCAGTGATACAACTGCCATAGCTTTTTGCCTAAATGAAGTTAATTCATGATTTCAAATGTCATGTAAGGTAATTAATATTCCACACTGTTCCAAATCCAGGCCACACCTATTGACTGTCAACTGGAGCACAGGAATCTAATTGGTCACTTGAGGCCAAGTGTAAGAGTACAAGGGTTAAACAGAAGTGTTCCTATGAGATGTCCTAGTGAATTAGCGAGTAGAGATTTCATTTATTCATTTATGTATCTATCTATTTATTTATTTATTTATTTATTTTTTTTTTTTTGCGGTACGCGGGCCTCTCACTGCTGTGGCCTCTCCCGTTGCGGAGCGCAGGCTCAGCGGCCATGGCTCACGGGCCCAGCCGCTCCGCAGCATGTGGGATCTTCCCGGACCGGGGCACGAACCTGCGTCCCCTGCATCGGCAAGCGGACTCTCAACCACTGCGCCACCAGGGAAGCCCTATCTATTTATTAAAGCACAAAAGATAGCACAAAGATGAATAAAAGGCCAAAAATATGATGAAAGTACTGGATGATTTTTCTTGCTCACTAAGGTTGCTATACAACATCACGCTAATGAAATAAGATTCAAAGACTTGAGGAACTGGACTCATTCTATCTTATAGGAGTCCACCATCATTTTTGCCTTGAGGCTCCAAGAGGGGGAGAGAACTGCCTTTCTTTATTTCTATTTCTTTCTGCAGAGAAAAGATACTAGACTAGTGTGTAAAGTTCTGGGTTCTTCTCCCAACTTTGTTGCCAATTCAATGAATGACTGTAGGCCTCACTGTGCTCGTATTTAAAATGAGGAAATTCTGAGTTATCTTCCTAATATGCTATGATTCTTGCTTTTGTTTTCTCCTTGAGCAACAAGAAATCTTTGATAAAAGATAAATCAATATTTGTGAAATACATGACTGCTTATAATGCCAACAGAAACAAATGAATAAGCTAAATATCTAGGAACAAATATGCTTTTTACATTCAGAGGCTTCTTTCTGTATAGCAATCAGCTCATTCTCTACAACATCAGCCAGGCAACCTGAGTTGGACAGACTTATGATGCAAACTTTTTTAACTTATTAAGATAATTATATTACATTTGCACCCAGGATGTTTTATTCTGTAGTTAAAAAGACTGAGCTTTATACATTTCATCTTTGTAATATATTCTTAGGAAGTATATTCAAAGCAAAGCTTTGAGGATTTAAAAATTTCCTTCAAGAACATTTACTAGTCATGATACACAAAATATACCTAAATGTAGAATAGTGAGTTTTCTCATTTATCATTTTCATGTGCATATCAATTTTAAAATCCTTTAAAATGAATTATCAAAATTAACCATGATGAAAGAATAGAAGAACAAATAAAATATTCTTCTATTTTGGGTGAAACCTCATGTATACGGTCACCTATCCCTATAATTAATCTAACATTTTGCCAATTTATCTATCTGGAATTCTCAGAGTGTCTGACTCATCCAACATCTCCATTTTCCTTATTCAATTATCAATCTCCTTTAGCTTCTCTAGAGCTTCCCTTCTAAGATTAACTCCATCACCCACTTTTGTTCTTCTACCTAACTTATCATTATTATTTTACATTTGTCATCTTCCTTTACATGTTCTTTAAATCTATATTCATTATTTTCATTTTCTTAGCATCATAAAGGGAGACCACACTACAAAACCCTACTTTTCCATGTGCTACTTCTCTCTTTACTCTTCAGAGCTGCATCTCTAGGTAGTGAAACTATATATATACCACCTAGAGTGAACAATTATTAACATTTTGCTATATTTGCTTTAGGTGTCATGTGTGTTTCACTTCTCATAGGCCATCAGTTACTACCTAATTACTAAATCCCAAAACCTATACTCACTGTTCATTAAACCTTTGTGTATGTTGTGTGTGTGTGTGTGTGTTTGTGTGTGTGTGTGTGTGTGTGCGTGTGTGGTCATTTTTGAGTGAATATTACACCTTGTAACTTTCTCCCCCTCATCTCCAATTCTACTTCCCTTCTTTGATACTGACACCCAGGAGAAGCTCCAATATTCTACTCAATTCAGCTCTAAACTCTTCTTAAACGTGGCTCAAGATGAGGGTAGGACAATTTATTGTATTAAAAGTACATTCTGGGCTTACCTGGTGGCGCAGTGGTTGACAGTCCGCCTGCCGATGCAGGGGACACGGGTTTGTGCCCCGGTCTGGTAGGATCCCACATGCTGCGGAGCAGCTGGGCCTGTGAGCCATGGCCACTGAGCCTGTGCGTCCGGAGCCTGTGCTCCACAACGGGAGAGGCCACAACAGTGAGAGGTCCGTGCACCGCAAAAAAAAAAAAAAAAAAAGTACATTCTTTTGGGATTTTGAAGATCTGCTGTAGACCTTAGGGAAAAACCTTTTGTGCTCCATTATTTTCCTTGGTTTGAATTTTTTGTATTCCCCTTTCTTCATCATTGGAATAAGAAAATCTGGAGAGCCTAAGTTAAGGTACAGGCCTAATCAAACATACCAAGAAGGAGATCTGACATGATTCTACAATTCTAAACCTTACTTTTACCTGGAGAAAAGACAGAAGAAAACCCTGTACTTCCATATGATTCAGCAGAGTTACTTGGAGACTAGATTATGTCATGGGAAAAATGCATTATGACAAATTTTTTAAAGAGATTTTGTTTTGAGCATTCTTTCAGCATCTCTCTCTTATAAATGTATTACAGATATAATCAGTTTCTCAGTGTCAAGCTCTCTGCTATCAGTCAAATGTATTTTGACTAACTTGCTACCACTTTTTTATTCTGGTCAATTCACTTTTGCTAGTGCTTTTTTCCCTGTTCAATTCTTAAGAGTAACATCATCAAAAGTAACAAGAGTAGCCTCAAAATTCTAAACTTAATCCGTTTTTGTTCTTAGCTCCATACTCACGAAGTGACCTTAATTATTTCCAGTTCTCCAACTACTACTCTGGGTTATTAAGTATAAAACTTGTAATTCTAATCTGATAATATGCCCATGACATAAACTCATTTCTTAATGCCTACTGGACATTTCTATCTGCAAATCCAGTAACACAACAGAATTTCTGCAATAGAATTTAATTTATTTCTTACAGCTCATGTTCTACTTTTGACTCAATTCTTGTATTTCTTTATATCTCTTAATGATACTACAGTCCAAAAAATTCCTTAAAGTTAAAAACAACAAAAAATAACAGCAAAAAACTTGGCGAACACCAGTATGTCTTTCAACCTTATATAAACAGTCACATATTTGGTCATTTGTAATTTAGATGTATTTTTAAATCTGATTTTCCTTTCTATCCATGCTGTCACTTATTCATCCAGGGATCCTCACTATCTTGTGCTTGAACTTCTTAAGTGCTCTTCATGCCGATGAGTTTATGCCCAGTCCAATCCATCTGCTAAACTGCTGCCATTATTTTCGGAATCAAAGGCAGAGCACTTCACTCTTCTGCTTAAAAAGAAAATACATATATACATACATAAATACTTCTCTTTGACTTTCCACTTCCCAAAGTCATGGAATAAAACCTTTATTCCTATTCCTGTGTACATGTAAATTCTCATTTCTCACTATTAATATAACACTGAATTTCTCTTCATTACATTGAATAAATCAGACCAATCTTTAGCTCAATAACTTTGCCTTTTCAATGACTAATGTCATTCCTCTCATATGTATAGCAAGTTCATAATCATTTTTCAAGATTTAAAAAGAAGTGTATCTTCAAATAATTCTTTAGCCACTGAAAAGTGAGTTAGTACCTCACATATCACATTCAACTGATTTTATGTTAATAACACATCATATTTATTTAAAGATATTTATCTGGAAATTCGGGTGTACAGACACCATCTCTTCTTCAACCCATCTACCAATCTTTGCATTTATTCAACTGTACAGAAAGTCTATTACATAATCAATACTTGAAAAAAATATACAGAGGTAGAGAAATACCTATTCTATAAGCAAAAGGAATTCTCTCCAATTGCAGAAGAGACCCACATTTTACGAGTGTATATGCACAACATAAAAGCATACATATGGTATCAAGATAGCTCAGAGGAAAGAGCAATTATCTCTGATTTGGGATATGACCAGGGAAGGATTCCTGTCAGTAGTGATATCTGATATGAAATTTAAAGAATGAATTGGCATGGACCAGATGTATAGGGCATCAGATAGGCAGGACATTTTTCAGGCATAGATGATGACACATACAAAAGCAATATCTGCGTTTAAATTAATTGTAATTTACCATTCAATCATTCAACCAACATTTTTGATAACTTATTGTATGTAAGAAACATGTGATATTAAGAATTCAAACATGCTCTTGCATTCAGAGATCACAGATTAATTATTTTTACTCAGTACACAAATGATAGTACAATTCAGTAATGCCCAGACAGTAGGGAACAGCTCTGTCCCCCACTAGTGCTCGTCATGATTTCACAATAAGACAGCAAACACATTGCAAGCAATTCAGTATATGATTGTTTCCCACATTAGCTAACCTAAAATTATCAGAGAAAGCTCTGAAACACTCAAAATGCACTAAACTACCAAAGCTAGAGAGCAGCGTTCTACTAGTTGAACTCCCCAAACGGTTTATTTTCCCCCAGAAGCATAAAGATGAATGGGCTTTCTGATTTTTATCCCAGCACCTGTTCATTCTATTTACCAAGCTGCTTAATCATGTGCTTCTGCCAAAAGAATGACAGGCCATATTTCCTAATATGTTTTAATGGTTAAAATTACAAAATATTAGATGTGATTTATTTGACATAGCAACTACAATTTGGGACATTCCCAAATATTTCTCTGGGTTAATTTAGGTAAAAATTGTCCTCTGATAAATGGATATATTTTGTATCTATCCAGTCAAATCTTGTTAGGATGTATTAAAATCTAGGGAGGAGAAGCTGTGGATAAAAAAAGAAGTTTTTCTTTTTACCATATGCATGTAGCTGCTGTGTTTAACAACACATTTCTTTTTTATTTTCATTGACTATTAAGTTGGTTTACCATCTCTGGATAAGCACCTACTGACACCAAAGTATTTTTTAAATGCTTGAGGCAATCAGTTTTGCCTGGCAGGAACACATAGAGCACATGTTTAGTTTTATGCATTTCACTGTCTGGTTGAGCTTCCATTGTATGTGGAGTTTCTCTCGAAGTACTGAGAACATCTATTTAAGAGCTGACATGACTTAACAGAGAGAACAGCAGAAGTAACAGGCAAGATTCTGACCGTGGCATGCGAGTACCTTCTCTCTCTGAGAAAAGCATTCCAGTTGGATTTAAAGAGTGAGAAATAAACACGCCAATAAGTAAAAGGCATTCAGCCAGTCTGGTGAGCTCAGATGATTTATCTCCACTCTAATTGTCCCAACATAGTTGAGCCAAACTTTTATCAGAATGCGTGAACACAGTGAATAAAATATCCCCTTGCTTTGTCAGAGGACTTAAAATTCAGCAGTAAACCCACTGTATTGAGCACGTAAAAAATAATAATTTTTTAAAACCCTCATTCTTTTGTATCATCTTTCTTCCTATATTACAAACTATGTTCACTGTACCTTCCAGCTGACCTTCCTATAAATTAATCATTCTTTGTCTAACTGCTTGACCTCATTAAAATCCTGAAAGTTCTAGTCTCACTAAATTTTGATAATGCCACACAGACTGAGCTGGAGGTTAGAGGTGGTTTTGATTGTTCTTTTATGAGGGGCTGTTAAGAATAAGTGTCTTAGACTTACCACATCATTGCAAGTTTTAAGTATACTTAGCAGCTTCAAGTTCACTTACACACACATACACACACAAACACACACATATGAGGTTGACTATTGTTGTTTTTGAGTTACTTTGTCTTTCCAGGTGAGAAAATGATAACAAACTAGAACATAACAAACTCTGCATATTGAGTTACTTAATGATACTATTTAACTAATATAAAACACATCATATTAGCTTATTTTATAAATGGTATTGATTCCTAGGAGGTTAGTATGAATGCTGTCTTCTCCTCATTCTCAAGACTTAAGGCAATAGAGAATTAGTGCTGTGTTTTGTCCTCTCAGGTGATGAAGGGAAAGCTGGCATTGCATTTACCTTTTTTTCCAAGAATATGATTTGTCCTGTTATTTCAAACAGGGCAATCAACTAATTCTCAGTGGTTTCCCAGTATGAATGAAACAATGGGTTTCTGGACAACCTCTGTAGAGAAGTGGCTAAAGACTTCATTAGAGATTTTGGTCACTTTGCTACCTAAATAGACCAATTTATTTTTGTTTTCTTTATAATTTCCCATTTAAAATAATCTTGATACAGAAATTAGTTGCTTATCCATAGGTAATCTAGAAAATTTTATGGAAAACAGGTTTCTTCTGAAATCTGAGTCTGAGTGCCTGTATTCTGTCTGCTAACCATACCATGTGTTCTTCCATGTGTTCTTCTGTCTGCTAACATACCATGTGTTCTTCCTCTTGTTCACTCTCTCATATACAGGAGCAGGAATGGAAGAAAGATTTGGGGAGGGAGGGATGACAGATCTTTTTCCAGGTCCCTAAAAACACATTATATCTCACACCTAAAAACTGAATTGGCATTCATACCTTAGCCTTAAGATGTAGTGCTAAGTTCACCAAAACATGAACTCCTTCCTGCTCAATAAAGCCTGTTTATGAAGAACTGACAAATGCTGGAACACCTTAGTAGAGAATTGTATATTCTCAATCTGTCCCAAATTGATTAGGGTTATGCCCTTGGACACATCCTTTCATGTTTCTGAGGCTCATTTTCTACATAAGGAAAATCCAGATATTGCTTTATCTCCCTTCTACCTTCAAACTTCTATGGTTATATAATTATATGAACAAATTTTTAGATGGAGTTTTTATTGATATATTATGCTTTTATTATCATATATTAATTCATTGATAAGGGGATGTGATAAATTATGTTATTCATTAACCAACAACAACAACAAAAAAATGAAGGGTCTTTCCCTTCCTCCCCTCCAAGAATGCTTGCATCCTCTACCATAGAGGACTGGCCACATGACTTTCTTTAGCCAATAAAATGTGAGCAACGATGACATTATGCTCTCCATGTGGAAACTTTGTAAGCTTTACATGTTAGCATGTAGTTTGTCACGTTCCATTTTCCACTGCCAAGGAAACAGTCACATTCAGATTGAGCTTGTTCTGTCAGCCTGGGGCTAGAATGAAGGTGACATGGAGAAAAGCCATACCTGACCTGCAGTGGGCATGTGATGAAAGCAAAAAATAAGACTGTAATTGTAAGCCACAGGGACTTTTGTGTCCCTTGTTTCCATAGCATAATGTAACTTAAACAGACTAATCTATAAAGGGGTATTTCTTTTTTTTTTTTTTTTTTTTTTTTTTTTTGCTGTACGCGGGCCTCTCACTGTTGTGGCCTCTCCCGTTGCGGAGCAACAGGCTCTGGACGCGCAGGCTCAGCGGCCATGGCTCACGGGCCCAGCCGCTCCATGGCATGTGGGATCTTCCCGGACCGGGGTGCGAACCCGTGTCCTCTGCATCGGCAGGCGGACTCTCAACCACTGCGCCACCAGGGAAGCCCTATAAAGGGGTATTTCTAAACACTCTGTCCTGCTGCATTTTCTACTTGACTAGGAATACCTAGACATATCACTATTTCAATAAATGTATCACTTATATATCAGGGTTAATCATTATCTTTATTATATTTAGAAATATCTCTGGTACCTGTTAAAGATATTTTTTTTTAATTTTGTCCATCCTCTCCTATCCATGCTCTTTGGCCTGACCCACTCCCTTCTGCCCCGTGACCACTTGTTGGATTTGGACAATGGGTGACAGCAGCAGAAGGCAGCAGAAGGCAGCAGTGTTCAGGCAGTTGTCCCCTTCCCAGCCTTCCTCCTCACCATTCTGACAGAGGCTGCATTCCATAGGACAGATCCTCTCAGATGGACATCCCTCTTCTAAGGCGATGAGCTCTCTTCAGGCTCCAGCAACCCAGTTCATTCTCTGTTCCTTCTTGGGATGGTAAATTACTTCCTCTTGTTGTTGCCAGTCCCTGAAGACATGACTACATTATGTCTATTCCCTTAACCCTGCTCATAACTTTTGAATAGCTTCTTTATTAATTCTATTCAGTTTGACCTTCAAGCCTGGAATCAGTTTCCTATGGGGCTCTCAATGCTACAGTGTCCTATATATACTCTATTCTAATAGTTCCTCCAAATAAAACATACGTTATTTTTGTCTTATTTTAGAATGAAATTTATTTGAATTATTATAATTTTATTAATCACAAATCTTTGAATGGTACATTTGAAAAAAATCCATATTTAAACTCCTTAATCAATCCATTCAAATATACAGTACCAGTATGTTTCTCCTTTTAGTCAAATATACACATTGTCTCCCCAAAAAAAATTCTGCTTATTTTTCACTGGGATTATATTTTAGATATTTTTATGTATCTTTATATGTCTTATTGCCATTGGGAATGAGATTTCATTAAATTTTATCTTCTAACTTGTAATTTCTGGCATAGAGGCACACTACTCTATGTAACTCTATTGTAGCCAGTCACTTCCGAACACTTTACTAAACCATTTTATATAAAATAATTATAACTTTTTTCTACTCTTGTTTTCTGCATTATACATACATAGGCTGGAACTTCCACAATGATGTTTAATGTAGGTGCTTCACAATGATTGAAAGAAAAGCTAATCTTACCATCCTAGTGCTTTCCTAGAAGCTGGAGCTACTGTTTTCTTACAATATCAAGGTCCCTCTGCACTCTTTTCATTGCATCCCATGAGAGGAATAACTTGGCAATTGAGTGAAACAGTAAGATCTTCATATGCATTGGGCTGTGTTTCCCAGAAGACAGAGTCACTGCATTGAGAAGAGATTGTGGGACCTGCCCTGTTAGAACATGGTCTCTAAAGCATGGGTCTCTGTGTAGCTGGCTGGTGAGTGTATTTGACTGCATTATGACCTGGATTTCCCCATTCGTAAGTGCCAAAATGTTGATTCCAGATGAGACAATAAGATATCCTTACTGGGGCTTTGGGCTGGGGACATATTCTCCAATCTAGTATAAACGTGATATCTTACCCTTTGAGAGTCTTCAGAGAGCTGATACCCAATCCACATTTTATTCATTGTATCCATTTTCTTTGTAAACACCAATCCAACCAGAGAGAAGTAGTACCTAATTGTTCCAACACACAGCTGTGTTGTTATTTGCCTGATTTTAATAGAAGGGACTTGGACATGTCATTATTCAACACAAAAATGACTAACATAGCCTGGATTCAAAGCCCTTCCATAAATTTCACATAGCAAACCTCACATACACATATCTCTCTACTCTGCCTCGCCAAATGCATGACCTGTCCAAATCAGAAGGCTCATCATTTTGTACATCTACATTATCTCTTTTTCACCTGCCAGTCCATCTGCCTGGCATGACATCCCTGACAAGTTGAACTATTTGTTTTCAAAATTCTGTTTGGAAATTTTTCTTAATTATTCTTGTAAAGTAACATCCTGGGTCATATTGAAATTCCAATGAAATTTCTTTGAATTAATACCACAGTTGCAATAGTAATTACAAGAAATAAACAATTATTATATCTAAAATATATGAAATGCCTAGCATTACCCAAATACTGAGCTAAGCAATTATATGTGTATATATGCACACACAAATATACACATATAAACATATACATATATATTCATATACAAACATACATACACAGACATGTGCTATATAATCATATTTGATATTCATAATACACATGTGAGGTAGATTTTTTTATTTCTATTTTGAAAAACAGAAACTTAGATTTATAAATTAATATTAATCAATTTAATTTTATGTTTTGACCAACAGAAATGACCTGTAAGAGGTTTTTCTTTTTTTTAATCCTAAAAAATTAGGTTTTACTTTATATGCAACTGGGGAAGTTTGAAAGCATTTTTTACTGCACCCCACTCAACCTGGTAAATATTTGTCAGAAAGACAAATATTTGAGGCATTTGAAATGATTGGTGATATGTATTGGACTTGAAGGATATTAATAAAGTTGAGAATATCCCTGGGAATAGAAGGGACAGGCGTAACAAAATGTAATCTCTTTGTTGATGTAAAATGCATAATGATTTTTTCTCCTGCTTTGTGAAAGGCATTCAGAGAGGCAGACAGAGTGAAATTTGTTGACTGACCTGAAGGGAGAAATGGACAGAGGGAGCATTGACCACTGTCTCCAAGACTACACGAGCAAACATGCCCAGGCAGATCTATTTGAAAAAGTGCTCCAAGGGAAGATAGGCAGTTACATAAAAGTTATCAAAAACAAAGTACTCATTGATGGAGACATTTTCTTCTCTGGAATTCTCTGTTCTGGAGTTACTTTTTTGACAGAGAAGATGGTCCTGGTCTTCTAAAACATTTAGCGTGCTTTCCATAGGACTATATGTAAATGCAGTTTTGAATGAATTAATCAGCCATGTGCACAGGGAAATTTAGGATAATCCTGCCTGGAGGGTCTTTGTGCAGCTGCCTGGGCAGATTCCCAGGTTGCTGTTGTGTGAAGCAGTTTTTATTATTCAGCAGTGCATAACTTTGCTACTCCTGAAACTCTAAAGGTTCTGGTTTATTGAGATGATACTTTGACTTCCACTCTTATCTCTTTCCACAGACATTTGACTCAAATATTCTCTAAAATCTACCATCATGGCATTTTTTTTTCATTTTTTTTGAATATTGCAAAATAGAAAAAATGAAATAGTCTATCACCTTAAATTCTTAAGAGAAATACAAAATAAATTTTTATGAAAGACAGAAATACTTCCCTCCTGATACAGCACAGTAATCATAATAAAAAGGATTCCAGTTGGGCATGCTAAAATGTTGAAGTGAGGAGTCAAATTATTTGTTCTGCATTTATGAAGTGAAGGGATATATCAGCTCCTTACAGTTTGGTTGGATGGGCAATGTCATGTTTAGGTAGTTTGACATAGTGATAATTACCCTGGTTGCATGACTTTCTCCAGTGGGATGAAGACAAAAATGACCTTGATGGTCCCCTCAGTTTGACTAAACTTTAGTCAAGTTTCTTCCTAAACATAGGTCTTCCCTTTCCTTAGAGCATTTACTTAAGAATATGTTTACTTTAGAATATGTTTAATTGCAAATGAGGTTCCCTGCTCCTTAGAGGTGTAACTATTCTTAAAATCCTCTTGCCAGTTTGGCAAATAATCCGGATGGAGTAAGAGTCCTGAGTAAATGTTGAATACTTTTCTTTCCTTTTTTCTTTTTTAAATTGAGGTATAATTGACATATAGCTTTATATTGGTAATCAGGTAATGACATGATTCAATATTTGTATATATTGCAAAATGATCACCACAATAATTCTAGGTAACATCTGTCATTATACACAGTTACACAATTTTTTGTGTGATGAGAACATTTAAGATCTTCTCTCTTGATAACTTTCAGATATGCAATGCAGTATTATTAGTCACTGTTCTGTACATTGCGTCTCCATGACTTGTTTAGTTTATAATTGGAAGTTTGTACATTTGACCTCCTTTACCCATTTCATCTTTCCCCCCAACCCTCACCCCTGGCAACCACCCATTTATTCTCTTTTGTATCTAGTAGCTTGAGATGTTTTTTAAGATTCCACATTTAAGTGAGGTTATTCAATATTTGCTTTTCTCTGTTTGACTTACTTAATTTAGCATAGTAACTTCAAAGTCCATCCATTTTGTCACAAACAACAAGATTTCATTCTTTTTTGTGGCTGAGTAATATTCCACTGTGTGTGTATGTGTGTGTCTTTATTCATTCATCTATAAAGCAAACTAAGCAAACTTAATTTGCTTCTATATCTTGTCTATTATAAATAATCCTGCACTGTACATGGAAATGCATGCATTTTTTTCATGTTAGTGTTTCATTTTCCCTGGATATATTCCCCAAAATGGAATTACTGGATGCTGTAAAACTTCCATTTTTAGATTTTTAAAGAACCTCCATACTGTTTTTCACAGTGACTGCACAAATTCACATTTCCACCAACAGTACACAAGGACTCTATTTCCTCCACATCCTGACCAACACTTGTTACTTCTCATCATTTTTATAATAGCCATTCTGACAGGTGTGAGGTGATATCTCATTGTGGTTTTTGTCTGCATTTCTCTCATTATTACTGATGTTGAGCATCTTTTCATGTTCATGCTGGCCATCTGTATATCTTCTTTAGAAAAAAGGCTATGCAAATCCTCTGCACATTATTAAATCACATTTTGTGGGTTTTTTGCTATTGAGTTGTATGAGTTTTTAATATATTTTGGATATTAACACCTTATCTTTTCTTACACTGTAAATTACATGCACTCAGGCCTTTTGTGTTTGGCTTTAAGTAGAGAGCAACTCTTCAGTACCAGACAGAGAAAAAAAACAAAAAAAAAAACAAAAAAACGCATATCCCCAGAGAAATCGGCCCAAAGGCTCCTTGGACTAAGTGTCATTTTGAGCTGGATTTTGAAAACCAGATACCAGTTTGAAATGTGGGGAGAGAAGTTCATTTTCAGTGCACCTGCCTATGCAAGTATTGGTGTGATCTCTTCTAAATAACATTTAAACTAGCTTCCTCAGTGCTGACATTTGGACTTTCATATTTCTCACGTTCCTGACAGTTCAAACTTGAGGCCACTTTTGCAGGTTCCTTTTTAATACATTCCTACATAGTCACAGTTAAATGTGACCAAATCTGAAAATTATCAATTGAACAAATCATACAACCAAGTATTGAGTATTGCAAAAGGAAGAGGTTTGAATAATTGAATATGTTATAATAGCTACAGACATTTTTAGTTTTCTAAATAGAATTTTAAAATAATAATAAGATCAGCTAGGTCTGTATTTTTTTATGAAAGTTCATACTCCCCTTGGATGACTTTAATATTATGGTACAAAATAGCTAAGACTTTGAATCATAAAAAAGATTTCAGATATCATAAAAACAAAAGATATGTCTGTTAAAAATGGATTAGACATGTGATTTAATATATAAATTGAGAGCTGATGAAGTTAGATCTATTAGCTGCATAAGCTGTGGTATCTTAGACAATTCCTAATGAACTGAGAGCAGATTTTCCAAATAGCATTTATAGCATGATATTGTTCATCAAGAGATTAACAAGCATTCAAATAACTCAGACCCCTTTGTAAGATGCATATGGCATGCTAAAATCAATGAAATTTTCCAGAGGTGAAATAACTTCTGTAACAAATTTTAACCCATTGTATTACAATCTTATTGCCAAATCCCCTCTGGCTTTGGGATATTTTTTCCTTCCATTGAAGGTGTATTAAAATCTGCCACAGTACTAATGTTTACTGGACCTTATTTGGGGTAACACTGAGTCAGAACAGGAAGATTTGAATCATGTTCAATCAGAATATTTATTAAGCAATTATTATGTTAAAAATATTCTGCTACACGCTCTCTGTGAAACACATGTTTAAAAACAAGTTCTTGTCCTGAAATTATTTACTTTCTCAGCAAGTTAGTTAGACTTTGTTATGGGTTGAAATATGTCCCCCACAAAAGATATTAAAGCTCTAATACCCAATATCTGTGAATGTTACTTTATTTGAAAGTAGGGTCTTTGAAGATGTTTAAGATGAGGTCATTAGAATGGGCTTTAATCTAATATGATTATACGCTTATAAAAAGGAGAAATTTCGACACAGGAACATGCACACAGGGAGGACACAAAGTGAAGATTGGAATTAAGTTGTCACAAGTCAATGAACTATCAGAAGTTATGAGAGAAACCTGGAACAGATCCTTCACTATCACCTTCTGAGATAGCATGCTCCTACAAACACCTTGATCTCAGACGTTTAGCCTCCAGAAATGTGAGATGACAAATTTCTGTTGTTTAAGCCACCCAGAATATGGTACTTTGTTATGGAAGCTCTAAGAAATTAACACAGACATATTCACAAAACAGTAACTAGCAATATGGCTCATTGTCTATGCATGAAATGATAAAGCAATTCAGAGAAAGGATGACAGTAAGAAGACCACTTGTAAAGGGATGGCTGAGGAAGGAAGCAGCAGAAAAGATGCTGTTAGTTACCTACTAAAAAGTCAACCTTTTCCTGTTTTTACTTGCTGACGGAGCTTGTCTTCTAACATAAGTATTGAAAACACCGTATTTTTGCTTTTCTACCATCCACTCTTGAAACTAGAACAATGGCTTATGGTCCAGTGCTGGACAATGGGAACTCAGAGGGGCTTCTAGAAAATCTTCCTTCCTAGTAAAGGGACACAGGAAGGAAATGCTCCATTTCTTCTTAAGTGTATGTGGTCATATTTAAGTGAAGCTGGAACTTCTACATTGGATGTGCTCTTCCAAGGGAAGAAATTGCTGAAAGACTGAGGATAACCTATATAGGAAACACCAGAGCTACTAGAGATGTCAATGTGTCATAGCCCTAACTCTCAGCACACCTTGTATCCAGATGTCTTGCATATAAGCTAATGTAACTTCTTAACAGTCTTAGTTAAATATTATATTACTTACAGAAGCAAAGATATTCTGAATGTTGGGAAAAGAAAGGAAGAATGCAGAAAAGCAAGAGAATGGTGTGATGATGGATGTGGACTCAGGGGGCTCAAACTATCTTCAGAATCCACCCGAAAATTGTTAAAAACAAAACAAAACAAAACAACTTTCTTATTCAAGGTTCTAACTTGAATACTGCATATTTTATTCAGATTGTCACTGATTTGCACTTTTCTTACGCGGGCCTCTCACCATTGCGGCCTCTCCCGTTGCGGAGCACAGGCTCCGGACGCGCAGGCTCAGCGGTCACGGTTCACGGGTCCAGCTGCTCCGCGGCATGTGGGATCTTCCCGGACCGGGGCACGAACCCATGTCCGCTGCATCGGCAGGCGGACTCTCAACCACTGAGCCACCAGGGAAGCCCTGATTTGCACTTTTAAAGAATCATTCCCTCCGCCCCAACTCAGTTGCCAAAATACCTTATCTGTCTCCTTGAAATTTAATATTCTTTGCTCTGCATGTCATAGCTGCTAATGTACATCTTTGTCCAACTGTTTATCATATTACTCAGTACAGTGTCCAGTGTCATGTAGGACTTACTGCATGAACGAATGTATGAATAAGAATGAATGGGGGGCTTGTTATTTCTTCAATAATATAGACCTAGACAAAATTATTTCAGTCCAAATGGTTTATTTTTTTTCTGTTCTTTACTGTGCCAGACAAATATCTATGTGTTGGGGATACAGTAGTAATTTGTAGTCCTATACACAGGGGAAAGCCATTGAGTTGCTCAGACATGACTAACTTGATCAGATTGCCTGAGAACTGGTTAGGAGAAAGGAATGAGCAAGTGATTTCGTATCAGCGTTGGTCATAGATGCTGGAGTCTTGTTGAGAATCAGTAAAAAGTGTGCTAAGAATAAAAAGAGACAAAAGTGGTGGCATGGAGTTGGTGAATAACTGGTGAGAGAAAAGGGATTGGGATTAAGTATCAATTTTTAACTGAGGTTATTAAGATACTGACTAGGTGAGATAAGTAGAAAAGAGAGAGCAGAGATTTTTTACAGATGGGGAAGACATCAAGTTCAGTTTTGTACTTTCTCTATGTGCCAGGCTGAGGTTAGAGCATTACATTGCTTGTTTTGAGAGAACTCTGGACATCCAGATAAATGGGCCACTGTAATATCCTTCATGCAAGACAGGGGACTTTTCATTGTATTTAAAGGTAGACTAAGTTTGGCATGTGATCCTCTTATTTCAATTTTTAAGTAAAAGACACTTCCAGTTCTTTATGGTTTGTTAAAGGAAGCATAAAGGCCATCTGAAACATAGTGTTAAGTTTCATGTGTTTAAGAGACTTCGGTTTTACTCCTTTGCTACAGCAAATGGAGGATGCAGAAAAATGTATGGAATCATAGAAATGATACACTTTGTTATCAGAGCTATGACAAAATTAGGGCTCTTTCCTAGTAAATATTAAATACAAACTCTTCTCTAATGACCTCAACAGAAGAAAATGAGCATGGACATTTTTACAGTGTAACATTTCTGGTATTATAACCAAAGGTCAGTTGTCATATTTATTATCTCTGATATTTCAAGGGTTTTCAGCTTATCAAATAATATCTGGCAGAAATTTGCTGTGAAGATTTTCAGCTTTATTTAAAAATGGTTTTATTTTGTGCCATATATATTATAGTGAGTTTTGTAAAGAGAATAATTTCCTCAGAAATTTGGAGGAATTTGAGGGATAGCCTCTTTATTAACACAAATCTAGGAGGAGAATTTTGCACAGACAATTAATTCATTTTAGCATTTGTCATTGAAGACTTAGAATTGTTTATTTACAACTAATTGCAAAGAGATCATCTGCTAAAGATATTACTGTATAAAGTATTCCCTTGAAAATGTTTTAAAATTTGTTGAAATATTGTCACTTATATTTCTTCAAATAAAAGAGCATGTTTGGGTAACAAAATCACTTAAGAGATACTTTGATGAAATGAACTGTGATGGAATTTTTCAAGATAAAATCTCATTTTGTTGTGTCCTTCATTTTTCAGTTAATACAGAATACAAGGGAGATAGCTTGCTGAACTCAAAAGGCCAGAATAGAAGCGCTGGATTAGTCATCCAGTATAAATTAATGTATAAATCAAATATAAATTAACAGGTTTGAAAATATGCATGAATGGTTAAGTGCTTGAAGACTAAAATGTGGTATGTGAATTGAAACACATGCAGCACACAAACTGAGTGGATGCAAGCACCAGAATAGCACAGTACATAAATAAGGCAAGGTTGCAGGGGAAATTTACAAGCAGACCATCAGCAAAATGTTGATGGTCTACTGAGCCCTCATCCTCCTTCTAAAAGTAGAATGATCAAAGAGAGTGAGTCTCATCCCAGGCTATTTCACAAATTAAGCAGGAAGTTGAAAGGCAGCAGGGTCACCCAAATATTATCATAGAAATTTAAATTAAATTAGGATTCCTGGATTCACATGGTTGAGCATATTACCTCATTGGCAAGATGAACATCCTGACTGAAGAGACCAGCTGTATTGGATATTTGGCATTTCAGGGTTGATATCAGCTGGAGACTGGCCAGTTTATTTCTAGGCTCTCTGAGAAGTGAGAGCAGTCTCTTAGCCAGTAATAACTTGGTCTCTCCTAACACTAGAGTCTGGGAACAATTTCCTTTAAAAAAAAAGTCTTATATCTCGCCCATCTTTATATCTTTGTGCCTACCATTATGTCTGACATAAAATAATTTCTCATTTATATATATATATATTTATTTATTTTTATTGCAGTATAGTTTATTAACAATATTATGTTAGTTTCAGGTGTACAGCACCTGTACAGCAGTGATTCAGTTATACAAATACATGTATCTATTCTTTTTCAAGTTCTTTTCCCATTTAGATTATTACAGACTATTGAGCAGAGTTTCCCGTGCTATACAGTAGGTCTTTATTGGTTATCTATTTTAAATCTAGCAGTATGTACATATCAATCCCAAACTCCCAATTTATCCCTCTCCACCATCCTTTCCCCCGGTAACCATAAATTTGTTCTCTAAGTCTGTGAGTCTGTTTCTGTTTTATAAATAAGTTCATTTGTATCATTTTTTTTTCGGTTCTGCATATAAGCGATATCATATGATATTTGTCTTTCTCTGTCTGACTTACTTCACTTAGTATGATAATCTCCAGGTCCATCTCTGTTGCTGCAAATGGCATTATTTCATTCTTTTTAATGGCTAATATTCCATTGTATAATGTAACGCATCTTCTTTAACCATTCATCTGTTGGTAGACGGTTAGGTTGCTTCCATGTCTTGGCTATTGTAAACAGCATTGTAATGAACATTGGTGTGCATGATCCCTTCAAACCATGGTTTTCTCAAGATATATGCCCCAGAGTGGGATTGCAGGATCATATGGTAGCTCTATTTTCAGTTTTTTAAGGAACCTCCATACCATTCTCCATAGTGGCTGTACCAATTTACATTCCCACCAACGACGTAGGAAGGTTCCCTTTTCTCCACACACTCTCCAGCATTTATTGTTTGTAGAACTTTTAAAGATGGCCATTCTGACTGGTGTGAGGTGATATCTCATTGTAGTTTTGATTTACGTTTCTCTAATAATCAGCGATTCTGATCATATTTTCATGTGCCTCTTGGTCATCTGTAAATCTTCTTCAGAGAAATGTCTATTTAGGTCTTCTACCCATTTTTTGAGTGGGTTGTTTGCTTTTTTAGATATTGAGCTGTATGAGCTCCTTGTAAATTTTAGAGATTAATCCTTTGTTGGTCACAACATTTGCAAATATTTTCTCCCATTCTGTGGGTTGTCTTTTTGTTTTGTTTATGGCTTCCTTTGCTGTGCAAAAGCTTTTGAGTTTAATTAGGTCCCATTTGTTTATTTTTGTTTTTATTTCTATTACTCTGGGAGGCAGATCAAAAAATATATTGTTGTGATACATGTCAAAGAGTGTTCTGCCTAAGATTTCCTCTAAGAGTTTTATACTATCTTTCTTACATTTGGGTCTTTAACCCATTTTGAGTTTATTTTTGTGTATGGTGTTAAAGAATGTTCTAATTTTGTTTTTTTATATGTAGCTGTCCAGTTTTCCCAGCAGCATTTATTGAAAAGACTGTCTTTTCTTCATTGTATAGTCTTAACTCCTTTATCATAGATTAATTGACCATAGATGTGTGGCCAATACACCTAATTGACCATAGGTGCATTTCTGGGCTTTCTATCCTGTTCCATTGATCTATATTTCTGTTTTTGTGCCAGTACCATACTGTTTTGATGACTGTAGATTTGTAGTACAGTATGAAGTAAGGGAGCCTGATACCTCCAGCTTCATTTTTCTTTCTCAAGATTGTTTTGGCTCTTCAGGGACTTTTGTGTATCCTCAAATGAATCAGGGTGATATACCACATCAACAAATTGAAGAATAAAAACCATATGATCATCTCAATAGATGCAGAAAAAAACTTTTGAAAAAATTCAACACACATTTAAGATAAAAACTCTCCAGAAAGTGAGCATTTAGGGAACATTCCTCAACATAATAAAAGCCATATATGACAAACCTACAGCTAGCATCATACTCAATGGGGAAAAGCTGAAAGCATTTCCTCTAAGATCAGGAACAAGACAAGGATGTCCACTCTCACCACTTTTATTCAACATAGTTTTGGAAGTTCTAGCCATGGCAATCAGAGATGAAAATGACATAAAAAAAATCCAAGTTGGAAAAGAACAAGTAAAACTGTCACTGTTTGCAGATGACATGATACTATACATAGAAAATCCCAAAGATGCCACCAGAAAACTACTAGAGCTCATCAATGAATTCAGTAAATTTGCAGGATACAAAATTAATACACAGAAATATCCTGTATTTTATACCCTAACAAAGAAAGATCAGAAAGAGAAATGAAAGAAGCAATCCCATTTACCATTGCAAAAAAAGAATAAAATACCTAGGAATAAACCTACCTAAGGAGGCAAAAGACCTATACTCCAAAGAGTATAAGACATGATGAAAGAAATTGAAGCTGACACAAGCTGATGGAAAGCTATACCATGTTCTTGGCTTAGAAGAATCAATATTGTCAAAGTGACTATACTACCCAAGGCAATCTACAGATTCTATGCAATCCCTGTCAAATTACCAATGGCATTTTCTTCATTATATTTTAATAGAAAAGCATTACAACAAACTTTAATATGTACAAGTTTAAAGAAACAATTATCTGATTGTATTTTGACTCTAGACTAGGTTCTTTGGATGATAAAAAGAAGAAATGTCTTCCCAAAACTTTTTGTCTCTTCAAGCGTAATACATTGATAACAAAATTAATTATTATAGATTGATTACATGGTAGAATAATACCTAGGCATTCAACTGATAAAAGTGTGAGGGTAAAGAGAAAATTCTAGGTAATGAGACCAATATGAGGACTTATGAATATACTGTACATGAGGAACAGCGAAAGAACCATGGCTAGAATCAATGGGAATAATATTGGAAAGGTTGAGAAGGTGCATACTGAAAACAGTAAAATCACTAAGAAAAGTTAGGATTTTGTATTTTTTGAAAAAAAAATAACACATAATGACATTCCAAGCAAAGACATGGCAAAATAACAGTGATGCATAAACAACTTATAAAACTGAATAAAATATTAAAATATGACATAATGCATACATATAAATATGACATACAGGTGTAAATGTAATACACACAATACATCATATACTATTTGAGTATAATGTACATAGTGTCCAATGTAGCTTATATATGAGATGCATGGCATCCACTATATAAAACATACATACAATTTAAAATGTACATTATAATTTATAGTCTATCTAACATTAATATCATTATATATACACATATACATGCATAATATGATTTTATAGTTTCCAAGAAGAAACACATAGTATATAATTTGCAATTATACATACCCAGGCTTCAGGAAGTAGAGTAGGCAATATCATGAAGAACAGCAAAGAGTTGGAAATGAGACCAGCTTGTCTGCCTGTGTTTCCTCCTAAGATATTTACTAATTAAGAACTTGTGGCTGAGAGGCTAAGCTTAACAGTATTAAGGAACTGAGAAGACAAAATAAGAGTGAGGTTCTCTATGTAGATGATCCCAACAATTTTGAGCTTGTATCACTCCAAGCAGATAGCAAAAACATTAAGAAGCTATCATTCAAACACTTGAATTATATATGAATCTGAACCCAAAATATTTGTTAAATGCAAAGTGAATTTTAAAAATTGTGTACACATTAACATAGATTTCTAATTATTTTTATATTTTTGTCTTTTATATTCTATAAAATGATTAAAAAGTAGAGGTTCAAACCAAAATTACAAAATAGGACTTTATACTTCTTTACATATTTACTTTTTTGGATAAATTTATATTTTCATATGGCTTCATATTACTTTCTAGCACCTTTTTATTTAACTTGGAGAACACTGTTCAGCCTTTCTTATACAGTAGGCCTAGTGGTGAAATTACCTCAGGTTTTATTTACTTGGAATATCTTAATTTTTCCCTCATTTTTTAAGGACACTTTTGCATTATAATAGTATTCATGGTTGACTTTTTTTTCCTTTCAGCCCTTTAAATATGTCATCCCAGTGCTTTCTGGTCTGTAGTGCTTCTGCTGAGAAATCAGCTGATTACCTTTGTGAGAATTCCTTGCATTTGACAAGTTGCTTTTCTATTGCTGCTTCCCAGATTCCTTATTTGGTTTTGACATTTGCCATTTTGATTATAATGTGTCTTAGCATGAGTCTCTTTGGGTTTACCCTACTTTGAGTTTTTTGAGCTTCTTGTATTTGTATATACACATCTTTTTCCCAAATCTGGGGAGTTGTGGGCCATTATTTCTTCAAATATGCTCTCTGCTGTTTTCTCATCCTGGACCCCTATGATATGCATAATTGATCATTTTTGTGGTGTTTCATAAGTCCCTTAGGCTCTATTCACTTTTCTTCATTCATTTTTACTTCCCAGACTCTATAATTTTAAATGACCTGTTTTCAAGTTCATTGGTTCTTTTTTCTGCTGGTCTAAGTCTGCTGTTGAAACTTCCTAGTAATTTTTATTTTTTTCAATTCAGTTATTGTATTTTTCAGCTCTATAATTCTTTTTAGTTCTTTTTTTTATACGTAATTTCTGCTCCTTTGTTGATATTCTCATTTTGTTCTTATATATTTTCCCCGATTTCCTTTTTTGAATCTGTCTATGTTATTCTTTAAGTCATTGATTATATTTAAGACATCAATTTTAAAGTTTTGTCAAACAAATCTGAACCTAATTTTTTTTTAGGTTTGGTTTCTGGAGATTTATTTTATTCCTTTGAATAAGTCTAATTTCCCTGTTTTGTTTTTGTATGCTTTGTAATTTTTTATTGAAAATTAGACATTAAAAAAAATAGCTACATTTCCCAGTTTTGTGTACTGTCTCCATGCAGGTGAAATCATCCAGTAATCAGTCCAGTATAAAAGATCAAAGTCTTTTAGGCTTTTTCTGGGGAGGCATTTTCCCTGGACCTGTATATGGACTTTCTTCCAAATTCTTCCATATACACTGTGCTTTTTAATGTTTTAATTTAACAAAATGTCTTGCTTCTGCTTTTTCTCAGGACCTTAAATGGTCTATCATATTCCTCTCCCCATAATCTCAGGCCACCAGGCACCTATGGGTATGGAGACCCCCTTGCAGCTCACACACACACACATTATGATGCCCACCACTCTTTTCAGTAGACTCCAACCTCATATACAAATTATATTTCTATTCCCATCAGTAATCCCAGTCAGGCAAGATAGATATCAGCAACTTGAGAAGACAATACAGTCAGTCCAGAGCATTGCAAACTGAAGAGCCAGGCGATAAATGGTTTTCTTCTGAACACAATGCACTGTGTTGGGGAGAATGTAAGACAAAGGCAAGCAAAGATGCCATAAAATTTCCTACAATTTTGAGTGTGGCTTTTTTCTTGGTTGGGGGTTTGTTTGGTTGCAGCCAATAATTAGCTTTTTCCTAGAGTCCCCACAAAGCTATGTTGGTCCATATGTTGTACTTTAATTGGTATTTCCATTAGAGAGTGAGGGCCTGGATCTTTCTATTCTATCATCTTGATACACTGAATTCTGAACTGTTCATTTTTAAAATTTGTTTTATATTTCTACTTAAGCTGGGCTAATTTTTATTTCCATTTCTATTTCCAGAATATTTGTGTACTGAACTTTACTTATTTCATATCAAAACTGCTGTTCATCCTACCTAATATATTTTTTATATTTTATGTTTGTTCTACTAGCTTTTTTTTCCATTTTTTCTTCTGAGCATTTCTATCTTTGTTAGTCTGTAAACATATTTTTAAGAGCTGCTGCAAACTCCTAATGTGGTAACTCCAATGTTATCTCAGGGTTTATTTTCATTGGTCACTCTTTTTCTCAACTATGGATCACATTTCCCCCATTTTAATACTGAATCATATGCATAATACTTATGGGGTTATAGTCTCTTATCTCTATATTTTGACTTTTGTTCTACCAACTAGGTTACTTACCAGCTAGCCACTTTGAGACCATAGAGGCTTAGTTTCATTCTTTATTAGATTTATCTCTTTTTGTTGCATCCTTAATCATAATGTAAAATATGCAGTTCAGAAACATAGTTTTACTCAAAACACATGACTCTTCTTGGGTTTCTTTGTGTCTTCCAAGGTGCTAGTTAAGCCAGTACATGGAAAATACAGTAATTGTCAATGAAATTGTAGGGTTTAAACTAAGATTTTGAGAGTCCTCCCACTGTGGTTTCCTTCTGCCTGAAATCTAACCCTACTTAAATTTCAGATACTGTGGTAGCTCTCAAAACACTCTTTCACATCTCAAGACATTAAGATTGTAAACTTCTATTTGAGTTCTAGCTAGCCATTGGGTGATACAGAACTAAGGAATAGTTTTGGGGACAAGCCAAATAAACATGAATTTCACACACAGAATTTTCGTCCTTAAAAGGAGTAAACCAACTCCAATTTCAGTACAGTATTGGTCACTCACCAATGTCTTCAAATAATATTTTTAAACAAATATTTGTTCAAAGTTTATAATTGCTACCTGCAAGAGGGTTGGCCTGATGCTGCATTGTCTGCTATTAATAAAAATAATGACCTGTTAAATATCAGTTTGCCTTTATATGGAACATCCCAAATAGGAATATCAAGAAGATATGGAAGTGACGGATATACTCAGAAAAATATAATATTTCTAAAGTTAATAATTGTCAATAAGCACAAGTTAGTTCAGGTGAAGAGGTAGTTTAATTTTCTGATATTTTCCAAATTATTTGATTCTAGATAACAACATATTCTTGATATGTTTATAATCATAATGAAGAAAGGAGGAAGTTATAATGACATGATTTAATTTTGAAATCAGTACAATGTAACAGGAATTTATAATTACTTTAAAACTTCTACATGCTTTTGAAAATATGGCAATGAACACGTTTCTTGATATTGGAGTAATGGTATTAATAGAATTTTCTCAACAACTTGAAAGCACTTTAACAAAATGGTGTCCATATCAACTTTAAGATCTCAAAATAAACATTTTCCAAGTGTAATAATAATAGTGATCTAGATTTGCATTCACGGTTTCTGACAGAAATGTATTTCCCATATAGCCCTATACTAAAAGTCAGCCATCGAATGTTAGTGAGCTGGATTCAGTGACCATTTTTGAGTTGTAAGGGTAATCAGCAGTTGACATCAAAACTGAAATTCATTGACTATTTCTTAAGTACAACACTAACATGTAAATAATAATTACATCATCATACAGTCATTTGACCTGATTTGGATTTCAATTCTTCTTGTTTATTATGTTTACATGTGAGACATTTTTCTTATTATTTATTCTAAATAGAGTAATTCTTTGTGTCACAATATTGCTTCTCTGTTACCAATTTTTTTGTGTATGGCCATTTTCTTCTATTTTGTCTGTCATATTAAAGAGAAAAAAAGTTTTTTTCCTTTTCTTTATTTTATAAGTGACAGTTAACTTTACCAAATGTATTGTTTGAGGTGTACTTGCCAAAAGAAGCCATTTTTGGCACCTGGCAAAAAATATGGAAATTGCTTTGTGACTATACCCACATCCAATTATCATAAATTGTTCTTAACCTGAGATTGCATAAATAGATATGATGGACAGATGCAAAAGATTCACTGAATACCTCCAAGTTACTTGTAAAATATTAGAATTGGAAGTGATATCAGCCAGAGTTATTCACTGATGTGCAGGCATCATGGATTGAAAAACTACTTGTGGAGACAATTGTTTTTAAATAATTGTCCCAAAACAAAAATTGTTTTTAAATCTACTGTAGAAAATAAATCCCATACTTACAATTTTAATAAGTATGTTAAAGAAAACAAACAGTAGGTGAAATAAAAATAATATTACTCATTCTTTGGTCTACTTTAAATAATAAGTAACATCTGTAACATTTTTAACATCTGTAAGTATTTTTTATTATTGTTATAAAAGAAAAACATGATGTTTCTGGATGAAAGGTAAAATTATTATTCCTTATAGTAATTACATGCATCCTTTCTTCATGCCTCATATTTTTCTACTTTATGACAATGAGATGAGGGCATATGTCACTCTTCCTGTGAAACAGCAGTTTCTTGCAACACAAAAAAAATGACTCTGTAAACATATATAGAATCTGGACACCTGCCCCCTCTCCTCTGGAAAGAGTGACAGAAACTTGTGCTACCTAATATCTAACAATCCTTTGAAGGACAAATGCATGGCTTTAGCTTACCTCCCTTTGAATAAAAGCTTATCTCTGGGAAGATGAAAATCCCCCAGAAATCTTTCACCATCTTACAGTTGCCCACATTTTAGTCATCCTTTGACTTCCAAGGTTTGTCTTTTATCTCAGATTGCTATTAGTTTTTGCTCAGCAAGTCCTGACTGTGAAGAAATTAGAAGATACTCATATTGCTTCCCATCAAGATACAATAGTACAAGCTGAAATAATTATAAATGCATAATAGTAAGATGTATGGAAAATCTTTCCAGTAAGTCAGAAATTCACAGACTTGATGTAGAAAAAAAGTCAAAAACCTATATGTGCTTTAAGAATTTCAAGAAAATTAATTTAGTTAAAGTATAGAAGAAGATAAGTCTATTGAAGAGATTTTGATGAAAACTATGTGACTAAGCCATGGAGGTGACATTTATGGACAGAATGGAATAGATACAAAATGAAATATCTTTCCCAGTATCAACAGAATATCTCCTGATATATGAACAAATCATCATGTAAATTAATACTATTATCAATTCACTATTCTATTATCATAATATCCTCCTGCCTCTTTTCTCCAACCTCAACCTTGCCACTGTTAATTGATATCGAAATTAACTTAGTAATGATCTTTCTAAAAATATCTGTCTGAGAAAATTAAGCACCTGCTTGAAATCCTTGAAATCTACATAGTTTTCACATTTTCCTTCCTTATCTGATTGTTGTCTACCTCACTTACCTAATCTGCTTCTCTGACCTCCCAACCAGTCCCATTTACATTTACTTTTTGAGCAACATAGTTTATCATGTGCATTTATTCTTTAAATGACATGAATATTCTAAAATTAATTATGATTTAAACCTGTTTGGATCATAATTTTTTCCCTGCTTATAACATCTTCCACTCATATTTGTTAATCTAGCTTTTTCACATGCCCTTCAAATTTCAGATCAGTCTTTGCATCCTCTAGGAAAAGTTCTGGGTATGGTTTAAAAATCTTAACTCTGTGATTTCTTGACATTCTCTTTGTTTCATTTTCTTAATATTTAACTAGACATGATTTCCCTAAAGATAATTTTATTTTTTAACTTTAAGGCCATTCTCATTTGCAGACTCATAAGAATTGTTCAAAGAATATCTATTGAATGAGGCAGCAAATTAATATCTAAATAAACTGTTCAATTGAGCAAAGGATGCATTTATTGGATACGTAATATGTGCCATCACTATGTGAAGGACAATGGGAAACATTTATTTTTTTTTAAATGTGAAAAATAAACAGTATGAAACACCTTTTGCTAACAGCTTTTGTCAAGAATGTATGTGTTGAAGAAATTCTGAACTATTCATTCTTCTGAATAGAGATGATATTAACTAACTTAGCTATTTTACCTACCTCTTGTTATAAACATATATGAAATGTCATTGCCTTTGTACAAATGCACTACAATTTATTTATACATTAAAATGTTGATACACTTGTTGGTTACTTGGGGAGTTACTACAGATGTCTTTTATGAACAAGGTTATATGTACAATGGGGGACATGTGAATGAATTGGCTATTATCATTTGGAGTAGCAAAGCTGGGTCATAGATTATCAATATGGTCAAATTTGGTATATACATTATACAGCTATGAATGTTTACTTCAATACTATAGGGACAATAGTTTACTAAATATTTACAGGTTACTATATATAGAGTACTACAGTACTATAATTTACTAACAACAGTGTAGGAAAACTCATTTCTTTATATCCTCACCAATGCCTGCGCTATTGTCTTTCAATTCTCAGTTTTCCAATTACAATGACTTTCAGCAGATTTTTATATATTTCTCAAATATTTAAGTATCTTTATATATGAATTACCTGTTCAGTTCCTTTTCAACTTTGTGCTTAATTTTTTTCTTACTGATTTTGGGAAATATGTGTATATTATGAATATTTCTCTTTAATTTTTTTCTTAACAACAATCCCTACTATCCATTTTTCCAAATTTTTGATATTAAAATAACTATATCTTCATAGGAAGGTGAAAAGATAGTACACATAAGTCCTTTGTACTTTCACTTAATTTTCTCCAATGGTTATACCTTACATAATTATAGTACAATATCAAAAAACAAGAATCTGTCATAGGTTCAATGTGTGTGTATAATACCATGTCATTTTATCACATGTGCAAATTTGCACAACCACTACTGCAATCAAGATACAGAACTATATTATCAACACAGCTGGCTCATTAGAACTGAGCCATGGTAAAATTCTTACTCTCCACTAGACCTCCTCTGAAACCCCCCAGAATGTAGTAGAGAGCTGCCTCATTTCCCTCAAGTGAAGGTAGAAGCCCAAGTTCCCTAATTGATCTCCACTGACACTATAAGAAGGAACCCTTCCACTGACACTTAGGAATCCTAAGTGTCATTTACTGCCAGTGTGAATGAATGCCTCAGCTCCCTACTTGGCATCTCTGACACTACCCTGGTGAGGAAATTGTGTTGCTTCATTACAGCCTGGCAAAGATGGAAGTCTGCACTCTCCACTCAGCCTTTGGGGTGGGGTCACAATTTCTTCTGTGGAGTTTGCCTGGAATAGAGCAGTTATTGTCTAAAAGTTTTCTTTCTTACAAAACTTCCCCTTTCCTGTTATTTTTTTATCAATATTTCTTTTTTTTTTTTTTTGGCTAGAAAGAAGTTTATACAAAAGACTATTCTTATACCATTACTCTGTAGTACCAGCTTTTTTATAAATCAACTCTCAATATTTTTAGATTCCATTATATTCCATTGTTCTATTTATTTATCTTATACATATGTCTTACTTTATTAATTATATAACAAGTCTTGACTTCAGGCAGAGTATATCTCTTTCTCTAAAATTTATTTTATTAATTTTGGTCTTCTTAATTTATCTCAATATTTTAGCTTAGATATGTTGTACATTTTTCTTAGAATGATTCCTAGCCTACTTAATTCCTTTCCTTCTTTGCTTATTTTCCATAAGTGAACTTATTGGCAATATGATAAATCATATTTATGGAATTAAAACTCAATATTGAAAAGATTTCTCTAAATGGATTTGTATATTCAATGGAATCACAAACAAGTTACTGATAGATTATCTATTTTATATTAAGACAGATATCAGGAGGAAGAAGATTGAAAATATGATATTCACATTTCCCCTTAACATTGTAAAATATTAAATGTTATTGAAAATGTATCCTATCATATTTCAAATCATCTTTTTTAAAGCATCCTTGTACTGATTGGTAGTTTGAATAGAGTTCAGTTTATTTTAATACATATGTTGTTAAGGACTGAGAGAACTTCAATTTTCTTCTCAGGTAATTTATTTGTTATCTGATTCCCATAAGCAAAATTACTGATACAAGAAAAGAAAGCTTTATGAAAAGAAGATGGTAGATTTTGGAAGTCAAGACTCCTTTCTACTCCTACCCTCCTCACTGATGGAGTTAAGGCTAATCACACCTTTCTGGCATTTGGGGGTTAGCTGATATAGTGTGAAGGCTCCCTGTGATAGATGAGAGTTTTCAGACTCCAGCTGAGTGGCTGGAAAGAACAGTGCTTATTAAGAATCTACACTTATGTGGAGAGCCAAGATAGTACATCAGAAAAATAATGATCTGTCCTAAATCCAATTTGATGTTCATTCTGTAACAAGAGCAGGGAATTTTAGTAGAAACTGAAGTAAACTATGAACCTAACTTTTTAGCTTTTTCTCTTAGCAATTTTTAAATTTCTCAAGGAAGAATATTTTTTCCTTCAAATTTGCATTTATTCAATGAATAATCCACTATTTAAATCTAGATCCACACATGAATACATTATTGGAAAGGACATTAGATAAAATAAATAACACAGGAATGTAGGTAAGGACAACAGGATTTTGGTATCACCATTGTACAAACTGTTTATGTCAACACAAAATCCATACAAACCATGTTGTATGGACTTCGGCTAAACATTTAATATCCATGGGGCTCACTTTTCCAATGTAGCATATGAGAACTTGGCAGATATAAACAACAAAATTCTTTCTGATTGGGAACATTCATCTATTCACTTCCTTCTAAGCATTTTAAGCATCTTTCCCCAAACTGTTTGCTCTCAATTTAAAGCATGCTCTTATAGGGCCAGGAGTAAGCAATGGATTCTTTTATTCTTTCTACAAATTTTAAATTAAAAACAATGAAATCAGTGGAGCATGGTAGTGGCATAAATAATGCTGAACCAAGATTATAATTAGACTATTAACTCAAGATGGGTAATTGAGAGAAGATTTTCTATTTCTTTTCTCTCATTTTTAGTGTAATTTCTAATCCCCTTAGCTCCTTATACTACTATGTACAGATTTAACAATCTAGATCTTCGTTAATTTTTCACTTGTCAACCAGTCACTTTTACCAAATCACCTGGAAGCTGTTTGTTTTGAATCAACTGATGAGTGAATAATTTTTAAATTCATGGTCTATTCATGTACTTCCTTGCTTTTGCCAAAGAAGATTAAGGTGCAATTGTATGTGTGTGTGTGTGTGTGTGTGTGTGTGTGTGTGTGTGTGTGTGTGTGTTTAAAAGAAAGACAATTAACATGAGAGAAAGCTACAGGTATTGAAAGAGAAAAAAAGGCCTTACTTCTATGAAATTCGTCTCATTTATCTTCCTTCCCATTCTATCCTAGTTCCTTCATTTTTCTCCCACCAAAATGTAATATTAGCATGGTTTAGTGTTTCCCAGTAGGAAGAACTGTAGTTGTACATTCAAATTCCTCAAACCAAAAAGCAATCAATACACTATGGCCGGTATGTTGTTCCTGAAGAAAATTGTTTTTGTGCTTCTTAAAGGAAGAACAATGAGTATCAGTGAGAAGAAAAACCCGGCCATGGAAGTAACTGTATTTATCTTTCCTCAAGAGGAAAATTAAACAAAAAAGTTAACTTTAAAACAATGATTAACTTAAATCTCTTTCATGAGCATTATATATGGTCTTTCTAAGGGAAAAATCATGTCAGTAACCTACAAAGAAGGTAAGAAAATATTATGTAAAGGAAAATGTGGATGTTCAGGGCATTCAAATTATATACACAAATTGGTGTTCAGTTTAAGTATGGGTGGCTGTCTTTTCTTTTCTTTTCTTTTCTTTTTTTAATGTGTGTGTTAAATATGCAATAGGCTGGAAGTAATGGAAGCCTAAAATTAAAATTACAATATGATATTTTCCAGTTTGCTAACACTAAATTGACCCTAAAGCATTTAACATAAGATGAGGTGGGACACAATCCTTAAGGGAAAGAGCATCTTTTGACTCTCCTACGCTTCCCTATATGCTGATATCTGAAAGATAATTAATACATTTGTATATGAGTAGAATGACTTTTGGAATAAATAGCATTTTTAGAAACTATGTGATGGGTTGAGATAGTCACAGTTGAAATTGATTTGGGGTGAAGTTCTCAATGCAAAGTAAATTCATCCTGAGAAAATTGTGGTTCTGAAGGTTCAGAAATCAGGGAAATTTGACATTGTGTGCTGGTGGTTATAATTTATCGTGACATAATCACTTGAAATGGGCTTATGTTAAGAGAATAATACACTGAACAGAAAGTTTTCAACAACAAATCAAATATATTTGTCTGCAACAAAACAAAGGTAAATTGAAACAGCTGAACTCTGATAAACCTTATTTATTTTCCTGCCCCACTTGGGGCACATAACCTAAACTGACAGCTTTGGTAGAACCTGGAATACTGGAACAGTTAGGGGGGATCGGGGGGGTGATTAAAAGATTGAAGGTCATCTCAAGAATTCTCTGCCGATAGAAACATGTGAGGGGACTTTGATGAATTACTCTGACTTGAGGAGAGATGGGGGAGAAGAGAGAGAGAGAGATAGGAGTTGATTGTATTTCTCCCCCAAACTAATCAAAGAGATCATATCACCAATTACACAGGCTTCATCTAATTTAAAGTCATTAGCAATATTATGTGCTAAGTAATCTAGTTCTATTTTATAGATCATGTGAGTAAAAAAATGTTGCCTACCATATCAGTAAATAAAGGATGTTGCAGCCCTCAAGCCATCACATTACAGCCATCCCGATGGTAAGCTCTGAGGGAACTCAGGATAGAAACAGGATGCCCACCATCAAGCCATCAGCCACTGCAGACACCCCACCCCATAAAGTTGCACCCTGAGGAGATTCAGAATAGGAAAACACAGGATACTGGCCCCAGATATCTGAGGTACATATCAAAGGAATGATTTCAGTGAGCCCTGATTTTGCATCTTTCTGTGCGTAGAAAAGCACTAAATTCCTTAACTTGAGATACCTGGTTTTCTTTACTTAACAGTAATCTTTTGATGTTCTGACTACCTGGTCTTTGTTTCAAAAACTCCTATATATTCTTGCTCCTGCCTTACCTCTTCAGAGTAGTCTGTCCGAGGTAACTGAAAGGCTGTGTCCTGGGCTTAAATCTTCAGTTTAGTGTGCCAAATAAAACGTAATTCTCAACTTTTAGGTTGGGCATTTTTTTCAGTCAACAATCACCATATGATATACAGGGCCAGAACTAGGGTGAGGTGACAGAGACATGTCTCTTGAGTGTAAAATTTAAGGGGTGCCAAAGCACACAGTAATCAAGATAAATATTTTAACACAATTTTTTTAATGGAAATTAAAACAAAAAGCCCCTGATGAGCAAAAGATCAAAATTTTAATTAATGATAGAATCAGTATATGATTATTTATGCATTCTAAAGAAATTTTCCTGTCTAGTTCATTACCTTGCAGGCTCATGATAAAGCCCTCATTCTAAACAGTTTCATAACTTCAGAACATAAGAGCACAAATGTAGCATCATTTCCCAATTTCCTTAGTGTGTGTAAGTTTGCAGCAAAATATGCCTGGTCCTCCTCAGTTCCACAGAATCCATTGTTTGACGGCTGCAATTCTAAAGCATAATTACGGAAAATCAGGCACTTCTGGAACTTCTCTTTTTACTCCCCTTCCTTAGTTTTTTTCCTTAATTTTATTTCCCTCTCTTCTGGTTTCAGTTGATGCTGTTAAGAAGTCTTCTTCAGTCTAATTTGATTTTCCTCTACAATAGAAAATAAGAGTAGGTCATCTAGTTTCTATCTCTGACTGTTAATGATATTCTTTTTGGTTTTTGTGTTCAATAGCTTTATAAACATATATCTAGATTTGGATTTGTTTTATTTATCCCGATTAGGATATATCGTTCTTATGACTGAATGCAAGTTCATGTGCCTGATGCACAGTGAAGCCAAACAAACTGAAACGTCAGAGTTTGGAGCAAAGAAAGGTTTGTTGCAAGGGCCAAGGAAGGAGAATGGGTGGGTGGCTCATGCTTAAAAACCTAAACTCTCCAAAGGGTTTCAGCAAAGCATTTTTAAAGGCAAGGTGAGGGAGGGGCAACCCAGGGTATATGATCAGCTCATGCACAATTCTCTGACTTCTTGTTGGTGATCAATCCTTAGGAGCAAGAAGGCCTGGGACTTGCATGCTCATGACCATCAAGTAGTTCATTTCTTCCATTTTGTTGTGGTTTTAGCATCTGAAAAAACTCAGGAAATATGCATCAGGTACTATTATCTAGGTACTTCAGAGAGGAGCTACAGCAGAGGACATGGGGAAGGGGCCTGTCCTGGGAAGGCCACATTGGGTTCTACTCAGTTACATTCTCACTGGATATAAGGACTCACACTTTTCAAGTGTTCCAGGAAGTTTCCAGTTATTATTTCATCAAAATGTGGTTGTCATCCATTCTTTTTATTTTTTCCTTCTGGATTTACATATAGACTGACACAAAGGCTTACATACATATACACAGACTGATTTTTCCATCCTATCATCTATATCTCTTTACTTTGTATCCATATTTTATTTTCCTGTGTTGTATATCAATCATTCACAATTTATCTCTTAAGCTCTATATAATCTATTCTTCATAATTCCACTAAGGTTTGATTTTTCACAATTAAAAATTTCATTTGTATAGGTGTCACTCTGTATCAAATTTGCCTGTTCATTTTGACAGCCTCTTATGTTTTATTCATTTATCTAATTTATCTAGTTAAGTATTTTATCTAATTAAGCATTTAGCTAGTTAAGTATTCCAAAGACATCGCCTCTAAATTCTTTATCTCACTTTGAATATCCAAACCTCCTACTGATTGTTTTTTCTTCTCTCTCTCTCAGCATTTTGTGTATGCTTGATAATTTTTGGTTATGAGTCTATTTTTTGTTTTGTTTTGTTTTTACTGTGAGACTCCTATATACCTGTATTGGGGGGAAAAAAGATAATTTTCTTCTTCCATGGACCACAGAGGAACACTAGCCAGAAAATACTAAGAAAAGTGTACAGATCAAATATGAAAGCCACAGATTCAACTGCACCTCTTTGCAAACTCAAATCTACATGACAGAAAAGATTATAGGGCTACATGTTCTCTAACCATTTCAGCTCTTTGTATCCGCCTGTAGCTTAGACTCCCAGCCCCCCAAATATGCTTTTCTTGGGGGGGAGTGTCTTTGAAGATCTCTTCTGCCACTCCTAGGTACAAAAATGCTACAAAGAAGGTGTCTTATCCATGACAAATTTGTTCTATAGGCAGAGGTGCTTCCAAGACACCCAGGTTGCCCTACACACATAAGTAGTTTATTTCTTCTATTTTTATCAAATTTGGCTATGTTGATTTCATTTTGGTTTTGGTTTAGTGCAACTCCCTTATTGATAAATTTCAGTAAATTTGAATTTCAATATTTCTCAATAGATGTAGGTATTAAAATCATCTGGTCCTAAAATTAATTCAGAGGATAGTTCTTTAGTGAAATTTTAATTTTTGAAAGGTTAATTATGTATTTACATTCACCATATCTTTTGTGTTCAACATAAGTCATTCGTAATTAAGTAAATCATTCATGTCACTGAGAATTTTACTTTTAATTCTATATTTTTGAGAATATAATTTCCAACTTTTCTTCTCTAAATTTCTTTGGTATCTCTGCAGAATTTTCATCCTTAATATAATTTTGAGTTTTTTGGTGTTTTTTTTTTTTTTTTTTTTTTTTTTGTGGTATGCGGGCCTCTCACTGTTGTGGCCTCTCCTGTTGTGGAGCACAGGCTCCGGACGCACAGGCTCAGCGGCCATGGCTCACGGGCCTAGCCGCTCCCGGCATGTGGGATCTTCCAGGACCAGGGCATGAACCCGTGTCCCCTGCATCGGCAGGCGGACTTTCAACCACTGCGCCACCAGGGAAACCCTGGTGATTTTTAAAACATTTTTGATTGGATTGGCTAGACATTTATCTATTTATGGAAATAATTCTAAGCTTTGTTTGCCAGTTCTACTTTTCCCTTCTTTTTTAAAATGAGTTCATATATCCTTTACTGATTTCTTCTCCATCTCCAGGCATATTTTGGTTCACTGTTAAAATATCTTGTTTTAACAAGCTAAATTATTTCTTCTGAGCATTCCTGAAAGTCATGCCATGTAAGTTTTGATAGTATCGTTATTATCTAAGTGGCAATACAAATCCTGTCTTTGCTCCTCCTCTTATTGTCTCTATGATCTTTGTCATGTTACTTTTCTGTACCTCAGTTTACACTTCTGTAAAGTAGGACTGATAATAATAACTATCTCATAGAGAAGTCTTTAGGATCAATGAAGTAATAAATGTAAATAAAGTCTGCCAAGCAGTAAGGTCTATAAAAATATTAAATTTAATTGGTATTATTGTTATTGATATTATTATAGATAACTTTCATTTGCTTATTATGGGTCTCTCTTAAGTAAGTATCTATGGTTTAGCTCTAGTGTTCTCTATTTTTGCTATTAATTGTAATGTTTTTTGCACTATAATTAGGTAATTATTTCTATTTTATTCTTTATAGCCATTTATTTTGATTTTTAAACGGGCCTTATATATAATTTGCTTAAATATTAGTTTCATAGGGACTTCAAAGGAATGTGTACTGTGTATGTGTTTGTAAACTTTTCCTTTTACATCATTTAAATCTTGTCTATTAGTATATTTTTATGGTAAGGCTATACTTACAGATATCCTTTCTCTTCAGCTTCCAGACACATGGGGTGTGGAGTTAGGAGTGGAGCTTATACACCTAGTTCTGGTCAACAAGCTATTAGCAGAGATAATGTGGACTATGTTAGGTTTCAAGCATTTAATACTCACCCCAGTTCTCTAGCCACCTCTTTTCTTCTACAACAAAAGTGGAGAAAGTCTTGTCTTAAAATATTAAGTCAAGATATCAAGCAGCCTGGATTACTGAATCATCATATGGAGGACAATGGCTTTGAAGAGTCACTAGGTCTGCAGGGGACTTTGAGTGAATGAAATACAATTATTTTTTAAATTATTAAACCATAAAAATTTGGGGATTACTTATTAGCTACAGTAGGGTGAATGTCTTCAAAACTCAACTTGGTTTGGAACTTGAGGACAGAACATATCTGAATTATTGAGAGGTGAGGGGCAGGTATGTCAGGCCAGAGGGTACAAGTAAAGGTGCTGAGGAAAAGGTGTAGAGATCAGCCTAGCAGCATCTAGAGGGCAAGCATTTGTCCTGGTCAAAGATGGCATGGGGATTGGCCTCCACAAGAGAACCTGATTCCAGGATTTTCACCTGGCCAATTCTTCAGGACAGAGAACACAGTGAAACTCATCTGCAAGAAATGAACACAGGAGAAATATATAGCACGGAATGGTTTCTTTACTCTGATCTAAGAGTATGATTTAGGGTATTTGATTACAGTTTGCTAAGGATTGCTGTTCTTCAGAGAAAAGCAAAACTATGCAGGTAGTAGTGACTATTGATTTTGGCACAACAATTACCAGAAGAGTTTATAAGTCAGCTATTCATCAAAGCCGGAGGAAATATTACACACATATCACATATTAAAAGAAAACAACCCCAAACTGATGTCCTTGATGCAGTCTAAAAACTGGCACCAACTGAATTTTTCTAAGGTCCTTACTACTCAGATAACAACCTTACAAAAAG
Source organism: Leucopleurus acutus (assembly GCF_964270905.1). NCBI lineage: Eukaryota > Metazoa > Chordata > Mammalia > Artiodactyla > Delphinidae > Leucopleurus > Leucopleurus acutus. The sequence continues at coordinate 10,176,831 of NC_139154.1, forward strand.
ATGCTCAAAGCCCAGGTGATCAGGATACTCAGGAGAAAGTCTAGTGCCATGGTAGCTGTTTACTTTTTAATGATCAAACTCAATGGAGTAAAATTTATATATATGTATATATATATATATATATATATGTATATATATATACATATATATAATATTCTATAATGTTATATATAGATAGGATCATCTAATAGGTCTTTGAATAAATGATCATCTCCCATGTATGTGGTCTGACTGTGCAGGAAATTTGAATCTGTCAAATGCACAGTGAAATTGCCAGGAACCCTCGAGAAAGACAATTATCATGTGACATAAAAAATCGTATTTCAAAAGACAAAGTAGATATCAGAGTTTATAAATAAGGAAAGCCTCTTCGTTCCAGAAAGAGTTGGGCAGGAAGGATGTGATCTAAAACTTTAAATGAAAGGAGAAAAAATAATCTTATAAGAAGAATACTAAACTATAAATTTACATTTTTCTTCTTACATTTAAATATCATGTCTTTCATTCTTTACTGAAGGTTATAAAATGATGGAGGAAGAAAGTTAGAATGTTCCATGAAAAATTATGTATTATTTTCTTTAAGACTCTGTGAAAGTGGCTGTGGATGACTAAGACTGATAGAGTCTTTGCTATAAAGGTGACAATAAAGGCAGCACTTTCACAGTGGCATTCTCCACAACATGGTCATTCTGTTACACCTTTAAGACATGCATAAATATCTACCCAAGGTTGATTATTTCACCTTCAAAGAGATTCCACTAGAACTATGCTTTGGAGCTTAAAAAAATGTTATTGAAATATACTTTATAAATAACATTGTGTTAGTTACAAGTGTACAGCAAAGTGATTCAGTTTCATTGTAGAAATGTTTATTTAGGTCTTCTGCCCATTTTTTGATTGGGTTGTGTTTCTTTTTTTGTTTTTCTTTTCATATTGAGCTGTATGAGCTCCTGGATTTTTAATTTATCAAGACCTATTCCTTTTGTTCTAAGATTAACTAGATTCTAAATCTTTATTTAGGCTCTCCTAATACATGAAATATCTTCTTACTTAGTTAAGATCAATCTTTTGAATAAATATCTTAGTCTCTAGTTGATCGTTATCAAATATAACTTTAGCTTACCTAGCTCAGAAGGGATAGCTCATGGTGAATAGTCCAATATTCAGTCCAAGAAAGGAAAAGTAAATTTATATAAGCTGATTTAAGTGGAGCCTTTTTCTTTTTTGTGTGATGTTTTCTTATATTTCTTAAAAAATATCTTGCTTCTAGGTTTGTTATTTCTATCCTATTTTGACTTATTCTTGTGTATCCTAAGCTATTTCTATCTGCTTAGTTGTAACCAAGATTTTTCTGTCAGCTTTGTTAACAAAGTACAGAAACTTTCCATTAAAATAAAGGAAACATTTTAAACACAGGGTCTAAAAATAACTAAAACTGCTGTTATTAAGTGTTTTGGTTTTAAGAGAAGAAAGAGTAAGTAAAATATCTTGAAGGAAAGGAATTCTGTTAATCAAAAACATTAACATTTTTGACACAGACCCTGGTATTATGGATAAAATACCCAGGAGCAAAGCTTAACCCTGTTCCTTACTGTATCATCTAGAGCAAGGCCTTTAATTGCTCTGAGATGGTCATCTCATAGAATTGCCTTTAAGAGTACATGCTCTAGTTGAGTATATTGTATTAAAATTATTTTATGGCAATTTTGAAAGAAAGAAAAGCATATTTAAGGAAAATGACCTTTTATATGCCATATAAATACCCAACCCAGTTCACCTTTAAATGGAATGCCAACAAGTGACTGGCAAGATTCTACTATAATTTTATTGTATTACAAGTTTAATATGGTAATCTTAATTGTTACTGTGGTTAGGAGTAGTTTACTAGGACAAATTTTTTATATTTATAACTCGATGCCTTAGGGTTCTTTTATTTTCACATTATATACAGAGCTAAAAGATTATGTGAATATATGTAAAATTCTCTAAAAAGGTAGAGGGTTTGAGATCATTATAAAGCCAAGAAAGCCTTGAAACAGAAATAGAAATACGTTGGTTTAATGTCTCGCTTTTGAGCTGTGTGCAGAAGATGCCCTGGCAACAAGAGATTAAATGTGTAAGTTTGAGATCACCGAGCAACGTGTTATATCCATAAGCTTCTGCTACTAAAATCTCCAAACAAGGGAGAGGAATACATGGGATATGAATTATTATTTCTAAATATAATTATGAATCATTCATAGGTTCAAAATAAATAAGTGTGTTTTTAGGGAGGGCAGTATATTCTTAAAGAATTTAGAGCTGTATGTGTGTGCTTACAACATTTTATTCCTAGTTTACCTTTTGTCCATTTTTACTCAGGCCTTTCCCTTCCCATTGTAGAGAATTTGCCTTGAAGAACCAAATCTGTCAAATCATGACAAATATCTTACCAGCTGGTCTTTTACATACTTGCTAACAGAAAATAATAGTTGCCATAAATAGAGTTATTCAATTAACTCTCCCCCTCACCAATGAGGCCAGAATTCCTGCTACTTCCCTGATCAATATAGGAACAGTTTTCCTGAGTTCTTTGTTCCACCTGTGTTCCATACATTAAATAACTTGTTTTCTTTTTGACACAGTTTCTATTTATCACAACTGTTCCCATTTCCTTCCTCACTAGTCTTACCCTCAGGAATCTACACTCTATCCACTCCATCATACATTGGCTCAGGAATCTTCCAAAGTCTGAATAACTTGATCAATTAATCTTTACAGGGTGTTTAAAATATTGTTATTTCAAGATTAATATACAACAACTTTGGTTTTGATGTGAAGCATCAAGGTTATACTTATTTTTGCTATAGAATCTTTATAATAAGCCTTATAAATAGGTATTCCTTAATTGAGGAGTCACTCTAGACTTCTGGAATAAGCGTATAAGAACATAATCTTAGCTAAGTGTTTTTGGATGGGAATTTGTCTACACATTTTGCAGTGAAATCCTAAAAGAAAAGTGTGTTGTTATGCTTCTCTTGTTGATATGCTTTCTTAGTGTCGGTGCTACTTGAATAAGAACATTGTTGATGGCAATACTGTCTAATGTGATTGCTTTTCTAGTTAAAGCAGCATATGGAAGTCCTGTCACAACATTTCGATTGTCTCAGGGAAGATATGGAACTTAAATCAGTGCCTAATTGTTAGATGCATATACTGCTGTCAAATAAATTATATTATTTTCCCCACTGAAACTGATAAAAAATGGAAATATTAAATCTAATATAAATTTAATATAGTTAGAACAAAAAGGAGAATACTCCTAAAAAGTGCTCTATTGACATGTTCATAGAAGTTATTTTATAATAGAGAAAAAGTTTAACAAATGTTAATAAGTATCCCAAAATAGTGTGACATTTGAACTCTGGCATGCTCAATGGAATAGTATGCAGACATTAATAAAATGATGACATCATAATCTTGAACACTTATAGTGGAATATGACTAAAGCATGACCTCACTTGAAGAACAAATGTACACATATTAGAAAAATAAATCAAAGGAAATCAGACCTTAAAATCTGACTGACCTACTTTTCACCATGGTCTATTAAACTTCTGAACTGTGACCACCTGTTTTAACATAACCTAGCTATCCGTACCATGAATTAAGATGATCTGAGTCAACATGACTTAGTTATTTGGTCCAGGGAAACTTTTCCTGGGAAGGACTAACCTGTTAACCAATAAATAACCTTACTGTTTGCATCAGGAATCCCATGCAGATCAATTATCTGATATAGCAATCTCCTTGGAAAACAGCCCCCTTAAGAAGCAACTGTTTAATTTCCAAGACTAACTTCAACAGCCTCAGCTTTCTATGTCTACCAATCTTAAACTATTACATCAAAAATTTTGTCTAGTCCCCAGCAGTTCCTCTCCCTGGAAGACCTACATTTGAGTCAGACCTCAAGTCCTATAAATATTCATTTTGACTCTTACTTAGACATTACTGTCTTTCACTTTGTCAAGGTATTCCCCGTTACTGTTGACAGTTCTAGCAAATTTAGTTCCATTTTACTAATATGTTATAGTTTGGGGAGCTCGATTCAATGATTTTATTTTAATTTTTATTTTACTTTTTAAAATTTTTATTGGAGTATAGTTGATTTACAATGTTGTGTTAGTTTCAGGTGTACAGCAAAGTGAATCAGTTACACGTATACATATATCCATTCTTTTTTAGAATTCCTTCCCATTTAGGTTACCACAGAGCACTGAGTAGAGTTCCCTATGCTATACGATACATTCTCATTAGTTATCTATTTTATAGATAGTATTGTATAAAAATCAATCCTAATCTCCCAATTCATCCCACCCACCTCTTTCCCCTTTGGTAGCCATAATTTTGTTCTCTACATGTGTGACTCTTTTTCTGCTTTGCAAATAAGTTCATCTGTACCATTTTTCTAGATTCCACATATAAGCGATATTATACAATATTTGTTTTTCTCTTTCTGACTTACTTTACTCTATATGACAATCTCTAGGTCCTTCCATGTCTCTGCAAATGGCACTATTTTGTTCCTTTTATTCCATTGTATATATGTACCACATCTTCTTTATACATTCTTCCATTGATGGACATTTAGGTTGCTTCCATGTCCTGGCTATTGTAAATAGTGCTGAAATGAACATTGGGGTGCATGCATCCTTTTGAATTCTGGTTTTCTCTGGATATATGCCTAGAAGTGGAATTGCTGGGTCACATGGTAGTTCTATTTTTAGGATTTTAAGGAAACTCCATACTGTTCTCCGTAGTGGCTGTACCAATTTACATTCCCACCAGTAGTGTAGAAGGGTCCCTTTTTCTCCACACCCTCTCCAGCATTTATTGTTTGTAGATTTTTTTGATGATGGTCATTCTGACCTGTGTGAGGTGATACCTCATTGTAGTTTTGATTTGCATTTCTCTAATAATTAGTGATGTTGAGCAGCTTTTCATGTGTTTGTTGGCCATCTACATCTCTTCTGTGGAGAAATGTCTTTTTAGGTATTCTGCCCATTTTTTTGATTGGGTTGTTTGTTTTCTTGATATTGAGCTCCATGAGCTGCTTGTATATTTTGGAAATTAGTGCCTTGTCAGTTGCTTCATTTGCAAGTATTTTATCCCATTCTGAGGGCTGTCTTTTCATCTTGTTTATGGTTTCCTTTGCCTTGCAAAAGATTTTAAGTTTAATAAGCTCCCCTTTGTTTATTTTTGTTTTTATTTTCACTACTCTAGGCAGTTGTTCACAAAAGATCTTGCTGTGATTTATGTCAAAGAGTATTCCGCCTACGTTTTCCTCTGAGTCTTGTAGTATCCAACCTTACATTTAGGTCTTTAATCCATTTTGAGTTTATTTTTGTGTATGGTGTTAGGGAGTGTTCTAATTTCATTTTTTTTACATGTAGCTGTCCAGTTTTTCCAGTAGCATTTATTGAAAGACAATCTTTTCTCCATTGCATATTCTTGCCTCCTTTGTTATAGATTAGGTGGCCATAGGCACATGGGTTTATCTCTGGACTTGCTATACTGTTCCATTGATCTGTATTTCTGTTTTTGTGTCAGTACCATACTGTTTTGATTACTGTAACTTTGTAGTATAGTCTGAAGTCAGGGCACCTGATTCCTCCAGCTCTGTTCTTCTTTCTCAAGATTGTTTTCACTATTCAGTGCCTTTTGTTTTTCCATACAAAATGTAAAATTTTTAGCTCTAATTCTGTGAAAAATGCCATTGGTAATTTGATAGGGATTGCACTGAATCTGTAGATTGCTTTGGGTAGTATAGTCGTTTTCACAATATTGATTCTTCCACTCCAATACATGGTATATCTCTCCATCTGTTTGTGTCATCATTGATTTGTTTCATGAGTATCTTAGTTTTCTGAGTACAGGTCTTTTCCCTCCTTAGGTAGGTTTATTCCTATGTATTTTATTATTTTTGATGTGATGGTAAATTGGATAATTTCCTTAATCTCTCTTTGTGATATTTCATTGTTAGTGTGTAGGAATGCAAGAGATTTCTGTGTATTAATTTTGTATCCTTCAAATTTACCAAATTCATTGATTAGCTCTAGTAGTTTTCTGGTAGTATCTTTAGGATTTTCTATGTATAGTATTATGTCATCTACAGACAATGACAGTTTTACTTCTCTTCTGATTTGGATTTCTTTTACTTCATTTTCTTCTCTGATAGCTGTGGCTAAGGCTTCTAAAACTATGTAGAATAAAAGTGGTGAGAGTGGACAGCCTTATCTTGCTCCCAATTTGAGAGGAAATGCTTTCAGCTTTTCACCATTGAGTATGATGTTAGCTATAGGTTTGCAATATATGATTTTTTTTTTTTTTTTGCAGTATGCGGGCCTCTCACTGTTCTGGGCTCTCCCATTGCAGAGCACAGGCTCTGGACGTGCAGGCCCAGAGGCCATGGCTCATGGGCCCAGCTGCTCCATGGCATGTGGGATTCTCCCAGACCGGGGCACGAACCCATGTCCCCTGCATCGGCAGGCAGACTCTCAACTACTGTGCCACAGGGAAGCCCTGTAATATATGTTTTTTTTATGTTGAGGTATGTTCCCTCTAGGCCCACTTTCTTGAGAGTTTTATCATAAATTTATGTTGAATTTTGTCAAATGCTTTTTCTGCATTTATTGAGATGATCATATGGTTTTTATTACTTTATTTTGTCAGGGAACACTTAGGTTGTTTTTTTCAGATCTTTGTTATTGTGAATAATGTTTCAATGAACATGGGAATGCAGATATCACTTCAAGATCCTGATTTCATTTCCTCTGAATATATGCTAAGAAGTGTGACTGCTGGATTATATGGCAGTTTGTATTTTTAATATTTTGAAGAACTGCCATTTTGTTTTCCATAATGACTATACCAATTTACATTCCTACCAGAAGGGTTGCCTTTTCTCCATACCCTTACCAACACTTGTTATCTGTTGTCTTTTTGATAATATACATCAATATTTCACTGGGGTTTTGATTTGCTTGACTCTGATGACAAATGATGTTGAGTACAATATCACATACCTGTTGGCAATTTGTCTTTTTTGCAAAAAATTCAGTACTTTACCCATTTAATTATTTGCTTTGTTTTATTTTTCAGTTTTTTACTATTACTATTGTTATTATTATTATTATTGCTGTTTAGTTGTTTGCTATATATTTTGGATAATACTCCCTTATCGGATATATGGTTTTTGAATATTTTCTTCCATTCCATAAGTTGTCTTTTCACTTTTTGATGGTTTCCTTTGCTGTGCAGGAACTTTTTACTTTGATATAATTTCACTTGCTAAGTTTTGCTTTTATTGCCTGAACTTTTAGTGTCTTATCTAAAAAAATAATTGCCAAGATCAATATCAAGCAGCTTTTCTCTATGTTTTCTTTTAGGAGTTTTATAATTTCAGGTCTTTTGTTTAAGTCTTCAGTACATTTTGAATTAAATTTTTGTAAGGGTAAGATATGGTTCCAATATCCTTTTTTTGAATATGATGTCCAATTTTTCCAACACAATTTATTGAACAGACTGTCCTTTCCTTATTATGTATCCTTGACACCCTTGTTATAGATTATTTGATTGTATATGTGTGGTTTTATTTCTGGGCTCTCTATTCTGTTCTAGTGGTCTATGTGTCTATTATTATGTCAGTACCATAATGCTTCAATCACTATATTTTGTATTACAATTTAAAATCAGGATATGTGATCCTTCAACATTGTTCTTCTTCTTCAAGATCATTTTGACTATTTATAATTCCATATGAATCTTAAGATTGTTTTTTTTAAAAATCCCTTTGGAATTTTGATAAAGATTGCAATGGATCTGTAGATGGCCTTAGGTGGTATGGATATTGTAGCAATGTTGTTTCAATCATTGAATATGAGAATATTTTTATTTATTTGTCTTCTATTTTTTTCATTGCTGTCTTTTGGTTTTCTGTTGACAGATCTTTCACTTCCTCTGTTAAATTTATTTTGAAGTATATATTCTTTTTAATGCTTTTATATATGAGCATTGTTTTATTAATTTCCTTTTCAGATAGTTCTTTGCTAATCTACAGACATACAACTGATTTTTGTATATTGTTTTTGTTTTCTGCAAATTTACAAAATTCGTTTATTTGTTCTTATATTTTTAATAAAGAATTTGCATATTTTAATATATAATACATGTCATCTGCAAATAGAAGCAGTTTTACTTCCTCCTTTCTGATTTTGATGACTTTTATTTTCTTTTCTGGCCAAAATATTCACTCTGTTGAATAGAAGTAGCCAGAGTGGGCACCCTGTCTTGTTCTGATCTAAGAAAAAGCTTTCCAGTGTTCACTGTTAAGTTGATGTTATCTATGGCTTGTTGTGTATTTTTTTTTTAACATCTTGATTGGAGTATAATTGCTTTACATTGTTGTGTTAGTTTCTGCTGTATAGCAAAGTGAATCAGCTATATGTATATACGTATATCCCCATTTCCCCTGCCTCTTGCATCTCCCTCCCACTCTCCCTATCCCACCCCTTGAGGTGGTCACAAAGCACGGAGCTGATCTCCCTGTGTTATGCGGCTGCTTCCCACTAGCTGTCTATTGGACATTTGGTAGTGTATATATGTTAATGCCAATTTCTCACTTTTTCGCAGTTTACCCTTTCCCTACTCCGTGTCCTCAAGTCCATTTTCTATGTCTGCATCTTTATTCCTGTCTTACCCCTAGGTTCTTCAGAACCATTATTTTTTAAGATTCCATATATATGTGTTAACATACAGTATTTGTTTTTCTCTTCCTGACTTATTTCACTCTCTATGACAGACTCTTAAGTCCATCCATCTCACTACAAATAACTCACAGGTTTTATTATGTTAAGGTACATTCCTTTTATACCTAATTTTTAAAGATGCTGTTAAATCATGAAAGGATGTTAAATTTTGTCAAATGCTTTTTCTGCATCTATTGAGATGATCATAGATTTTTATCCTTTTTTCTGTTGGAATAGTGTATTACATTTTTTGATTTGCATGTGTTGAAACAGCTTTCCATCTCAGGGATAAATCCCACTTGATCCTGTTGTATGATTCTTTCAATGTGCTGTTAAATTTGTTTTACTAGTATTTTGTTAAAAATTTTTGAATCTTTATTTATAAGAGATATTGGTATATATATATATATTTTTTTTCTTGTAGTGCCCTTATCTGGTTTTGGTAAGAGAGTAATAATGTCCTCATAAAATAAGTTTGGAATTGTTTTCCCTTCTTCAATATTTTAGAAGATGTTGAGAAAGATTGTCATTAGTTCTTTAAATGGATGGTAGAATTCATCCTTGAAGCCATCTGGGCCCAGATTTTTCATTGTTGGGAGATTTTTGAACACTGATTCAATATCCTTTACTCTTAATTTGTCTGTTCAGATTTTCTATTTCTTCATGCTTCAGTCTTGTTAGATTGTATGTTTTTAGAAGTTTATCCATTTCTTCTAGGTTAACCAATCTGTTGATGTATATTGTTCATAGAATTCTTTTATGATTCTTTGTATTTCTGTAGTATCAGATGTATTGTCTCCACTTTCACTAATTATTTTAGTCTTCTCTCATTTATTGTGGATTACTCTAGCTAAAAGTTTCTCAATTGTGTTTATCTTTTCAAAATAGCAACCTTAATTTTTAAAATATTTTATAATGTCTTTCTAGTCTCTATTTTATTTATTTCTGCTCTAATCTGTATTTCCTTCTTTCTGCTAACTTTGAGCATAGTTTCTTCTTCTAGATTTAGAACTTTTAAATTAGGTAGTTTATTTAAATATCTTCTTTCTTCTTTAAGTATGTATTTATACCAATAGAGTTCCCTTTTAGAACTCATTTTTGGTGTATTCCTTAATTTTTGGTATGTTCTGTTTCCATTTTCAATTGTTTCAAGATACTTCTTAATTTTCTTTTTAACTTCTTTGCCCCATGGGTAGCTCAGAAATGTGCTGCTAAATTTCAACTTATTTGTGAATTTTCTAATTTTCCTTTTTTATTAATTTATAGTTTGATACCATTATGGTCAGAAATAATACTTGAAATGATTTCAATCTTTTCAAATTTGTTCACAATTATGGAATGTTTTATATATGTCTGTTAGGTTTATTTAGTCTATAGTGCTATTCAAGTCCACTACTACCTTATTGATTTATAGGTCTTAGTACCACAGTTGGTGAGCCTGCCTTTGCAAAACTGCTCTCCACCACTTGGGTTCCATCAGGATTTCCCAATCTCCTATTTCCCAAAGTTTCCACAAAGATACTTTTGTCCATGGATGGCTGCCAAGTTATTGTTGCTGTGGCAGAAACAAGTGGCAGACTTCTTGTTTCTCCATTGCTAACCTCAACAGTAAAGTTAATCTGCATCCACTATACAGCCTTAAAGCAATTGATCAAGACATTAACCTTTTCCCCTCACATTGTCCAAAATTTCCTGACATACCTTCATTAAATTTTTATGTCCTTGGTCCCTGATCCTTGCTGTATATCCAAAACAAATTTCTAATTTGGCTCCCAAATACATTTGATGTTCAGTTTGATTATTTACCTAATATACATTTTTCTTCTTCCACATACATCTTCTCAAAGCTCATTCCTCTGGTCTTTGCAGCTTGCTTTATCTTTGATGAAGCCTCACTTCCTAATGACATCTTTGGATCCAAATTCCATTATAACCTTATTTTTTCTTCAGCTGTATCCATGACAGACATTGCATTTAAAAGAAAGAATACAAACAGTTTTCAATAAAGTAAATGTTGACAAATTAAAAATATCTTTCAGATAATTAAGCCTGTACTTTCTTAAAATTTACTTGAAGATCTCTTCCCCCTTTGCATGTTTTAGCCACAGCTGTATGATTATCCCTATAAACAACACAAATTTCTTTATCGTTTAGATAATGAATTTGATTCTATAATTTGGTGATTTTGGGGCATATGATAAACTCTCAATGCCCTGATTTTATTACCACTGTAAAACATTAGGCCATTCTTCCTACCATTCATCTTTAATTCCTTCATACAGGTTGACCCTTAAATTCAATCAAATTTGACTATTTTTGGATAATTTTTTTAAGGGAAAGAGAAAATAACTGGAATAATTAATGCATGTTTTCATCTCAAACTATGTTTTGTTTTTAACTTTACACTCAAAATAAAAAGTTCTTGAGAGCAAGATGATATCTTTATTACATTTACTCTCTCCAAATAAATTGCTTATTAAATCCTCTGCTACATATGCATGGAACTAATCAGGCAGCATAACTCATATGAAATTATAACATAATGGGAGAATGTTAAGAACATTTAGAAAGAGCTGTTTCATGAAACCTGTCTAATTTTATTCTTCGCTCCAAAAGCCACCCTTTCAAATTTCCTCAAATAAAAGAAAGCAAAACTTACTGTATCTCCTCAATGTAAATAGTTATTTACCTTTCACTTTGCCCTTGGCATGGAAACTTTCCAAGTGTCCTTATATGTTTAACAAAGTAAAATATCTACCATGTAGCTATGATGAAAACACTAAGATGGAGCCATTTATTTACAATCCTTGGCCTAATATTAGAAGAGCCAGAAATTTCACTCTACACTCCTGATATTTGTAATAGTCTTTTTTTTTTTAAATGAAAGCAATATAATTTATTTTTTTCTGACAGGCCTTCAAATATTTCTACACTTTGGGAGTAATATAGTGTTTTCCACACAAAATAAGTTTAAGAAAAACATTTTTTTGCAATTGGCATAAAATCAAACTCAAACTAACTAGAAGTAAATTTTTGACCATTTATTTCCTTAATAAAATTTAGAAGCTACACTGTGTGTGTAACATGAAATTGAACAATATACTGAGGTGCTTGTTTTCAAATTATATTTAAAACTGAACTGAGTATAGATCATTATTCAGGGCAGAACATTTTTCTTCTCTCTACAAAATTTCAAAATAAAACTTGGTAAAGTAATTAGTCTTAATTTTAATAGTTAGTGAAAAAAGTTTTGGAAAGTACTTCTCTGCTTTCTTGAACTCATATTTTGTTTTTGTTATAGTTTAGATTTAGGAAAATGCACTACTATCTGACTATGGAGAAAATGGAAATGGAACAAAACGTGGGGGTCATCTCTAGATATTTTGCACAAAGAATATCTACTTAGTGAAGTCCTACCCGTAGATTTATAATTTAAGGTTGAGACTGCCTCCATGAACATCATTTGTTTTGGGTTCAGGGATTGTAAAGTAATTTTAATATTAATCTTCACCAAAAAGAAAGATAGAAGAACTAATGTCTTTAATCAAATGACTTCATAGTAATCAAAGAGAGATAAAATTATTTTGGAGAACAGAAACTTCATTTGTTATGATTTAGTACACATTTTTACATCACTATAATTTCCATAAAACCTAGAGAAGAAAATATCAATTTTATCATGACTATTATCTTTCAAATTAACTTAAATTATGAGAGAATATTGCTTCATATACACATAAATATACTTTATGTCTAATTAATTCTATTTGTTGGTGTGATACACTTATCTTCTCCAGTGCCTGTTGGACCTGAAACAAAATGTCTTTAGATCTAGACTCTACTTAATTATGAGTTACAAAAACACAAACACGTGTGGCTCTCAGACCTTGCTCCTGACTTATCTTTTAATGTTGACTCACACATAAGCAGGCTGATCTACTCCATCTTGAGCAATTAAAGACTGTAAAGACCTTATACCTCCAGAAATTCCTACAGTACCTTCAGACATAAATATTTGAGATTTCACAAATTTCATGACTGAAATTCCTTTGTCTTTCACTGTATTTAAGCTCCCTACTGAAACTAGAGTCTATTCTCCACCATAATTTAATTATCTGAGTTCAGTGTCTCCCCTCATTTACTTAAGGCTGGTCATTGCTTCAAACTGGATGGATGCTCGTATCTACTACCACCACTGTATTTCCAGCCACCTGAATACATGAGTGATCACTGTCAAGAAAACTCTTCTTCCTTCACCATATATCACATTAAACTCATTGGATATTAATACCAGCTTGGATTGTACTTCATGTGCTACATACACTTTCTGACTTTTACTCTGGGTACATTTGCTGCAACAGTACTCCTTTTCTGATGGTAGACTTTTCCATTTCCCTATCTTTTTTTCTCTTTCCTGCTCTATCTTGGCCATTTAATGAATTTGTCCCATTTATTCTTTATTATATATTATGTTTTTAAAACAAACAAAATATAAAAGTACATTTTATTCACTGAGCAACAGCATTTTACTCTTCTAAATTTTCTATCCAACAGAGAGTCTTATTATATTTCTTCTTTAACTTAGATTTTTACCTTTATAACCAAATACCTTTTTATGACCTGGATTACTTTTGTTTCTCAACATCTTGCATTCCCTTATTTCTTTATTGAACTTAGTCTTTCTACTTATTATTGAACCTAATATCTATATGGTGTTACAAAAATTCATAGGAGTGTAAGAGACTACTATGAGCAATTATATGTCAACAAATTGGATAATTTGGAAGAAAATAAAAATTCCTAGAAACAACCTACAAAGACTGAATTATGAAGAAATAAAAAATCTGAACAGACCTATAATAAATAAAGAGATTGCATCAGTCATCAAAAACTTCCCAAAATGAAAAGCCCAGGATCAGATGATGCACTGGTGAATTCTATCAAAAACTTAATGAAGAATTAACAGCAATTTTTCTCAGAGTCTTCCAAAAGATTGAAGAGTTGGAAACACTTCCAAACTCACTTTAAGAGGCAAGCTTTACATTGATGCCAGGAAAATAGGGACACTACAAGAAAATAATAGACTAATATCCCTGATACAGATGAATAATTTCTCAACAAAATACAAGGAAGACAAATTCAACAACATATTAACCAATTTATACACCATGATCAAGTGGGATTGATCTCTGAGTTGCAAAGTTGGTTCAGTATGTGCAAATAAATAAATGTGAAACACCACAACAGTAAAATGAAAAACAATGATATAATCATCTCAATAGATTCATCTCAATAGATTCAAATTCAAAGCATTTGACAAAATACAATATCTTTTCATGATAAAAGTCCTCAAAATTTGGATATAGAAAGAACATACCTCAACATAATAAAGCCCATTTACCACAAACTCCCAGTTTATATACTAAATGGTGAACGATTGAAAGCTTTTCCTTAAGATTAGGAACAAGACAAGACTCTCACCACTGTTATTCAACATAGTATTGAAAGTCCTAAGTAGAACAATTAGGCAAGCCAAAGAAATAAAAGTCATCCACACTGGAAAAGAAGTAAAATTGTCATTATTTGCAGATGATATAAACTTATATAGAGAAAGTCTTAGACCCAAAAAACAACCTGTTGGAACTAATCAGTGGTTTCAGTTCAGAATGCAGGACAGAAAATTGATATATAGAACTTCTTTGAGTTTCTATACACTAAAAGAAACATCTTAAAAAGAAATAAAAATACTATCCCATTCACAATCGCATCAAAAAACAATAAAACACCTAGGAATAAATTAAACCAAGGAAGTGAAAGTTCTGTACACTGAAAACTACAAGACTTTGATAAAAGAAATTGAAAGAGACACAAACAAATGGAAAGATATCCCATGTTCCTGGATCAGAAGAATTATTATTGTTAAAATGTCCATACTACCCAAAGCCATCTATAGATTCAATGCAATTCCGGTCAAAATCCCAATGGAATTTTTATAGAAACAGAAGAAAAAATTCTAACATTTGTATAGAACCACAAAAAACCCATTATAGACAAAGCAATCCTGAGAAAGAACAAAACCAGAAGCCTCACAATTCCTGATTTTAACGTATACTACAAAGCTTTAGTAATTAAAACAGTATGGTACTGGCATAAAAAAACAGACACATACCAATAGAACAGAATACAGATGGTGCCTGACTTATGATGGTTTAACTTAAATTTTTTTGACTTTATGACATTGAGAAAGTGATACCCATTCAGTAGAAACCATACTTTGAATTTTGGATTTTGATCTTTTCTTGGGCTGGTGATATGCATTATGATTCTATCTCATGATTCTGATCAGTGGAGTGAGCCTCAGCTCCCAGCCAGCCATGTGATCACGAGGGTCAACAACCAATACACTTACGACCATTCCGTTTTTCACTTAGCAACAGACTATTCAATAAATTATAAAAGATATTCAACACTTTATTATAAAATATGCTTTATGTTATATGACTTTTCCCAATGGTAGTCTAATGTAAATGTTCTGAGCACATTTAAATATGCTAGTCTAAATTTTGATCCTCTGAGTTTAGGTGTATTAAATGCATTTTCAACTTACAACATTTTCAACTTATGATGGATTTATCAGGATGTAACAACATTGAAAGTTGAGGAAGATCTGTAGATAGCCCAGAATTAAATCCTCATATATATAATCAACAATTTGGTAAGGGATCCAAGACCACTGAGTGGGGAAAAAATAGTTTCTTCAACAAATGCTACTGAGAGAACTAGTTAACCACATACAGAAAAATGAAATTGAACCTCTATCTTACACCACTCTCAGGAATTAACTTGAAATAATTTAGGACATAAACCTAAAACCTAATACCATAAAACTCCTAGAAGAAAATATTGGGAAGAAGTTTCTTGACATTGGTCTTGGCAATGATTTTTTGGACATGACACCAAAAACACAAGCAACAAAAGGAAATATCAACAATTGGGAACTACATCAAAGTAAAAAGTCTCTGCACAACAAAGTTAGCAATCAACAAAATGAAAACCTAAGGAATGGGAGAAAATATTTGCACATCATATATTGGATAAGGAATTAATGTATATAACCCCAAAATATACAAAGAACTCATAAAACTCAATAACAACAACAACAAACAAATCTGGTTAAAAAAAATGGGGAGGGGGTCTGAATAGACATTTTTTCAAAGAAGACACACAAACTTCCAACATGTAACATGAAAATATGCTCAACATCACTAATCATCATGGAAGTGCAAATCAAATCCAGTAAAACTACCCCACACCTATTAGAATGGCTATCATTCAGAAGACAAGAGATAACAAATGTTGGTGAGGATGTGGAGAAAAGGAAACACTTGTGCACTGATGGTGGGAATGTAAATTGGTGCAGCTACTATGGAAAACAGTATGGAGTTTCCTCAAAAAATTAAAGAGATAGCTAACATATAATCCAGCAACTTTTCTGCTTCTGAATATACATATACACATACACAGAACAGGATATGGAAAAGATATCTGCATGCTCATGTTTATTACAACATTATTCACAATAGCTAATATATGGAAACAATCTATGCGTTCATCAATAGATGAATGGATAAAGACAATGTGAGATTATATATATGTGTGTATATATATATATATATATATATACACACACACACACACACATACCACAATGCAATATTATTCAGCCATGAGAAAGAAAAGGAAATCCTGTCATTTGCAACAACTTGGATGGACCTTGAAGGCATTATGCTAAGTGAGATAAGTCAGACAGGAAGGTGAATATGTATGATACTATTTATATGTGGAATATTAAAAAAAATACTTGTAAAGACAGAGAGGGTAATGGTAGTTACCTGGGGTTGGGGGAATGGGGGAGATGTTGTTTAAGGATACAAAAATATGCAACTAATAGATAAATTATTTCTGTAGATCTAATGTAGAACATAGCGATTATAGTAAAAAAATATTGTAATACAAACCTCAAAGTTGCTAAGAGACTATATTTTAATTGCTCTCACCACTGAAAAGAAAATGATCATTATGATCATTATAATTATTATGCCATAGAAGTATTAGTAAACACACAGTAATAACCATATTGCAGTATATATCAAATCAACAGGTTGTACACCTTAAACTTACACAATGCTATACATCAATTACATCTCAGTTTAAAACATTTTTAAAAATAGGAAAAAAATGTACGAACAAGTTCATGGGGAGAAATGTTTCCAAAATTTATGTATAGTAATATTGTGTAAATTTATGCTAAGTGAAAGAAGAAACAAGGCATTCAAGAATATCTACAGTGTGTTTCCATTCATTTAAAGTTCAAAACCATAAAAGCATGTAAGGCCACTAAATGATCAAGCAAAGTAAGGGAATTATTACCACAAATGCCAAAACAATGGTTATCTCTGAGAGAAGGGAAATGGGATGGAATCAGAGAGAGTCAGTGAGGATTTCTAGCATGCTTGTGATGCTCTAATTCTTAATCTAGTTGTTGTTAGAAAATGTCCACTTTATTATATCCTTTATGTAGATATACATTATGTATATCTTAACAGCCAAATAACTTTTAAATTAAAATATTATTTATATATAAGATATAGTTAAAATTTTATTTTAAAATTACTAAGTGAGGAGGGGAAATGTTCCAATTAGAGGGAAAAATGCCCAAAAGGAAGGCTTCTGTGTTCCAGAAACTGAAAGAATTTCAGGGTGACAGGAGCCACCTGAGTGAGGGAGAGAAGAGATAAAATGAGATTGTAGAGAAAGGAAGGGTCTGATAATGTAGATTCATACAAGATCAAATTCAGCACCCTCAGCATTGCTGCAGGGAGTTTCATAGACCCTCTTCTCTACTGTGATCCACGCGTTTCCTGGAATCTCCCGAAAGGAGAAAGACAGACACCCCACCATTGTCATTACCATTTTCTGGCCAAGTCTTCTCTGGGTACTCGGTTCTTATTTAATTTCACACCATCATGGTAACATAAGATGAAAACTTCATGTATTTCACAACTATCAAAATATCAAAAATCTTTTTACCTTTATTGTGTATCATTTATTAAGATAACTAATTTCAAAGACAATAAACAAAAGTGCCTCTGGATGCTGTGTGACTGTGGGCAAGTTACCATTCTGAACCTCTTTTCTCATCTGCAAAATTATGGGATGTTTGGGGATTAAAGGAAACTGCAGGTCACCTAGTCTATCCCAGAAGCACTTCAGTCCTACCTGAACCTCTTCTGCCTAATGACAAATAAGAAACAAAAGAATAGCATTGTTTTAAAATATAATAACACAGTGTTTTCTTTTTTTCTTTCTAATTTTTACTTAAAGGTCGGGTGTAAATATATACAGGAATTGTGTATTTTATGAGGTTGCCATCTCAAATCAGAGAAAAAAGTGGATTATCCAAGAAATCGTGCTGGGACAATTGACTAGCCATATGAAAAAAGACAAAAAGTTAGACCTCCACCTCATCCTTCCAATGAAATAAATTTCACAATGATCAAAAATTTGAACATTTTAAAAACCAAGAAATTTTATAATAAAATAAAACAATGTTTCACCTAAATAAACAAACATAAAAGGACTAGTTGGGTGACTCTTTTGTCAAATATGTACTATTTAAATTTTTTTTTAAATCCAAAACTCATTGGAATTAAATAGCACAATTTATAAAAACTGCTTAACAAAGTTCCGAAGCAAACCCTTAATAAATAGTGATAATAATTAATAATAAATAATGATAGCAGTAATAGTAAGAGTAATTATGATCATTATTGTTATTTTATTTTGTTGAAAGCATTCCTTTAATTTAATATGTAGATTATTCCCATTCTTAGCAGTTTCCACTACTAATAAGTCTACGGCTTTTCTCTTGTTTAAAGTCATGGTTAATTTGATATTCAATCACAAATATTTAAAACATGTCCATCTTCATCATACAAAATGTCCAAAAATTACACATGATGGAATTAAATGTTACTCTGTCAAAGTGCTGCCTTTATAGCAGAGAATAAGGATCCTTTCTTTGCTTCCATTTCCATATTACATTCACGTGTGTCCCTGAATGCCTCAATGTGAATTGACAGTGAGATATTGTTAAACTTGCTTCATCACAAAAGGGCAAAGCTATAATCACAGACTTGCTTCAAGGTTCACTTTCCTGTCAAGGCAGAGAATTGGATGAGTTTATGGTAACAAGTATGTATATATAACACACAATTTAACAATTTTATGATATTTAATGTGTGGTGAAGTGCTTTGAGAAGTATAAACCAATGTATAAATGTTGGTATTTATTGCTGTTCCTCTTATCACTTTGGCTTTGCTATTATTTTTTGTTTTTGCTATTATTATTTGCTTTTTGGAAATGGGATTCTTTTTTTTTTTTTAACATCTTTATTGAGGTATAATTGCTTTACAATGGTGTGTTAGTTTCTGCTTTATAACAAAGTGAATCAGTCATACATAAACATATGTTCCCATATGTCTTCCCTGTTGCGTCTCCCTCCCTCCCACCCTCCCTATCCCACCCCTCCAGGCTGTCACAAAGCACCGAGCCAATATCCCTGTGCCATGTGGCTGCTTCCCACTAGCTATCTACCTTACTACGTTTGTTAGTGTGTATATGCCCATGACTCTCTCTCGCCCTGTCACAGCTCACCCTTCCCCCTCCCCATAACCTCAAGTCCATTTTCTAGGAGGTCTGCATCTTTATTCCTGCTTTACCCCTAGGTTCTTCATGACATTTTTTTTCTTAAATTCCATATATATGTGTTAGCATACGGTATTTGTCTTTTTCTTTCTGACTTACTTCACTCTGTATGACAGACTCTAGGTCTATCCACCTCATTACAAATAGCTCAATTTCGTTTCTTTTTATGGCTGAGTAATATTCCATTGTATATATGTGCCACATCTTCTTTATCCATTCATCCGATGATGGGCACTTAGGTTGTTTCCATCTCCGGGCTATTGTAAATAGAGCTGCAATGAACATTTTGGTACATGACTCTTTTTGAATTTTGGTTTTCTCAGGGTATATGCCCAGTAGTGGGATTGCTGGGTCATATGGTAGTTCTATTTGTAGTTTTTTAAGGAACCTCCATACTGTTCTCCATAGTGGCTGAACCAATTCACATTCCCACCAGCAGTGCAAGAGTGTTCCCTTTTCTCCACACCCTCTCCAGCATTTATTGTTTCTAGATTTTTTGATGATGGCCATTCTGACTGGTGTGAGATGATATCTCATTGTAGTTTTGATTTGCATTTCTCTAATGATTAATGATGTTGAGCATTCTTTCATGTGTTTGTTGGCAGTCTGTATATCTTCTTTGGAGAAATGTCTATTTAGGTCTTCTGCCCATTTTTGGATTGGGTTGTTTGTTTTCTTGTTATTGAGCTGCATGAGCTGCTTGTAAATTTTGGAGATTAATCCTTTGTCGGTTGCTTCATTTGCAAATATTTTCTCCCATTCTGAGGGTTGTCTTTTGGTCCTGTTTATGGTTTCCTTTGCGGTGCAAAAGCTTTGAAGTTTCATTAGGTCCCATTTGTTTATTTTTGTTTTTATTTCCATTACTCTAGGAGGTGGGTCAGAAAGGATCTTGCTGTGATTTATGTCATAGAGTGTTCTGCCTATGTTTTCCTCTAAGAGTTTGATAGTTTCTGGCCTTACATTTAGGTCTTTAATCCATTTTGAGCTTATTTTTGTGTATGGTGTTAGGGAGTGATCTAATCTCATACTTTTACATGTACCTGTCCAGTTTTCCCAGCACCACTTATTGAAGAGGCTGTCCTTTCTCCATTGTACATTACTGCCACCTTTATCAAAGATAAGGTGTCCATATGTGCATGGGTTTATCTCTGGGCTTTCTATCCTGTTCCATTGATCTATCTTTCTGTTTTTGTGCCAGTACCATACCGTCTTGATAACTGTAGCTTTGTAGTATAGTCTGAAGTCAGGGAGCCTGATTCCTCCAGTTCCTTCTTTCGTTCTCAAGATTGCTTTGGCTATTCGGGGTCTTTTGTGTTTCCATACAAATTGTGAAATTTTTTGTTCTAGTTCTGTGAAAAATGCCAGTGGTAGTTTGATAGGGATTGCATTGAATCTATAGATTGCTTTGGGTAGTAGAGTTATTTTCACAATGTTGATTCTTCCAATCCAAGAACATGGTATATCTCTCCATCTATTTGTATCATCTTTAATTTCTTTCATCAGTGTCTTATAATTTTCTGCATACAGGTCTTTTGTCTCCTTAGGTAGGTTTATTCCTAGATATTTTATTCTTTTTGTTGCAATGGTAAATGGGAGTGTTTTCTTGATTTCACTTTCAGATTTTTCATCATTAGTATATAGGAATGCCAGAGATTTCTGTGCATTAATTTTGTATCCTGCCACTTTACCAAATTCATTGATTAGCTCTAGTAGTTTTCTGGTAGCATCTTTAGGGTTCTCTATGTATAGGATCATGTCATCTGCAAACAGTGACAGCTTTACTTCTTCTTTTCCGATTTGGATTCCTTTTATTTCCTTTTCTTCTCTGATTGCTGTGGCTAAAACTTCCAAAACAATGTTGAATAAGAGTGGTGAGAGTGGGCAACCTTGTCTTGTTCCTGATCTTAGTGGAAATGCTTTCAGTTTTTCACCATTGAGGATGATGTTTGCTGTGGGCTTGTCATATATGGCCTTTATTATGTTGAGGAAAGTTCCCTCTATGCCTACTTTCTGCAGGGTTTTTATCATAAATGGGTGTTGAATTTTGTCAAAAGCTTTCTCTGCATCTATTGAGATGATCATATGGTTTTTCTCCTTCAATTTGTTAATATGGTTTATCACATTGATAGTTTTGCGTATATTGAAGAATCCTTGCATTCCTGGAATAAACCCCACTTGATCATGGTGTATGATCCTTTTAATGTGCTGTTGGATTCTGTTTGCTAGTATTTTGTTGAGGATTTTTGCATCTATGTTCATCAGTGATATTGGCCTGTAGTTTTCTTTCTTTGTGACATCCTTGTCTGGTTTTGGTATCAAGGTGATGGTGGCCTCGTAGAAGGAGTTTGGGAGTGGTCCTCCCTCTGCTATATTTTGGAAGAGTTTGAGAAGGATAGGTGTTAGCTCTTCTCTAAATGTTTGATAGAATTCGCCTGTAAAGCCATCTGGTCCTGGGCTTTTCTTTGTTGGAAGGTTTTTAATCACAGTTTCAATTTCAGTGCTTGTGATTGGTCTGTTCATATTTTCTATTTCTTCCTGATTCAGTCTTGGCAGGTTGTGCATTTCTAAGAATTTGTCCATTTCTTCCAGATTGTCCATTTTATTGCTTTATTGCTTTATTGTCCATTTTATTGCTTGTAGTAATCTCTCATGATCTCTTTTATCTCTGCAGTGTCAGTTGTTACCTCTCCTTTTTCATTTCTAATTCTATTGATTTGAGTCTTCTCCCTTTTTTTCTTGATGAGTCTGGCTAGTGGTTTATCTATTTTGTTTATCTTCTCAAAGAACCAGCTTTTAGTTTTATTGATCTTTGCTATTGTTTCCTTCATTTCTTTTTCATTTATTTCTGATCTGATTTTTATGATTTCTTTCCTTCTGCTAGCTTTGGGGTTTTTTTGTTCTTCTTTCTCTAATTGCTTGAGGTGCAAGGTTAGGTTGTTTATTCGAGATGTTTCCTGCTTCTTAAGGTGGGCTTGTATTGCTATAAACTTCCCCCTTAGAACTGCTTTTGCTGCATCCCACAGGTTTTGGGTCGTTGTGTCTCCATTGTCATTTGTTTCTAGGTATTTTTTGATTTCCTCTTTGATTTCTTCAGTGATATCTTCATTATTAAGTAGTGTATTGTTTAGCCTCCACGTGTTTGTATTTTTTACAGATCTTTTCCTGTAATTGATATCTAGTCTCATGGCGTTGTGGTCAGAAAAGATACTTGATACAATTTCAATTTTCTTAAATTTACCAAGGCTTGATTTGTGACCTAAGATATGATCTATCCTGGAGAATGTTCCATGAGCACTTGAGAAAAATGTGTATTCTGTTGTTTTTGGATGGAGTGTCCTATAGATATCAATTAAGTCCATCTTGTTTAATGTATCATTTAAAGCTTGTGTTTCCTTATTTATTTTCATTTTGGATGATCTGTCCATGGGTGAAAGTGGGGTGTTTAAGTCCCCTACTATGAATGTGTTACTGTCGATTTCCCCTTTTATGGCTGTTAGTATTTGCCTTATGTATTGAGGTGCTCCTATGTTGGGTGCATAAATATTTACAATTGTTATATCTTCTTCTTTTATGGATCCCTTGATCATTATGTAGTGTCCTTCTTTGTCTCTTTTAATAGTCCTTATTTTAAAGTCTATTTTGTCTGATATGAGAATTGCTACTCCAGCTTTCTTTTGGTTTCCGTTTGCATGGAATATCTTTTTCCATCCCCTTACTTTCAGTCTGTATGTGTCTCTAGGTCTGAAGTGTGTCTCTTGTAGACAGCATATATAAGGGTCTTGTTTTTGTATCCATTCAGCTAATCTGTGTCTTTTGGTGGGAGCATTTAGTCCATTTACATTTAAGGTAATTATCGATATGTATGTTCCTATTCCCATTTTCTAAATTGTTTTGGGTTCGTTATTATAGGTCTTTTCCTTCTCTTGTGTTTCTTGCCTAGAAAAGATCCTTTAGCATTTGTTGTAAAGCTGGTTTGGTGGTGCTGAACTCTCTCAGCTTTTGCTTGTCTGTAAAGGTTTTAATTTCTCCATCAAATCTGAATGAGATCCTTGCTGGGTAGAGTAGTCTTGGCTGCATGTTTTTCTCCTTCATCACTTTCAGTATGTCCTGCCACTCCCTTCTGGCTTGTAGGGTTTCTGCTGAGAGATCAGCTGTTAACCTTATGGGGATTCCCTTATGTGTTATTTGTTGTCTTTCCCTTGCTGCTTTTAATATGCTTTCTTTGTATTTAATTTTTGACAGTTTGATTAATACGTGTCTTGGCGTATTTCTCCTTGTATTTATCTTGTATGGGACTCTCTGTGCTTCCTGGACTTGATTAACTATTTCCTTTCCCATGTTAGGGAAGTTTTCAACTATAATCTCTTCAAATATTTTCTCAGTCCCTTTCTTTTTCTCTTCTTCTTCTGGAACCCCTATAATTCGAATGTTGGTGCGTTTAATGTTGTCCCAGAGGTCTCTGAGACTGTCCTCAGTTCTTTTCATTCTTTTTTCTTTATTCTGCTCTGCAGTAGTTATTTCCACTATTTTATCTTCCAGGTCACTTATCCGTTCTTCTGCCTCAGTTATTCTGCTATTGATCCCATCTAGAGTACTTTTAATTTCATTTATTGTGTTGTTCATCGTTGCTTGTTTCATCTTTAGTTCTTCTAGGTCCTTGTTAACTGATTCTTTCATTTTGTCCAATCTATTGTCCATTCTATCTCCAAGATTTCGGATCAACCTTACTATCATTATTCTGAATTCTCTTTCAGGTAGACTGCCTATTTCCTCTTCATTTGTTAGGTCTGGTGCATTTTTATCTTGCTCCTTTATCTGCTGTGTGTTTTTCTGTCTTCTCATTTTGCTTATCTTACTGTGTTTGGGGTCTCCTTTTTGCAGGCTGCAGGTTCGTAGTTCCTCCTGTTTTTGATGTCTGTCTCCAGTGGCTAAGGTTGGTTCAGTGGGTTGTGTAGGCTTCCTGGTGGAGGGGACTAGTGCCTGTGTTGTGGTGGATGAGGCTGGATCTTGTCTCTCTAGTGGGCAGGTTCACGTCTGGTGGTGTGTTTGGGGGTGTCTGTGGCCTTATTATGATTTTAGGCAGCCTCTCTGCTAATGGGTGAGGTTGTGTTCCTGTTTTGCTAGTTGTTTGGCATAGGTTTTCCAGCACTGTGGCTTGCTGGTCGTTGAGTGAAGCTGGGTGCTGGTGTTAAGATGGAGGTCTCTGGGAGATTTTCGCCGTTTGATATTATGTGGAGCTGGGAGGTCTCTTGTTGATCAGTGTCCTGAAGTTGGCTCTCCTACCTCAGAGGCAGAGCCCTGCCTCCTGGCTGGAGCACCAAAAGCTTTTCATCCACACGGCTCAGGATAAAAGGGAGAAAAAGTAGAGGGAATTAGTAGAAGTATGAGGAAAGAAAGAAGGAAAGGAGGGTAGGAAGGAAGGAAGAAAGAAAGAAAGAAGCAAAGAAGGAAAGAAGGCAAGAAGGAAAGAAAGGAGGGAGGGAGGAAGGAAGGAAGGAAAAAAGACAGAAAGAAAGAAGATACAGTAAAAATAAAATAAAGTATAATAAAGTTATTAAAAAATTCTTATTTAGAAAAAAAAAAAAAGGGACGGAAAGAACCTTAGGACAAATGTTGGAAGCAAAGCTATACAGACAAAATCTTACACAGAAGCATACACATACACCCTCACTAAAAGAGGTAAATGGGGAAAAATCCTAAATCTTGCTGTCAGAGACCACCTCCTCAATTTGGGATGATTCGTTGTCTAAAGGAGGGAAGGAAGGACGGAAAGAAAGAAAGAAAGAACGAAGGTAAAGTATAATAACGTTATTAAAATTAATTATTAAGAAAAAAATTAAAAAAAAACATGGACGGATAGAACCCTAGGACAAATGGTGGAAGCAAGACTATACAGACAAGATCTCACACAGAAGCATACACATACACATTCACAAAAAGAGGAAAGGGGAAAAAATCATAGATCTTGCTCCTAAAGTCCACTTCCTTAATTTGGGATGATTGGTTGTCTATTCAGGTATTCCACAGATGCAGGGTATATCAAGTTGATTGTGGAGCTTTAATCCGCTGCTTCTGAGGCTGCTGGGAGAGATTTCCCTTTCTCTTCTTTGTTCTCACAGCTCCCAGGGCTAAGCTTTGGATTTGGCCCTGCCACTGCGTGTAGATCGCTGGAGGGCGTCTGTTTTTTGCTCAGACAGGATGGGGTTAAAAGAGCCGCTGATTGGGGGCTCTGGCACACTCAGGCCGGCGGGGACGGAGGGGCACAGAGTGCGGGGCGGGCCTGCGGTGGCAAAGGCCGGCGTGACTTTGCACCAGCCTGAGGCGCGCTGTGCGCTGTCCCGGGGAAGTTGTCCCTGGATCCCAGGAACCTGGCAGTGGCGGGCTGCACAGGCTCCGCGGAAGAGGGGTGTGGAGAGTGACCTGTGCTCGCACACAGGCCCCTCGGTGGTGGCAGCAGCAGCCTTAACGTCTCCCGCCCGCCTCTGGGGTCCGCGCTTTTAGCCGCGGTTTGCGCCCGTCTCTGGGGTCCGCGCTTTCAGCCGCGGCTCGCGCCCGTCTCTGGGGTCCGCGCTTTCAGCCGCGGCTTGCGCCCGTCTCTGGATTCCGCGCTTTCAGCCGCGGCTCGCGCCCGTCTCTGGGGTCCGCGCTTTCAGCTGCGGCTCGCGCCCGTCTCTGGAGTTCCTTTAAGCAGCGTTCTTAAACCCCTCTCCTCACGCCCCAGGAAACAAAGAGGGAAGGAAAAGTCTCCTGCCTCTTCGGCAGGTGCAGGCTTTTCCCCGGACTCCCTCCCTGCTAGCAGTGGTGCACTAACCCCTTCAGGCTATGTTCAAGCCGCCAACCCCAGTCCTCTCCCTGCGCTCCGGCCTCAGCTCGCAGCCCCGCCCGCCCCGGCGGGTGAGCAGACAAGCCTCTCGGGCTGGTGAGTGCCGGTCGGCACCGATCCTCTGTGCGGGAATCTCCCCGCTTTGCCCTCCGCACCCGTTGCTGTGCAGTCCTCCGCGGCTTCGAAGCTCCCCCCTCCGCCTCCCGCAGTCTCCGCTCGCGAAGGGGCTTCCTAGTGTGTGGAAACTTTTCCTCCTTCACAGCTCCCTCCCACTGGTGCAGGTCCCGTCCCTATTCTTTTGTCTCTGTTTATTCTTTTTTCTTTGCCCTACCCAGGTACGTGGGGGGTTTCTTGCCTTTTGGGAGGTCTGAGGTCTTCTGCCAGCCTTCAGTAGGTGTTCTGTAGGAGTTGTTCCACGTGTATATGTATTTCTGGTGTATCTGTGGGGAGGAAGGTGATCTCCGTGTCTTACTCTTCCGCCATCTTCCGCCCTCCACTCGGAAATGGAATTCTTTGTGATTCATTTCAGAATCTTGAGGAGAACAGAAAAATAGAATAAGAAAAAAAAAATAGAGTAGGTTTCACACACTCAACAACTAGCCCTGTGTTTACAAATTGCCAGGTGTGTGTGAGACACCACAACACATTTTGATGTCTCCGTTTCAAAAACAAGCATAATAATTCTGTCTTCCTTAAGTCACTGAATTGTGGTGACTATCAAACATACCAATAAAGGTGAATGATTCATTAATAATAAAGTTGTGTTAAAAATATGTCAAACTTGAGCTTCCTTGTTAAGGCAGACAATGACATTATATAGCCAAAGCACCATCACATTCTCTGCTCTACTTTGTGTGTGTGTCTGTGTGTGCACACGTGGGCCTATACACATATAATGAAAAGACCTGTGACAAAATCACAAGAGTATTTATGACTTATTGGTGATCTATGTGTAATGTAGGCAAATAAATGTATATCTATATATATATATATATATACATACATACATATATACACATATATATATGCTGTTTTGGTATTTCCAAGTTTTCTTCTGTTACTATACATTATCTTAATACTTTTCCATCTTCCCCTCCTCCCCCAGCATTCAACATAAACTCTATATGTAAAATAAATTACTATACTTGCTGTCTTTAGTCTATATCATGTAATTTTTTTCTCTCCTATTTCTATTTTCATTCCTCCTGCAAACTTTTCTCTTTTAGCTCTGTCTAAATCCCATTTAGCTTCAAGACAAAAAATTGTATCCTAGATTTATGAGTTAATTATTATATAATCTATATATATGACCACCTAAATCTTGTTTCTTAGACAATTCTTGCAAGAAGGAACCTTGCATTTTATGTATGTATGCTTCCCTTATTGTTTACAATAGTGTATGTCCTTAGTTTGCACTCTTATTGAGTGTAATACCCCTTGATTTGCTTTAGTTCGTCTTTATTTCCTGAAAATAACTATCCTGACTGGATATAAATAATATCATTTCATCAGCTATTTCATCACTTGTTCTGACCCCTGATACAAATGCAAAAACAAAACAATCAGCACCATTCTACCATTTACCACTTTTTAAAAAATTTTTATAATCACGGCATTCAAAAGGGGTTGTTTCTTAAGATGATAATCTTAAATTATATTACTGCACTTACTGCCATAGAGCATTTGAGATAATGATTTATAATAATAGGTACAAGTTTGCTGAGGCTCTTAATAGAAAACAGAACATCAAAAACTAGTGGACAGAGAAAAAAATCAATCAACAGGAGTGATTTTCAAACTTAATTTTTACTAACAGGTTTTTAAAAAATAGTTACAAATGTTATGTACCTTAAATAAATTCTTACCTGAAATCCAGTATGTTTGACAAGATATTTGAAACCTTTCTGGTCCATGTGAAAGAAGGCGGGATCCAAAAGTCCTGAACAATTGACACTTCTTCAATCCCTGCACTAGTGGCTTCAGCTGTATTAGATTTTAGGGAGTTTACACTACTTACACTAATGCAATTAAAGGTATTTGTATTGAGTATTGGTTAAATTGAACGCTGATCTTTCTGTTTAAAAGGCAAATACTGCAGTGTCAGAATATAATGAAGGAAAATATAAAAAATCTTCAAGAGAAACACCAATTTCCTTGGTAAAAAATGAATTTACTGTATGTATCATTATAAATCATTGAGAAACATATTTGACAATGCTTTCAAAATGGGTCTTTCATACTATAAAACATCATGCTTTATGTAGCTGTTTCTTGTATGTATGTTCAATAAAAATGTGGGATAACTGTTGAATAAAATAATTTCTGCATAGGGATAAACTGCTGATGTCCACAAAAGGAGGTTTTAGGTAATCTAATTTGATACGTGAATGACTTGAAGAGTGAATATGTGGCTATAGAGTCTATATGTCTTCCTTAAATATAATATATTTTTGCAAGCTTCTAAAAATAGAACCTGGATAGTACTTAATTTTATGTTAAAATTTTAGGTGAAACCCTACATGATAACTTTTACAATTTAAATGAGGAAATACATGTTCTAAATGTCTGATGTGCAAATAGTGTTTTGGCTGACCTTTTGTGAGGATCATTAAAAATATTACAGGTGAGGAATG
Organism: Leucopleurus acutus; assembly: GCF_964270905.1. Taxonomy (NCBI): domain Eukaryota; kingdom Metazoa; phylum Chordata; class Mammalia; order Artiodactyla; family Delphinidae; genus Leucopleurus; species Leucopleurus acutus. Next base: position 10,205,841 of record NC_139154.1, read on the forward strand.
TCTATACACAAATTATGTAGAGATAAGTAATTTTTAATTGCCCATATCGGATAGAGTGTTCAAAATTTCAGTTTAACACTGAAGTTTGGATTTTATTTTATGTATTTCAGGGAGCCTTATTCCAACTACATATCAGCTGACCTTCTACATCAATACAGAAATGAATAGGAAAATATTCCTTTCTGGATTATCCCTGGAATAAGGTCACAATACTACTTCTTTTGCAAGACAAACAACATCTGAAGATATTTGGTCATTTTGATGTCTCTACTAAGAATCTCTTAAAACAGACTTAGTTTTAAGCCATCTCCTCAAAGTTAGTTCATAGAAGTCATTTTTTTTCCTCACTTTCTACACACCTTGTTCTCTGAAATTTATCTAATCATGTGTTCTTTCTTCTCTTCTCTCTCTATCCCTTTCTTCTTCTCATTCCCCTCTTTTCCTTCTCTCCTTCTTCCTTCTGACTTTCCTCATGCAGTTATTCATTTCATCATATATTTAACAAACAATTAATTTAGTTACTATATGACATTATCTATCAGGAAGATTTCATAAAACTGAAAAATGCCTCACTCACAGTCAACACAGTATAGGTGAAAAAGGATGCACTGGGCAAAGGGTAGTTCATATGCAATGCTATAAGATTGTATATTCATAGATCTTTGTAGCCGAAAGCTTATAAATAATTTTCTTCTCATATTTGTCAAGAACAAAATTAATATTGGGATATTGGAGGGGAAAACAGTGAAAAAGGAATACACCTATATTCAATAATAAAGAGGTGTGGCTTTATTTTGCATTATTTACAAAGCCATAGGAAGATAATATGGGGAATGAAGGTAAGATGTGCATTTATTATGATTCCCTTGGCTGAAGAGTACATGAGTGTGGAGACTACACGGTCATTTAGGAATCTATCATGAAAATCCAGGGAAGAGAAAATGGAGACCTTATTCAAGTCTGAGGCAGTGGAAAGAGTTAGATATAAAATCTACAGAAATCAGAGACACTTGATTGGGTGTAGGAAGTGGCTGGGGGAAAAAAACACAATTTTTCAAAATGTTTGATATCAGTGTTTAAATGGATGGTGCAACCACTTAAGCAAAAGTGAGGAAAAGTCAGAAAAGTAAGGAGAAGATAGATTCGGGGTCATAGATGACACGTTCTGATTTGCTAATCATTGTGAAATTTACTTCCAAATGAACATATGATTTGCTTTATTTATTATTTTATATAGTTTGCTTTATTCATTTTTCTTTTATATGATTCTGTATATATTTGTCCCAGCATGACAAGGTAGTATAGGTATGAGGGTTCAGATTCTGGAGCCATATTGGTTGGGTTTAAATCTTGGCTTGAAGTTTATAGCCTGTATGAATGTAGGCAAATCTTGTACCCATTTTGTTCTTTCATTTACTAATCTGTAAAATAGATCTAAAAATAAAATGAGCAATGCCTATTTCTGGAGTTACTTTGAGAAATATATATATATGTATGTATGTGTAGATATATATATATATGTGTATATAACTATTATGCATCTATTTTATATCTTAAATATTCTACTGAAACATTTTCATTTGCATAGCTCACACAGTATAAAACATAAATGAATTATGTATGCCTCCCACTCTCCAAAATAATTTGGCTAGCTATGGACAATATTATCTACCTCTTTATTTTGTGTCTAGCACTATGACTGGTATACACATCCTATAAAAAGAAACTTTATTTGTCTCCTAATAGCCATATGATTGACAAGATCTATGGAGGTCAGAAAAGGCATTAAATTAAATATTAAGCATAGGCTGGTTGAATTCATCACACTTGGAAAGTAGGAACCTGAGATTATCCATATTAGAGTGATGCTTTAGTAATTTGGATTCAGCGTTTTGAAAGCAAAAAACAATTTTCGATCTGACGAAGTGGGTAAAGATAAAATACCATATGTGAACTAAGGTCTAAACATAGAGCTTTATAAGGATGTGGACAGATAGATGAAATACAATTGGAGTTATAGATGTTAGCTTGTGGTGTCAGACTAGAGATACAAGGTGAAGAGAAAACAAATGGGGACCAAATCAGGAGACTTTCATTGCTGGGAAAAGACAGACTGAGTATTCTGGGTAGGGATTCCTGCTGCCACACACACAGAAGTGCTAGATGGTATTTTTTAAAATCATTATAAATGGATAGCTAAGCAAAAAGAGAAAATAAGATAACTTCCAGGTGGAAAATAAAAAGAATTCAAAAAAAAAAAATGAAAAACTGAGTAGTAAACCCGAGGGCATTTACCAATACCAAGGAAATAGAAACCTGTTTTTTAACTACCACACCAGGAATGTAAATAATTCCTTGAGCTCTTCAAAAGTGGAAAACTGGAACCAAGCACTCCACCTAAAGATGGATGTCAAAATACTCTTCCTTCTATGAAGGAGTAAGATAGGAAAACAGTTCCCAATGGCAAAGGAGGCAATCGAGGAACTTTCTTTTTATCTTACAAGTCAAGTGGAAAATGTATTGAAATCAGTCCTCCAAATTCAAAAACCAGCTATTCTGTCAACTGGATTTGGTGTTTCAATTAACAACACTTGAATGATCAGAAAAATTCCGAGTCCATAAATTAATTTAAAGTGTGCTGAGCTTGGCAACCTTTGGGCTTTCTGCAAGAGACAATGTAAATCATCATCTATTGAGAAAATAATCTTTTGTTGTGGTTGTTGTACGCGGGCCTCTCACTGTTGTGGCCTCTCCCATTGTGGAGCACAGACACCGGACACGCAGGCTCAGCGGCCATGGTTCACGGGTCCAGACACTCCACGGCATGTAGGATCTTCCCGGACCGGGGCACGAACCCGTGTCCCCTGCATCGGCAGGCAGACTCTCAACCACTGTACCACCAGGGAAGCCCGAGAAAATAATCTTAAAACAGATTCCTCAGGATGCCCACTGGTTAACTTAGTCAAAGTATATATGCAGATATGGTTTATATTTATATTATTATATGCTTTGTTATATTATATTATGTTATATAGTTATATTTATATTTTGAATTATCATATATATATATATATACACTCATAAACACACATACAAATTTTTTATCATAATTGAGACTTAGGAGAAATAAATAAATAAATAAATAAACAATAAGTTTCAGGCTTAAATCCTCCAAATCTGCAAATTCTGAAACATAAAATAATTACATCACACATATTTGAAGAGAACAAATATATGGGATTGAACATGTGTTCAAGAAACAAGGAACCAGGGCTTCCCTGGTGGTGCAGTGGCTGAGAGTCTGCCTGCCGATGCAGAGGACACTGGTTCGTGTCCTGGTCCAGGAAGAACCCACATGCCGTGGAGCAGCTGGGGCCATGAGCAATGGCCACTGAGCCTGTGTGTCCAGAGACTGTGATCCACAACAGGAGAGGCCACAACAGTGAGAGGCCCACGTACCGCAAAAAAAAAAAAAAAAAAAAAAAAAAAAAAGAAAGAAACAAGGAACCATCAAAAATGGGTAAATATTAAAATAACTTTATTACTAGATTTTTTGAATGAAAACATAAATCAGTAAATTTAAAACGAATCAATAAAAAAATCAAACAGCATTAATCATAAGCAAATAAAGAACAAATTGAACATAGACTTGATAAATAACACAAATCACAAGCTAACTACACAAGAAGGTGAAGGATTTAAGAAACACAGCGGGTAGAATGAAATGCTCTAAAATAACTGGCATTTAAACTGAAAAAAAAAAATCACACAGTGGAGAGGCAATTTTTAAATAGCTAATTGTTTTGGATGTACTGGAAATAACAAAAGATATCAAACCTCAAATTCAAGAAATGCAGTGAATATCAACAAAGAAAAATAAACAGAAACTCCCATCTAAGCATATCAGCATTGAAAATCTAGAAAAAAACTAGGGAGGAGGAAAAAGTAAGTGACTGGAAAATGAACATCAAGAGGTTATCTTAACAGCACAAATATATGCCAGAACAAAGTGAGAAAATAAGTTTAAAGTTCTGAGATATAATTACTGTGCACTTTTATTTATATTTACTATTATTTAATAACCAAAATTGAGAATTTACCACCAGTAGCCCATTAATAAAGAAAATTCTAAAACTTTATCCAGGAGGAAAATAATCACAGAAGAAAAGTCCGTAATATAAGAAGAAAGAGTTAATATGGAAACATGTAAATGTGCACACATCATTATGTGTTTATCCATGATAGAACAAATCAAAACAGAAAAAAAACAAATGTAAATAGAGAATGATAATAGCATGAAATCCATTTAAAGGATGATGGGATATTAAGCATCCTAAAGTCTTTGGATTGTTTGGAGGTTGAATGAAAACAGTGGGTAAATTTAGAGTTTTAAAGTGGCATCTTAATTTAAGGGTAAACAATAAAAAGATAAAGTAAAACAAACAACAATGATCAACTTAGGAAAGGAACAAAAAAATAAATGAAAAAATCAAACTAAACCAAAAGAAAAGTGTTAAATAAGAATGAAGGAGAAAGTAATTCAAATGCTGTAAAGAAATTAATAAACAGAAACCTCAACTAAAGAGTCAGGAGACCAGAGAGAGAGCTCTTATATCCTGTGACAATAGCAGAGCCAAACAGGAAGAAGAAAAAATTCTCTTCCCTGGCAAAGACTCAGCCAATAAAAAGCCATGGGCTCTGTTTAGTAGAGCCCTCCCAACTTCCTTTTCCCCTCTACAAAATTTGTTCCTTGCTGTGCAGGAACTTGCACATGACTCTCCATGGTTGCAGACTCCAAAGTGCAATTCTCTGCTTATCCTGAGTAAAGTCATCTTTACTGAGGAAATAAATGTGTTAATTTGTTTTAGGTCAACATTTTGTGGTCCGTATGGGAACCAGAGAAAACCTCTGAAGGCTCTGGGGCTGATGAGCAAACAGGTTTGGTATCCACAATTGAGGTCATTGAATTCACTGATTTTCTTGCTGACAATGGAGTTTGAAGGTATGTCTTTCTTCTGGATCCAAGCTCACACCCTCTTTCCATTTGAAACTCTACATGATTTATTTGGGATCCATTCTAAGGTTTCCTCCTCCATTCTGGTTAAGGTCTTGTTCTGTATGTGAGTACTCATTTGTCACGTTGGTCTGATTCTGAGAACAGACCATTTCAACTGAAGCTGGCTGAGAAGGATTTAGCCCATTCTTTTGGGGAACAGGGCCTGTTTCATTGAAATTTTGCCAGTTCATCTGTCAGCCCATTCCTTGGGAATAGGGACTGTTCTATGAGAACTGGCAGAGAAGCCTTCACTCTGGCTCCTCCAGTACCAAGCTGTTTTCTTAGAACTGGCTGCTTTTAGGCCTACAGGCTGTTTGAGCTATAAGCTGTTTGAACTGAGCTGTAAACTGTTTAACCTGTTTAAGAATTGTTCTTTTACTCTAGAGAAAACTCTCTGAGAAATGGGATCCCAGTTATCCAAGTATTTTGAGCGCACATCTCCCATAGGGACTTTGGCCAATGTTATATTTAAAAGCCATGGTCTTCTTCATGTGCATTTCTAACTAAATAGACCTACTTGACCAAAGGCAATTTAGAAATTCAATGACCATTATGGGGAACTTTTGAAATCCCCATGCTTAATTTTCTTAAAACTGAATTTTCAGAACTGAAAGGTATGCCTATTTTGATTAGCATTTTGAGGCTTCCAAACATTGTCAGGAAGCTAAAATTTCCTCTCTACAAAATAAGATTTTAAGATTAACTGAGGGGAAAAAAAAGTGATTAAAGAAAGGTAAAATGGCTCCTGAAGCCTTAGGTTCTTCTTCCTTGGCTCCTTGGTTGCAGGCTCCACCTCTGGTGCCATCTTGTCTCTCCCTTGGTTCCTCGTGGTCAGGCTCCACTTCCAGCACCATCTTCCTCCTTCCCTTCTATACCACCTGTACTTGCCCTATACCCTCAGTTCCCCCATATTAATTGTCAAACTTCCCTTTTACTCTAAAACTCTCCTTATACCCTTTCCCTCTGAACTTACTGGAACCTGTCACTTTAAAATTAAACCTTCTGAGGATCCAGATACTAAACCCTCAATTTCTTATATTCCCTAGACTAAAGGTGAACTAGAAGCCACAGTCAAAGGTTTTTCCAAAGTAAATGAAGATCCTCCAGATTTGCTGAGGCATTTAATATAGTCATTCAAACTAATCAACCTGGTTTCTCTGACTTATATCAGCTAGTTCACAGGCTTGTTAGTGAAAACCAGACCCAGCCTTAGAGGAAAACTTCTCATTGGGGAAAATCTTGAAAGGTATCTACAATAAGAACCCGGAGAACATCCCACTAACTTAGTATATGATCAAGCTCCAGCAATTGCTAGGTGACTTCTTCAGCAATTCCTAGGGCTTTTCCACGCTTGTCCATTGGAACAAACTTCAGCTTGCACACAAAGTTCTGATGAATCTGTTCATGATTATTACAATCAACTTCAGATTGCTTTAAAAGAAAATTATTGTCTTCTTTCAGATATTGATTATATAAGGGTAGCTTTTAACTCTATATTTATTAAAGGACTGCACTGGGACCTTTCCCTTCTAGTGAAAAATACCAGAATGAAATGAAAAACTACATCACTTTTATATTTAGTTAATCTGGCAAACCAGCTCTCTAAAATTCTGGATGAGTCACCTAAAAACAAGACTGCAAAAATTATTACTCTTCAACTTCAGCAAATAAAGCCCCCTAAATGAAACCAAAACTCTACTAGTTTCTACTATTATTGCAAAGAGGCAGGGCATTGGAAAATAGATTGTTACAAATCCAAGCACTTTAAATGCATTTAGCCGTCTAACCAGCATTTCCAATGTCGTCACAGCTCTCAACGACACGGCTCTGAGGAAATGCAGGGGCTCTTCCGAAGCCTCCCTCTCAATCAGCTTGGAGAAACATTTCTCAAGATTGGGGGTGAATCTTTTTCAGTTCTATTTGAAACCAGAGATACACTCTCAGTGCTCAACCCCACTACTTTAAAGCGACTGCTGCCTCGGAGTACTAAAATAGTTCAGGTAATGGGGATCTCTAACGATCCTCGAGAGGTTTCTGTCTCTGAACCTATTCCTTTCTGTTTAGGCCTTTTGAGAG